>NC_048580.1:65331197-65356197 GCF_013265735.2 Oncorhynchus mykiss | reverse complement strand
GTTTCTCTCTCTCTTTCACTCACACACTCTGTCAATCTCTCTTTCTCCCTCTCCTTGACTCTGTTTCTCTTGGATTCAGGTGAGAGTAGCCATGGTGGGCCTTTTGGGGAGAGTCCTTTTTGTTCAAAGAAGGAAAGAGAAAAAGAAGAAAGAATAAAGAGAGAAAGAGTTACTCAGAACAAGCTGTGTTTAATATGAGAGCTATGCTTTCGGCCTGGGGGAGTGTGTGTGTGTGTGTGTGTGTGTGTGTGTGTGTGTGTGTGTGTGTGTGTGTGTGTGTGCGCTTGAGGGAGGCGTAGAGGAGGCTTAGGGGTAGTCTGAGTGACAGCGGGGCAGTGTGTGTGTGGTCCCACGAGGTAGTGGCTTGATGTGTGTGTGAGGGCTGGGCGATATGGCCAAAATATCTTATCACAATATTTGTCTAATTTTTTATTTGTTTCATACTGTTCAATCAAACTTCAACCAAAAATAATTTTCTGCACTTTCATACATTTCTGTATTTCCTTTACTAATTTTGTATCATCTCATGTACCACATTCAATTTGTTCTTTGTATGCCTCCATTTTGTGAAAAAGTCACTTTTCTAGAATAATTATTTTCTCATACCATACATTTTCAATGCTTTCAATGGCAGTTCTGACTTTTGCCACAGGGGGCATTGTGTTGATTTCTAGGGTGCTTTTGGCACCAATACTGCCTCACAGGCAAGATTCATGGCAAATCAGTACATATGTGAATCTGAAGCCGTTCCTAGCAAAATAGCAGTTCTCAACTGCTAGCAGTCTCTTACTGCTGGGTAAAAATGTCCATAATTTTTCATGTTTTATCACTCAGTTATTAGATTTAGATTACATTTAACAAACCAAACATTGAAATACCATTATGTAAGGTAAAGTAAAAAATCTGTGCATCAATACCGCTATATAGTAAAATAAGATTTACCGTCCAGCCCTATTGTGTGTGTGTGTGTGTGTGTGTGTTGGATTGGCCAGAGGAGGCAGCATTGGACAGACTTGGGTCTGCCTTGGCAGAAACGGACTCTGTCCCTGTTGGTTCCAAAACCCTACCTGCCAACCCCATGGCCCAGGGTGATACAGCAAACCCCACCTGCCAACCCCATGGCCCAGGGTGATAGAGCAAACCCCACCTGCCAACCCCATGGCCCAGGGTGATAGAGCAAACCCCACCTGCCAACCCCATGGCCCAGGGTGATAGAGCAAACCCCACCTGCCAAGCCTATGGCCCAGGGTGATATAGTAAACCCCACCTGCCAACCCCATGGCCCAGGGTGGTACAGCAAACCCCACCTGCCAACCCCATGGCCCAGGGTGATAGAGCAAACCCCACCTGCCAAGCCTATGGCCCAGGGTGATACAGCAAACCCCACCTGCCAAGCCTATGGCCCAGGGTGATACAGCAAAGAAACAAGGGAGGTGTAGAGAGAGAAAGAGGGGCAGAGGGGTACACAAACAGAACTATTTCAAATCTTAGAAATCATGAGAGAAGTTTGAACGGAGGCCAAGTTTTCTTGCTGTTCTGTACTGTGGCATTTGTTAAGAAGACCAGCTGAACTAAACCATGTGAACAACAGGAGGCTGAACTTCATTCCCTTGTCAACCTTTGTTTCTCTTTCTGTGTGTGTGTGTGTGTGTGTGTGTGTGTGTGTGTGTGTGTGTGCGTGCGCGTCATGGTACAGAGAGAATGCAGACCCATAGCTTTTCAACACTCTTAATGAAAAAGACAAGAGGGAAAAAAACTACTTTTAATATCCTAAAGGTTTCCTGGGTCCCCATGCATGTGTGTATATGTGTGTGTGTGTGTGTTATTTGTGTGTGTGTGTGTGTGTGTGTATGTGTCTGTATATGTTTCTGTGTGTGTGTGTGTGTGTGTGTGTGTGTGTGTGTGTGTACAGAGCAGAGTGTTTGATATATGAGAAGTCAGTGCAGGTCTGCTGTATCACCCCACACCAGATATCATTTCCACTAGAGCAAACAATATTCCCACACACACACACACACACACACACACACACACACACACACACACACACACACACACACACACACACACACACACACACACACAGACACGCACACTTTTTTATTTCCTTACAACCAGTCAAACTGATGTCATTTGGACAGAAAATCGTTCCCATTTTTATTTTTGTTGCATTTTTTCCCCGGTACCTAAACATCTTTGCACTGCAAAGGAAGCGTAGATGACAGAGATAATTCATTTTTTCCCCGGTCCCTAAACATCTTTGCACTGCAAAAGAAACGTAGATGACAGAGATAATTAATTTTTTCCCCGGTCCCTAAACATCTTTGCACTGCAAAAGAAATGTAGATGACAGAGATAATTATTTTTTTCCCCGGTCCCTAAACATCTTTGCACTGCAAAGGAAGCGTAGATGACAGAGATAATTCATTTTTTCCCCGGTCCCTAAACATCTTTGCACTGCAAAGGAAGCGTAGATGACAGAGATAATTCATTTTTTCCCCGGTCCCTAAACATCTTTGCACTGCAAAAGAAACGTAGATGACAGAGATAATTAATTTTTTCCCCGGTCCCTAAACATCTTTGCACTGCAAAAGAAATGTAGATGACAGAGATAATTATTTTTTTCCCCGGTCCCTAAACATCTTTGCACTGCAAAAGAAGCGTAGATGACAGAGATAATTAATTTTTTCCCGGTCCCTAAACATCTTTGCACTGCAAAAGAAACGTAGATGACAGAGATAATTAATTTTTTCCCCAGTCCCTAAACATCTTTGCACTGCAAAAGAAACGTAGATGACAGAGATAATTATTTTTTTCCCCGGTCCCTAAACATCTTTGCACTGCAAAAGAAGCGTAGATGACAGAGATAATTAATTTTTTCCCCGGTCCCTAAACATCTTTGCACTGCAAAAGAAACGTAGATGACAGAGATAATTTTTTTTTTCTCTAAGTAAGAGGTATATTATACATTAAGCGGTGAGGCCCGAGGAGGTGTGGTGTGTGGCCAATATGCCGTGGATGGGGGCTGTTCAACGTAGGACGCAACGTGGAGTACCAGGATGCAGGCTGTGGTGTGATATGTTCCACAAACCCCCGAGGTGCCTTATTGCTATTGTAGGCTGGTTGTCGGCGTAATTAGAGCAGTAAAATTTGGTGCTTTGTTGTGCCCGTGGTGTACGTTCTGATGTACCACGCCTCTGAGCTGGTCAGCGTTCAGGGCTCGAGACGCCCAATTTATCATTCTATAGAAGCTATTTACACTACCTGTTATTTTCTTGAGCCTAATGATATAGGCTTAGGTGTAAAACAGTCAATATGATAGAGCAACAAAAAAACTAAACGTGTGTGTGGACAGAGGGTTGGTTTTACAGGTTTACTCACTCTGGATTGTCAGTACTGCATGTATTCTTGGCTATCGTGCCATGGCTGTGTCAGGGTCAATTGTAAGTTAAACTTAGGTATTCCTTTATGGGCAGTGTGATGCAAAAGACACATTTTTATTGGCAGTCATTAGCGGCAGTTAGAATCTATGTTCCTTTTCCCTTCTTCCTCTTTTGTGGGAAGGAAACAGGATATAATGAGGACTACATGAAATATGTCTTGCATGTAATGGACATAAAGAACTGGTCTTACGATATTTATAGGTCATTTTCTCAATTTTTTCGAATGTTTTCGAACAATTAGATCCAATGAACTGAGCAGGCTGGGCTGACATACTTACAGCCATCACTATGGTTGTGGTGGGGAAATAAGTACAGTCAGTTATAATTGTAATGGCTTAGTAGATCATTAAAAAAAGATAGAGCTTTACATGGTTAGAAGAGAAAGAATATAATATATATTGTTTGCAGGAAACTCATTCTACCTATATAGATGAGGTTGGGCAGAAAAAGGACTGGGGGGGAGAAATGTATTGTGTCATGGGCAGAGAAACTCAGAAGGCGTGATAGCACTAAATAATACTAAATAATACTAAATAATACACATGTTGAACCGATTCTTTTGAATAGGCTATTACATACACCTTTAGCCCAAATACATTTAAACTCTAGTTTTCACAATTCCTGACATTAAATCCTAGTAAAAAATTCCCTGTCTTAGGTCAGTTAGGATCACCACTTTATTTTAAGAATGTGAAATGTCACAATAATAGTAAGAGAGAAGGATTTATTTCAGCTTTTATTTCTTTCATCACATTCCCAGTGGGTCAGAAGTTTACATAAACTCAATTGGTATTTGGTAGCATTGACTTTAACTTGTTTAACTTGGGTCAAACGTTTTGGGTAGCCTTCTACAAGCTTCCCACAATAAGTTGGGTGAATTTTGGCCCATTCCCCCTGACAGAGCTGGTGTAACAGAGTCAGGTTTGTAGGCCTCGTTGCTCGCACACGCTTTTTCAGTTCTGCCCAGAAATGTTTGTGATGGCCACTCCAATACCTTGACTTTGTTGTCCTGAAGCCATTTTGCCACAATGGAAGTATGCTTGGGGTCATTGTCCATTTGGAAGACCCATTTGCGACCAAACTTTAACTTCCTGACTGATGTCTTGAGATGTTGCTTCAATATATACACATACTTTTCTTTCCTCATGATACCATCTATTTTGTGAAGTGCACCAGTCCCTCCTGCAGCAGAACACCCCCACAACATGATGCTGCCACCCCTGTGCTTCACGGTTTGGTTGGTGGTCTTCAGCTTGCAAGCTTCCCCCTTTTTCCTCCATACATAGCGATGGTCATTATGTCCAAACTGTTCTATTTTTGTTTCATCAGACCAGAGGACATTTCTCCAAAAGTACGATATTTGGCCCCATGTGCAGTTGCAAACCGTAGTCTGGCTTTTTTATGGTGGTTTTGGAGCAGTGGCTTCTTCCTTGTTGAGCGGCCTTTCAGGTTATGTTGATATTGGACTCGTTTTACTGTGGATATAGATACTTTTGTACCTGTTTCCTCCAACATCTTCACAAGGTCCTTTGCTGTTGTTCTGGGATTGATTTGCACTTTTCGCACCAAAGTACGTTCATCTCTAGGAGACAGAACACGTCTCCTTCCTGAGAGATATGATGGCTGCGTGGTCCCATGGTGTTTATACTTGCGTACCGATGAACGTGGTACCTTCAGGCATTTGGAAATTGCTCCCAAGGATGAATCAGACTTGTGGAGGTCTACAATTTTTTTTCTGAGTTCTTGGCTAATTTCTTTTGATTTTCCCATGATGTCAAGGAAAGAGACACAGAGTTTCAAGTTAGACCTTGAAATACATCCACAGGTACACCTCCAATTTACTCAAATTATGTCAATTAACCTTTCAGAAGCTTCCAAAGCCATGAAATAATTTTCTGGAATTTTCCAAACTGTTTAAATCACAGTCAACTTAGTGTATGTAAACTTATGACCCACTGGAATTGTGATACAGAAATAATCTGTCTGTAAACAATTGTTGGAAAAATTACTTGTGTCATTCACGAAGTAGATGTCCTAACCGACTTGCCAAAACTATAGTTTGTTAACAAGAAATGTGAGGAGTGGTTGAAAACCGAGTTTTAATGATTCCAACCTAATTGTATGTAAACTTCCGACTTCAACTGTATATAGATATACACTGCTCAAAAATATAAAGGGAACACTTAAACAACACAATGTAACTCCAAGTCAATCACACTTCTGTGAAATCAAACTGTCCACTTAGGAAGCAACATTGATTGACAATAAATATCACATGTTGTTGTGCAAATGGAATAGACAACAGGTGGAAATTATAGGCAATTAGCAAGACCCCCAATAACGGAGTGGTTCTGCAGGTGATAACCACAGACCACTTCTCAGTACCTATGCTTCCTGGCTGATGTTTTGGTCACTTTTGAATGCTGGCGGTGCTTTCACTCTAGTGGTAGCATGAGACGGAGTCTACAAACCACACAAGTGGCTCAGGTAGTGCAGCTCATCCAGGATGGCACATCAATGCGAGCTGTGGCAAGAAGGTTTGCTGTGTCTGTCAGCGTAGTGTCCAGAGCATGGAGGCGCTACCAGGAGACAGGCCAGTACATCAGGAGACGTGTAGGAGGCCATAGGAGGGCAACAACCCAGCAGCAGGACCACTACCTCCGCCTTTGTGCAAGGAGGAGCACTGCCAGAGCCCTGCAAAATGACCTCCAGCAGGCCACAAATGTGCATGTGTCTGCTCAAATGGTCAGAAACAGATTCCATGAGGGTGGTATGAGGGCCCGACGTCCACAGGTGGGGGTTGTGCTTACAGCCCAACACCGTGCAGGACGTTTGGCATTTGCCAGAGAACACCAAGATTGGCAAATTCACCACTGGCGCCCTGTGCTCTTCACAGATGAAAGCAGGTTCACACTGAGCACATGTGACAGACGTGACAGTCTGGAGACGCCGTGGAGAATGTTCTGCTGCCTGCAACATCCTCCAGCATGACCGGTTTGGCGGTGGGTCAGTCATGGTGTGGGGTGGCAATTCTTTGGGGGGCCGCACAGCCCTCCATGTGCTCGCCAGAGGTAGCCTGACTGCCATTAGGTGCCGAGATGAGATCCTCAGACCCCTTGTGAGACCATATGCTGGTGCGGTTGGCCCTGGGTTCCTCCTAATGCAAGACAATGCTAGACCTCATGTGGCTGGAGTGTGTCAGCAGTTCCTGCAAGAGGAAGGCATTGATGCTATGGACTGGCCCGCCCGTTCCCCAAACCTGAATCCAATTGAGCACATATGGGACATCATGTCTCACTCCATCCACCACAGACTGTCCAGGAGTTGGCGGATGCTTTAGTCCAGGTCTGGGAGGAGATCCCTCAGGAGACCATCCGCCTCCTCATCAGGAGCATGCCCAGGCGTTGTAGGGAGGTCATACAGGCACTTGGAGGCCACACACACTACTGAGCCTCATTTTGACTTGTTTTAAGGACATTACTTCATAGTTGGATCAGCCTGTAGTGTGGTTTTCCACTTTAATTTTGAGTGTGACTCCAAATCCAGACCTCTATGGGTTGATAAATTTGATTTCCATTGATAATTTTTGTGTGATTTTGTTGTCAGCACATTCAACTATGTAAAGAAAAAAGTATTTAATAAGAATATTTCATTCATTCAGATCTAGGATGTGTTATTTTAGTGTTACCTTTATTTTTTTGAGCAGTGTATATATATATATATATATATATATATATATATATATATAGCAGAAAAGCAACAAGATATGTTTCCTCCTAAGAAGAATGGGTTAATAATAATAAAAAAAGATTTACCGATGTCAACTACATTGAAGCATTAATTCTATCGATTTATGACATTATTCTGGTGAGCAAGGGTTTATTTGGTCTTCTAGGGAAACATATATTGACAGAAGAGAAGCTGCATCATCTAATTATAGACAAGTTAACTAACAAATAGCCTACCAAAATGTTGGAAAGTGAGAAAGTTAGACGCACAAATATCATACCCCCAAGACATGCTAACCTCTCACCATTACAATAACAGTGGAGGTTAGCCTTTTATATCATACCCCCAAGACATGCTAAAACCTCTCACCATTACAATAACAGTGGAGGTTAGCCTTTTATATCATACCCCCAAGACATGCTAAAACCTCTCACCATTACAATAACAGTGGAGGTTAGCCTTTTATATCATACCCCCAAGACATGCTAAAACCTCTCACCATTACAATAACAGTGGAGGTTAGCCTTTTATATCATACCCCCAAGACATGCTAACCTCTCACCATTACAATAACAGTGGAGGTTAGCCTTTTATATCATACCCCCAAGACATGCTAAAACCTCTCACCATTACAATAACAGTGGAGGTTAGTCTTTTATATCATACCCCCAAGACATGCTAACCTCTCACCATTACAATAACAGTGGAGGTTAGCCTTTTATATCACACCCCCAAGACATGCTAAGCTCTCACCATTACAATAACAGTGGAGGTTAGTCTTTTATATCACACCCCCAAGACATGCTAACCTCTCACCATTACAATAACAGTGGAGGTTAGTCTTTTATATCATACCCCCAAGACATGCTAACCTCTCACCAATTACAATAATATTGGGCACAAAATAATCTGAAACATGACCCAAACAAACAGCAAATGCATCCAACAAGTTTGTAGAGTCACAAGCTTAATGTAGTCATTGAGTGCTATGAATACGGCACCAAATACTTAACTTTTGACTACTTTAATACACATAAGTGAATTTGTCCCACTACTTTTGGTCCCCTAAAATGGGGAACGATATTCAAAAAGGGCTGTAATTTCTAAACGGTTCACCCGATATGGATGAAAATACAATCACATGAAAGATGAAAGTCTGCACTTTATTAACCTCATAGTCACTGTATCATTTCAAATCCAAGGTGCTGGAGTACAGAGCCAAAACAACAACACAATTGTCAATGTCCCAATACTTTTGGAGCTCACTGTATAGTCGTTGTTGCGGATGGATTATTCGCAATTGCAGGGGAGTGTTGGTGAACAAAGAGCTGACCCTCACACCACTTACAGTACAGTACAGAACACTTACAGTACAGTGCAGAACACTTACAGTACAGTGCAGAACACTTACAGTACAGTACAGAACACTTACAGTACAGTACAGAACACTTACAGTACAGTGCAGACCACTTACAGTACAGTACAGAACACTTACAGTACAGTGCAGAACACTTACAGTACAGTACAGAACACTTACAGTACAGTGCAGAACACTTACAGTACAGTACAGAACACTTACAGTACAGTACATAACACTTACAGTACAGCACAGAACACGTACAGTACAGGACAGAACACTTACAGTACAGAACATAACACTTACAGTACATGACAGAACACTTACAGTACAGTACAGAACACTTACAGTACAGTACAGAACACTTACAGTACAGAACATTTACAGTACAGTACAGAACACATACAGTACATTACATAACACTTACAGTACAGTACAGAACACTTACAGTACAGTACAGTACAGTACAGAACACTTACAGTACAGTACAGAACACTTACAGTACAGTACATAACACTTACAGTACAGTACATAATACTTACAGTACAGTACAGAACAGAACACTTACAATACAGTACAGAACACTTACAATACAGTACAGAACAGAACACTTACAGTACAGAACAGAACACTTACAGTACAGAACAGAACACTTACAGTACAGTACATAACACTTACAGTACAGAACATAACACTTACAGTACAGAACAGAACACTTATAGTACAGAACAGAACACTTACAGTACAGAACAGAACACTTACAGAACAGAACACTTACAGTACAGTACAGAACACTTACAGTACAGAACAGAACACTTACAGTACAGAACAGAACACTTACAGTACAGAACATAACACTTACAGTACAGAACAGAACACTTACAGTACAGAACAGAACACTTACAGTACAGAACAGAACAGAACACTTACAGTACAGTACATAACACTTACAGTACAGAACAGAACAGAACACTTACAGTACAGAACAGAACACTTACAGTACAGAACAGAACAGAACACTTACAGAACAGAACACTTACAGTACAGTACAGAACAGAACAGAACACTTACAGTACAGAACAGAACAGAACAGAACACTTACAGTACAGTACATAACACTTACAGTACAGAACAGAACAGAACACTTACAGTACAGTACATAACACTTACAGTACAGAACAGAACACTTACAGTACAGTACAGAACAGAACAGAACACTTACAGTACAGAACAGAACAGAACAGAACACTTACAGTACAGAACAGAATACTTACAGTACAGTACAGTACATAACACTTACAGTACAGTACATAACACTTACAGTACAGAACAGAACACTTACAGAACAGAACAGAACACTTACAGTACAGTACATAACACTTACAGTACAGTACAGAACAGAACACTTACAGTACAGAACAGAACACTTACAGTACAGTACAGTACAGTACCTAACACTTACAGTACAGTACAGACAACCCGCTATTTAGGCAGTAGGTCTTTTTCATGTGGTCAAAGTTTGGGTAATGCAACAACCTACTAGCTGGTAGACTCCCTTCACAGATACAGTACATGCCAGGCAGTAGTATATAAAAAGACACAGCATGCATTTGTCAGGGTTAAATTGACTTCTAGGTCATTGACTTGCAGTGCAGGGGGTACAATACATTTACTGGTTGAGGATTGAGGCACTTCACTAAAATTGTTCTACAAATCCTTTGCTAAGTCCTGTAACCTAAAACACCACCTCGCCTTTCTCATTAGAGAAAAAGGCAACTGAGAGAGAAAAATAAAGAGTGGTGGAGCTAGAGGGAGAGAAAGGTAAGCGGAAAGAGCAAAATAGAGGAGAGACAGAATAGCAGGAGGTGAGCAGAAAGAGAACAAGAAGAACTGAGTGAACTAGTGCTGTGGTAAACAAATGGTGGGAGAGTGAGAGGAGGAGGGGGGAGACAACAAAGAGATCAAAAGGACAGTGTGCTTGAGAAAAGAATAGGGAGAGAAAGGACCTAGAGGATAGGAGAAAAGGAGGAAGGGAGGGTAAGGAGGGAGAGTGTCAGAGAGGGAAGGGAGTAGTAGTTAGAGTCAAGGCCTCCATAGTAGAAGCATCTGACTCCACTTCCATGTAAATTACTTGTCTGTCTGTATTACTGCTGGGCCTCTGAGGCTTACACACACACACACACACACACACACACACACACACACACACACACACACACACCAGCGTGATCTGAAAAGGATTCTCTGTCCTGATCCAATCTATCCTAACCCCCCATGGGTGTGCGTATGCAGGCGTGTGTGTATGACATGAAGGTGTGTGTTGGGTTTTTAATGCACGCAATTCTGTGTGTGTGTGACCAAGCCACTCCTTGTGGGAAAGCAGGCCTCATCTCTGTCTGCTCATGTGTTGCTATGGCATGTTCCACCAAGCCAATCAATGGGTCCCTCAATGGGGGATGTTGATGTGTGTGTGTGTGTCCCCTCGCATATTTGTGTTGGTGTATTGATGGAGAGAACTACCTTATTCAGAAGACCCTGCTATCGCAACACTGATGTATTGTCACACTGGAGAGGTTGCTGGAGATGTGGAGAGGGTTGCTGGAGATGTGGAGAGGGTTGCTGGAGATGTAGAGAGGGTTGTGGGAGATGTGGAGAGGGTTGCTGGAGATGTGGAGAGGGTTGCTGGACAGTGTGGAGAGGGTTGTGGGATATGTGGAGAGGGTTGCTGGAGATATGGAGAGCCCAGGTGAAGTGGAGGTGTCTCGTAAAGATGATGTGTCTGACACAGATATGTAGTGGTAGAAGAGAGAGGGACCAGAGAGAATTTCTGTCAGTCTCTCTTCTTGTCTTGGTTTTATTTTCCATATTGACCCTGAACCCCCCTGTCCTCTCCGCTTCTATCCCATTCACTCTATCCCATTCACACTATCCCATTCATTATCCCATTCATTATCCCATTCACTCTATCCCATTCACTCTATCCCATTCACTCTATCCCATTCACTATATCCCATTCACACTATCCCATTCACACTATCTCATGCATTATCCCATTCATTATCCCATTCACATTATCCCATTCATTATCCCATTCACTCTATCCCATTCACTCTATCCCATTCACACTATCCCATTCACACTATCTCATGCATTATCCCATTCATTATCCCATTCACATTATCCCATTCATTATCCCATTCACTCTATCCCATTCACTCTATCCCATTCACTCTATCCCATTCACACTATCCCATTCACACTATTCCGTTCACACTATTCCATTCACTATATCCCATTCACTCTATCCCATTTATTATCCCATTCACTCTATCCCATTCACTCTATCCCATTCACACTATCCCATTCACTCTATCCCATTCATTATCCCATTCACACTATCCCATTCACTCTATCCCATTCATTATCCCATTCACTCTATCCCATTCACTCTACCCCATTCACTCTATCTCATTCACTACCCCATTCACTCTATCCCATTCACTCTATCCCATTCACACTATCCCATTCACACTATCCCATTCACACTATTCCGTTCACACTATTCCGTTCACTCTATCCCATTCACTCTATCCCATTCACTCTATCCCATTCACACTATCCCATTCACACTATCCCATTCACTCTATCCCATTTATTATCCCATTCACTCTATCCCATTCACTCTATCCTATTCACACTATCCCATTCACTCTATCCTATTCACACTATCCCATTCACTCTATCCCATTCACTCTATCCCATTCACACTATCCCATTCATTATCCCATTCACTCTATCCCATTCACTCTATCCCATTCACTCTATCCCATTCATTATCCCATTCACTCTATCCCATTCATTATCCCATTCACTCTACCCCATTCACTCTATCCCATTCACTCTATCCCATTCACTCTATCCCATTCTGACCATCTCACAGTTTAGTTGTCCCTCCTTAGTCTAGCCCCTCCTCCTGGCACAATGAAGACTCATGATCAACACTAAAAAACTGAACAGGGAAAAGGTTTAGCGCCTTGTTTGAGAGAGAGACAATCTCAGTAAGACGATAGTACTGGTGTTCCACAAAAGGTCCAGTCACCAGGACCACAAATACAACTTCCATCTAGACACCGTTGCCCTAGAGCACACACAAAACTATACATACTGTACCTCTGCCTAAACATCAGTGCCACAGGTAACTTCCACAAAGCTGTGAATGATCTGAGAGACAAGGCAAGACGGGCCTTCTATGCCATCAAAAGGAATATCAAATTTGACATACCAATTAGGATCTGGCTAAAATGACTTGAATCAGTTATAGAACCCATTGCCCTTTATGGTTGTGAGGTCTGGGGTCCGCTCACCAACCAACATTGCACAAAATGGGACAAACACCAAATTGAGACTCTGTATGCAGAATTATGCAAAAATATCATCTGTGTACAACGTAGAACACCAAATAATGCACGCAGAGCAGAATTAGGCCGATATCCGCTAATAATCAAAATCCAGAAAAGAGCCGTTAAATTCTATAACCACCTAAAAGGAAGCGATTCCCAAACCTTCCATAACAAAGCCATCACCTACAGAGAGATTAACCTGGAGAAGAGTCCCCTAAGCAAGCTGGTCCTGGGGCTCTGTTCACAAACACAAACAGACACAACAGAGCCTCAGGACAGCAGCACAATTAGACCCAACCAAATCATGAGAAAACAAAAAGACAATTACTTGACACATTGGAAAGAATCAACAAAAAAACTGAGCAAACTAGAATGCTATTTTTCCCTAAACAGAGTGAGCATAGCCTTGCTATTGAGAAAAGTTGCCGTAGGCAGACCTGGCTCTCTAGAGAAGACAGGCTATGTGCTCACTGCCCACAAAATGAGGTGGAAACTGAGCTGCACTTCCTAACCTCCTGCCCAATGTATGACCATATTAGAGACACATATTTCCCTCAGATTACACAGATTCACAAAGAATTTGAAAACAAACCCGATTTTGATAAACTCCCATATCTACTGGGTGAAATATCAGTGTGCCATCACAGCAGGGAGATTTGTGACCTGAAAAGGGTAAACAGTGAAGAACAAACACCATTGTAAATACAACCCATATTTATGTTTATTTATATTCCCATCTGTACTTGAACCATTTGTACATTGTTACAACACTGTATATAGACATAATATCACATTTGTAATGTCTTTATTCTTTTGGAACTTGTGTGAGTGTAATGTTTACTGTTCATTTTATTGTTTATTTCAATTTTATTATCTATTTCACTTGCTTTGGCAATGGAAACATAGGTTTTCCA
This sequence comes from Oncorhynchus mykiss, assembly GCF_013265735.2. NCBI lineage: Eukaryota > Metazoa > Chordata > Actinopteri > Salmoniformes > Salmonidae > Oncorhynchus > Oncorhynchus mykiss. The sequence continues at coordinate 65,342,354 of NC_048580.1, read as the reverse complement.
TGCCAATAAGGGGGAGAGAGAGGTGGAGGGGGAGAGAGAGGTTGAGGGGGAGAGAGAGGTGGAGGGGGAGAGAGAGGTGGAGGGGGAGAGAGAGGTGGAGGGGGAGACCAAGAGAGGGAGGCCTGGATTTTATCACACGTACCTAATAATTACTATCACAGGAAATGGTCTAGAGGAAGTAGGCCTGCTAATTAGTGTCATTCCACACACACACACACACACACACACACACACACACACACACACACACACACACACACACACACACACACACACACACACTTCTAATTAGTGTCATTCCCCTGGTATAGAACTCAATCTGATTGGCCCAGGGGAAGCTGCCACCCCCTACTTTACCCCATCATATAAATCTCCTGGCTAATTGATTAGGTGGTGTGCCTGTGTGTGTGTGTGTGCGTGTGTGTGTACATGCGCGCAGGGGGGTTAATTGGTTAGGTGGGCCCTGAGGCTGTGAAAGGGCAGGTCAGGATACAGAGCTGGCAGCTGTCTTCAGATGTTTTTGGGGACTATATGTCTACCCCCTGGGCCGACTGGGGACGGAAGGAGAGAGGGGAGGTGGTGAGGAGAGGAGAGGGGAAGAAGGATAGAGGGACGGTAGGAGAGAGGGGAGGGGATGAAGAGAGGAGAGGGGAAGAAGGATAGAGGGACGGTAGGAGAGAGGGGAGGGGTGAGGAGAGGAGAGGGGAAGAAGGATAGAGGGACGGTAGGAGTGAGGGGAGGGGGTGAGGAGAGGAGAGGGAAAGAAGGATAGAGGGACGGTAGGAGAGAGGGGAGGGGGTGAGGAGAGGAGAGGAGAAGAAGGATAGAGGGGAGGGGGTGAGGAGAGGAGAGGGGAAGAAGGATAGAGGGACGTTAGGAGAGAGGTTAGGGGAAGAAGGATAGAGGGACGGTAGGAGAGAGGGGAGGGGATGAAGAGAGGAGAGGGGAAGAAGGATAGAGGGACGGTAGGAGAGAGGGGAGGGGGTGAGGAGAGGAGAGGGAAAGAAGGATAGAGGGACGGTAGGAGAGAGGGGAGGGGGTGAGGAGAGGAGAGGAGAAGAAGGATAGAGGGGAGGGGGTGAGGAGAGGAGAGGGGAAGAAGGATAGAGGGACGTTAGGAGAGAGGTTAGGGGAAGAAGGATAGAGGGACGGTAGGAGAGAGTGGAGGGGGTGAGGAGAGGAGAGGAGAAGAAGGATAGAGGGGAGGGGGTGAGGAGAGGAGAGGAGAGGGGAAGAAGGGTATAGGGGAGGGGGTGAGGAGAGGAGAGGGGAAGAAGGATAGAGGGGAGGGGGTGAGGAGAGGAGAGGGGAAGAAGGATATAGGGGAGGGGGTGAGGAGAGGAGAGGGGAAGAAGGATAGAGGGGAGGGGGTGAGGAGAGGAGAGGGGAAGAAGGATAGAGGGGAGGGGGTGAGGAGAGGGGAAGAAGGATATAGGGGAGGGGTGAGGAGAGGAGAGGGGAAGAAGGATAGAGGGGAGGGGGTGAGGAGAGGAGAGGGGAAGAAGGATAGAGGGGAGGGGTGAGGAGAGGAGAGGGGAAGAAGGATAGAGGGGAGGGGGTGAGGAGAGGAGAGGGGAAGAAGGATAGAGGGGAGGGGGTGAGGAGAGGAGAGGGGAAGAAGGATAGAGGGGAGGGGGTGAGAAGAGGAGAGGGGAAGAAGGATAGAGGGGAGGGGGTGAGAAGAGGAGAGGGGAAGAAGGATAGAGGGACGGTGACAGGGAGAAAGATAGACATATGTGTCTAATGTTGTTTCAGAGTGATGGTGTCTCTGATGTTCTATGTGTGTTTGTCCCCAGGTTAGTGATGTTCTATGTGTGTTTGTCCCCAGGTTAGTGATGTTCTATGTGTGTTTGTCCCCAGGTTAGTGATGTTCTATGTGTGTTTGTCCCCAGGTTAGTGATGTTCTGTGTGTCTGTCCCCAGCTTAGTGATGTTCTGTGTGTTTGTCCCCAGGTTAGTGATGTTCTGTGTGTTTGTCCCCAGGTTAGTGATGTTCTGTGTGTTTGTCCCCAGGTTAGTGATGTTAGTGATGTTAGTGATGTTCTGTGTGTTTGTCCCCAGGTTAGTGATGTTAGTGATGTTAGTGATGTTCTGTGTGTTTGTCCCCAGGTTAGTGATGTTCTGTGTGTTTGTCCCCAGGTTAGTGATGTTCTGTGTGTTTGTCCCCAGGTTAGTGATGTTAGTGATGTTAGTGATGTTCTGTGTGTTTGTCCCCAGGTTAGTGATGTTAGTGATGTTAGTGATGTTCTGTGTGTTTGTCCCCAGGTTAGTGATGTTCTGTGTGTTTGTCCCCAGGTTAGTGATGTTCTGTGTGTTTGTCCCCAGGTTAGTGATGTTAGCGATGTTAGTGATGTTCTGTGTGTTTGTCCCCAGGTTAGTGATGTTAGTGATGTTAGTGATGTTCTGTGTGTTTGTCCCCAGGTTAGTGATGATAGTGATGTCCTATGTGTGTTTGTCCCCAGGTTAGTGATGTTCTATGTGTATTTGTCCCCAGGTTAGTGATGTTAGTGATGTTCTGTGTGTTTGTCCCCAGGTTAGTGATGTTAGTGATGTTCTGTGTGTTTGTCCCCAGGTTAGTGATGTTAGTGATGTTCTGTGTGTTTGTCCCCAGGTTAGTGATGTTAGTGATGTTCTGTGTGTTTGTCCCCAGGTTAGTGATGTTCTGTGTGTTTGTCCCCAGGTTAGTGATGTTAGTGATGTTCCATGCTATAGATAGGGACCCACACCTAGAGATTCAACTCAATAAAGGAGTGTGACTTGTATATCATGACCCAGGACCACCCTCCTACCTCACCCCACCTTAAAGTTACAGGCACGTGGATGTGTTGTGGGGATTCCATGAGGCCTGCTCCTCTCTCCTCCCTCCTCTCTCCTGCAATAAGTCATCCCCTGCCTCCTCTCTCCAGCTATAAGTCATTCCCTGCCTCCTCTCTCCTCTCCTGCTATAAGTCATTCCTTGCCTCCTCTCTCCTGCTATATGTCATCCCCTGCCCCCTCTCTCCTCTCCTGCTATAAGTCATCCCCTGCCCCCTCTCTCCTCTCCTGCTATAAGTCATCCCCTGCCCCCTCTCCTCTCCTGCTATATGTCATCCCCTGCCTCCTCTCTCCTCTCCTGCTATAAGTCATCCCCTGCCCCCTCTCTCCTCTCCTGCTATAAGTCATCCCCTGCCCCCTCTCTCCTTTCCTGCAATAAGTCATTCCCTGCCTCCTCTCTCCTGCTATATGTTATTCCCTGCCTCCTCTCTCCTCTCCTGCTATAAGTCATCCCCTGCCCCCTCTCTCCTCTCCTGCTATAAGTCATCCCCTGCCCCCTCTCTCCCATCCTGCTATAAGTCATCCCATGTCTCCTCTCTCCTCTCCTGCTATATGTCATCCCCTGCCTCCTCTCTCCTCTCCTGCTATAAGTCATCCCCAGCCTCCTTTCTCCTGCTATATGTCATCCCCTGCCTCATCTCTCCAGCTATATGTCATCCCCTGCCTCATCTATCCAGCTATATGTCATCCCCTGCCTCATCTCTCCAGCTATATGTCATCCCCTGCCTCATCTCTCCAGCTATATGTCATCCCCTGCCTCATCTCTCCAGCTATATGTCATCCCCTGCCTCATCTCTCCTGCTATATGTAATTCCCTGCCTCCTCTCTCCTCTCCTGCTATAAGTCATCCCCTGTCTCCTCTCTCCTGCTATAAGTCATCCCCTGCCTCCTCTCTCCTGCTATAAGTCATCCCCTGCCTCCTCTCTCCTCTCCTGCTATAAGTCATCCCCTGTCTCCTCTCTCCTCTCCTGCTATATGTCATCCCCTGTCTCCTCTCTCCTCTCCTGCTATAAGTCATCCCCTGCCTCCTCTCTCCTCTACTGCTATAAGTCATCCCCTGCCTCCTCTCTCCTCTCCTGCTATAAGTCATCCCCTGCCTCATCTCTCCAGCCATATGTCATCCCCTGCCTCATCTCTCCAGCTATATGTCATCCCCTGCCTCATCTCTCCAGCTATATGTCATCCCCTGCCTCATCTCTCCTGCTATATGTCATTCCCTGCCTCCTCTCTCCTCTCCTGCTATAAGTCATCCCCTGTCTCCTCTCTCCTCTCCAGCTATATGTCATCCCCTGCATCCTCTCTCCTGCTATAAGTCATCCCCTGCCTCCTCTCTCCTCTCCTGCTATAAGTCATCCCCTGCCTCCTCTCTCCTCTCCTGCTATAAGTCATCCCCTGCCTCCTCTCTCCTCTCCTGCTATAAGTCATCCCCTGCCTCCTCTCTCCTCTCCTGCTATAAGTCATCCCCTGCCTCCTCTCTCCTCTCCTGCTATAAGTCATTCCCTGCCTCCTCTCTCCTGCTATAAGTCATCCCCTGCCTCCTCTCTCCTTTCCTGCTATAAGTCATTCCCTGCCTCTCTCCTGCTATAAGTCATTCCCTGCCTCCTCTCTCCTGCTATATGTCATCCCCTGCCTCCTCTCTCCTGCTATAAGTCATTCCCTGCCTCCTCTCTCCTGCAATAAGTCATCCCCTGCCTCCTCTCTCCTGCTATAAGTCATCCCCTGCCTCCTCTCTCCTGCTATAAGTCATCCCCTGCCTCCTCTCTCCTGCTATAAGTCATCCCCTGCCTCCTCTCTCCTGCTATAAGTCATCCCATGCCTCCTCTCTCCTGCTATAAGTCATCCCCTGCCTCCTCTCTCCTGCTATAAGTCATCCCCTGCCTCCTCTCTCCTGCTATAAGTCATTCCCTGCCTCCTCTCTCCTGCTATAAGTCATCCCCTGCCTCCTCTCTCCTGCTATAAGTCATTCCCTGCCTCCTCTCTCCTGCTATAAGTCATCCCCTGCCTCCTCTCTCCTGCTATAAGTCATCCCCTGCCTCCTATCTCCTGCTATAAGTCATTCCCTGCCTCCTCTCTCCTGCTATATGTCATCCCCTGCCTCCTCTCTCACTCTCTTTTCCCCTCTCCCTCTCTTTCTCTCAGTTAAATTCAAATGGCTTCATTGGCATGATTAACATATGTTAACATTGCCAAATCAAGTGAAATAGATTATACACAAATGTGAAATAAGCAATATAATTACAGTGCCTTGCGAAAGTATTCGGCCCCCTTGAACTTTGCGACCTTTTGCCACTTTTGCCACATTTCAGGAAAAAATGGGCGTGCAAAATTATTCAGCCCCTTTACTTTCAGTGCAGCAAACTCTCTCCAGAAGTTCAGTGAGGATCTCTGAATGATCCAATGTTGACCTAAATGACTAATGATGGTAAATACAATCCACCTGTGTGTAATCAAGTCTCCGTATAAATGCACCTGCACTGTGATAGTCACAGAGGTCCGTTAAAAGCGCAGAGAGCATCATGAAGAACAAGGAACACACAAGGCAGGTCCGAGATACTGTTGCGAAGAAGTTTAAAGCCGGATTTGGATACAAAAAGATTTCCCAAGCTTTAAACATCCCAAGGAGCACTGTGCAAGCGATAATATTGAAATGGAAGGAGTCTCAGACCACTGCAAATCTACCAAGACCTGGCCGTCCCTCTAAACTTTCAGCTCATACAAGGAGAAGACTGATCAGAGATGCAGCCAAGAGGCCCATGATCACTCTGGATGAACTGCAGAGATCTACAGCTGAGGTGGGAGACTCTGTCCATAGGACAACAATCAGTCGTATATTGCACAAATCTGGCCTTTATGGAAGAGTGGCAAGAAGAAAGCCATTTCTTAAAGATATCCATAAAAAGTGTCGTTTAAAGTTTGCCACAAGACACCTGGGAGACACACCAAACATGTGGAAGAAGGTGCTCTGGTCAGATGAAACCAAAATTGAACTTTTTGGCAACAATGCAAAACGTTATGTTTGGCGTAAAAGCAACACAGCTGAACACACCATCCCCACTGTCAAACATGGTGGTGGCAGCATCATGGTTTGGGCCTGCTTTTCTTCAGCAGGGACAGGGAAGATGGTTCAAATTGATGGGAAGATGGATGGAGCCAAATACAGGACCATTCTGGAAGAAAACCTGATGGAGTCTGCAAAAGACCTGAGACTGGGACAGAGATTTGTCTTCCAACAAGACAATGATCCAAAACATAAAGCAAAATCTACAATGGAATGGTTCAAAAATAAACATATCCAGGTGTTAGAATGGCCAAGTCAAAGTCCAGACCTGAATCCAATCGAGAATCTGTGGAAAGAACTGAAAACTGCTGTTCACAAATGCTCTCCATCCAACCTCACTGAGCTCGAGCTGTTTTGCAAGGAGGAATGGGAAAAAATTTCAGTCTCTCGATGTGCAAAACTGATAGAGACATACACCAAGCGACTTACAGCTGTAATCGCAGCAAAAGGTGGCACTACAAAGTATTAACTTAAGGGGGCTGAATAATTTTGCACGCCCAATTTTTCAGTTTTTGATTTGTTAAAAAAGTTTGAAATATCCAATAAATGTCGTTCCACTTCATGATTGTGTCCCACTTGTTGTTGATTCTTCACAAAAATATACAGTTTTATATCTTTATGTTTGAAGCCTGAAATGTGGCAAAAGGTCGCAAAGTTCAAGGGGGCCGAATACTTTCGCAAGGCACTGTATATATATATCTGTCTCTCTCTGTCGCTGTCTGTCTGTCTCTCTCTCTCTCTCTCTCTCTCTCTCTCAATTCAATTCAATTCAATTCAAGGGCTTTATTGGCATGGGAAACATGTGTTAACATTGCCAAAGCAAGTGAGGTAGACAACATACAAAGTGAATATATAAAGTGAAAAACAACAAAAATTAACAGTAAACATTACACATACAGAGGTTTCAAAACAGTAAAGACATTACAAATGTCATATTATATATATATATATATACAGTGTTTTAACAATGTTAAAATGGTTAAAGGACACAAGATAAAATAAATAAGCATAAATATGGGTTGTATTTACAATGGTGTGTGTTCTTCACTGGTTGCCCTTTTCTCGTGGCAACAGGTCACAAATCTCCCTGCTGTGATGGCACACTGTGGAATTTCACCCAGTAGATATAGGAGTTTTTCAAATTTGGATTTGTTTTCGAATTCTTTGTGGATCTGTGTAATCTGAGGGAAATATGTCTCTCTAATATGGTCATACATTGGGCAGGAGGTTAGGAAGTGCAGCTCAGTTTCCACCTCATTTTGTGGGCAGTGAGCACATAGCCTGTCTTCTCTTGAGAGCCATGTCTGCCTACGGCGGCCTTTCTCAATAGCAAGGCTATGCTCACTGAGTCTGTACATAGTCAAAGCTTTCCTTAATTTTGGGTCAGTCACAGTGGTCAGGTATTCTGCCGCTGTGTACTCTCTGTTTAGGGCCAAATAGCATTCTAGTTTGCTCTGTTTTTTTGTTAATTCTTTCCAATGTGTCAAGTAATTATCTTTTTGTTTTCTCATGATTTGGTTGGGTCTAATTGTGCTGTTGTCCTGGGGCTCTGTAGGGTGTGTTTGTGTTTGTGAACAGAGCCCCAGGACCAGCTTGCTTAGGGGACTCTTCTCCAGGTTCATCTCTCTGTAGGTGATGGCTTTGTTATGGAAGGTTTGTGAATCACTTCCTTTTAGGTGGTTGTAGAATTTACCTGCTCTTTTCTGGATTTTGATAATTAGTGGGTATCGGCCTAATTCTGCTCTGCATGCATTATTTGGTGTTCTACGTTGTACACGGAGGATATTTTTGCAGAATTCTGCGTGCAGAGTCTCAATTTGGTGTTTGTCCCATTTTGTGAAGTCTTGGTTGGTGAGCGGACCCCAGACCTCACAACCATAAAGGGCAATGGGCTCTATGACTGATTCAAGTATTTTTAGCCAAATCCTAATTGGTATGTTGAAATGTTTCTTTTGATGGCATAGAATGCCCTTCTTGCCTTGTCTCTCAGATCGTTCACAGCTTTGTGGAAGTAACCTGTGGCGCTGATGTTTAGGCCAAGGTATGTATAGTTTTGTGTGTGCTCTAGGGCAACGGTGTCTAGATGGAATTTGTATTTGTGGTCCTGGTGACTGGACCTTTTTTGGAACACCATTATTTTGGTCTTACTGAGATTTACTGTCAGGGCCCAGGTCTGACAGAATCTGTGCATAAGATCTAGGTGCTGCTGTAGGCCCTCCTTGGTTGGTGACAGAAGCACCAGATCATCGGCAAACAGCAGACATTTGACTCTCTCTCTGTCTCTGTATGTCTCTCTCTCTGTCTCTCTCTCTCTGTCACTCTCTCTCTCTGTGTCTATCTCTCTCTTTCTCTGTCTGTCTGTCTCTCTCTCTTTCTCTGTCTCTCTCTCTCTCTCTCTGTCTCTCTCTGTCGCTGTGTCTCTCTCTCTGTCTCTCTCTATCTCTTTCTCTGTCTCTCTCTCTCTGTCTCTCTCTCTATCTCTCTCTCTGTCTCTCTCTGTCGCTGTCTGTCTCTCTCTCTCTCTCTCTCTATCTCTCTCTCTCTCTCTCTCTCTGTCTGTCTCTCTGTCTGTCTCTGTATGTCTCTCTCTCTGTCTCTCTCTCTCTGTCTGTCTCTCTCTTTGTCTCTGTATGTCTCTGTCTCTGTCTGTCTGTCTCTCTCTCTCTATCTCTCTCTCTGTCTCTCTCTATCTCTTTCTCTGTCTCTCTCTCTCTGTCTCTCTCTCTCTCTCTCTATCTCTCTCTCTTTCTCTCTCTGTCGACGTGTCTCTCTCTGTCTCTCTCTCTCTCTCTCTCTCTCTCTCTCTCTCTCTCTCTCTCTCTCTCTGTGTGTCACACTCTAACATGCAGCCATAAGATCATTGGTCGTGGAGAGAGAAATATGGGTAATAGAGTTTAGATGTTGAACGTCCTGACTGTGTGGCTGCTCCTCTCACTGACAGGGTCTTGGCGTGCGGTAAGACAAGTTGCTGTGTAAACAAGTGTGTGTGTGTGTTTGAGTATGGTGATAGGTGTATAGCCAGTTCAGGGCCATTAATAATAGAGCTATGTGTTTGCTTTAGACTGAGAACGACTCATTAACGTCAAGTCTGATGAAATGCCTTCATACCAACCAGCCAGCCAACTGACCACTCACTGTGGACTTATCTATGATGAGATGAGACAGAGGGAGAGACAGAGGGAGAGACAGAGGGAGAGACAGAGGGAGAGACAGAGGGAGAGACAGAGGGAGAGACAGAGGGAGAGACAGAGAGAGAGAGACAGAGAGGACAGATGGAAGAGAAATACAGAGATAGGAGAGAGAAACATCAGATGAATGCGTTTGGTGTGTTTAGTCTCCTGGAGGATATTTTGGAGTTGGACACCACAGAAGAAAAACTGTGGTTTTGTAAAGTGGTTCACCATTATAGGCACACAACACACATACCTGGGTGCCCGCAGAGTTCTGCCTATGTGACTGCACACAAGCACGAACGTACAGACACATGCACACATGACAGCATGCACGCTCTGTCTTGCAGCGGATTTGAGGGGCTGTATTATATGAGGGTTCTGGCTTGGTTCTGCTCGTCCCTTAGTGCATTCAACCATGTCCCAGCAATCTCTTTCTTAGGACAGCCTATCTCTGTCTCAGTTCAATTCAATGAGCTTTATTGGCTCTCTCTCTCTCTCGCTCTCTCTCTCTCTCGCACTCGCTCGCTCTCTTTCTCTCTCTCTTATCACTCCCAGAATGTTTTAATAGAGAACAATAGCACTTCCTGCTGTGCTCCAAGGCTACATGCTACTGTGTATACTGCATCATATCGCCCATAGAACTCCTGGCTCCACCCACCTTTATGTGAGACTATGGTTATCATCCCGCTCATTGTCAGCAGAGGCAGGAAACAGACAGTGAGAGAGTAAGCCCAGAGAGGGATGATGACGACCAATAAGAGTACCAGGTCAGTGGCTATGTGATTGTTTTACAGCCTGTTGGGTTATGTTCTGGCCTTGTTCCTATGCTTTCTACTAACTCAATACATATTGGATTAATACCAAAATCTGCTCCAACAAGTCAAAACCTATTTTGGGTATATCTTTGAAAGACCTAAAAGATGAAATTATTTTGGAGGAGAGGAGAGGAGAAGGTGAGAAAGGGCAAATCAGAGATAATGGAAGAGTTCAGTGAGACTTGGCTTGACTGTAAGTCTTCAACTCTAGTAAAAGAGAAACACTATTCTGGGTTGCTTGTGGACAGAAATTACCATTCACAAGCATCATTGAAGCTGTTAAATTTCACAACCCTGCAATAAAAGATTTGTCTCGCTTTACAATATCAGCCTTGGCGTCCAAAAACCACCTCCTCCTCAGTGTAGAGCCAGGCCAGTTAGTCTGACTGAGCACTGTGTCGCATTAGTGGAAACCAAGACTGTTCTCAGGGCAGGTCTGACGGTTTTGACTAGCAGAAGTGTCTTTTCGTAGCAGGTTAGGAGAACTTAAGCAGCAGGTTAGTAGAATTAACATGGCTCGTTAGGAGAATTAGGTTACGGTTAGGGTTGGAATGCTACGATGGCCCCGACGCAACTCAAACATATCCAGCTATAACCAGGCTTGCCCTGAGAACAGTCTTGGTTTCCTCTTGAAGATGGCAGCCATAGCCGAAGCCTTCTGATCCCTCCCACTGTGAAAGACTACAGCAGTCTGCAGGGAGACGCCTTATTGTGGGCAGAGAGGGCGCCTGGGTAGAGAGACTGCTAGCCACAGATTAACTGAAACCAACAGCACAATACCAGAGCATAAAGACTGGCTAGTCTTACTAGTTGTAGCTGGGCATTAGTTAAGAGAGAGTGTGTTTGTGTCATATGAATGGGGGTGAAATGTATGGCATGTAGAGGGTGCGTGAGGTAGAGTGATTGGAGGACATTAGAGATGGATTTGTGAGATTGTCGTGGTGGTGAGGGTGTGTGCGTTTGAGTGCAGTGTGTGTGCGTGTGTATGTCTGTGTGTGTTTAAGTAAATGCTCCCACTGTAGATGAGCAGCCGAAGGGTGTGGGCACTAATCATTTCTTTACACGTACCCGCGTGCCTGTGGCAGACACTACACACACACGTCACACATGAGGTGTTAGCAAAGGGCACGACAGACAAATAACACGCAAGGCAATGATACATCCCTGCACACACACACACACACACACACACACACACACACACACACACACACACACACACACACACACACACACACACACACACACACACATCACACACAAACACACACACACACATCACACACAAACACACACAC
>NC_048580.1:65303697-65328697 GCF_013265735.2 Oncorhynchus mykiss | reverse complement strand
CATACACAGACACACTCACTTGGCTGGAGTAATGGGCTAGCAACAGAGTGACATGAAAAGACAGGAATGCTGGAATCAGCCGTCTAACCAGATGGGAATCATTAGCTTTATTAGTACACAACTGGTACAGACATGGTCTCCCTTTCCACGCACACACTCACACACACACTCAGGCACGCACACACACAAACACACTCGGGCACGTACGCAAGCACGGACACACACACACCAACCAACCAACACACACCAACCAACACATATACACACACACACACACACTCTCCCTCCATTCCTCTCTCATTCTCTCCCTCCATTCCTCTCTCATTCTCTCCTTCTCTCCCTCCATTCCTCTCTCATTCTCTCCCTCGCTCCCTCCATTCCTCTCTCATTCTCTCCCTCTCTCTCTCCATTCCTCTCTCCCTCTCTCCCTCCATTCCTCTCTCATTCTCTCCCTCTCTCTCTCCATTCCTCTCTCATTCTCTCCCTCCATTCCTCTCTCATTCTCTCCCTCTCTCCCTCCATCTGTTTGCAGAAAGAGACTTTTCTCTTATGAAGTGTTTAGTGACTAAAGCCCACAATAGCACGACAGAGAAAGAGAGAGAGGGGGAGACAGAGGGAGACAGAGAGAGGGGGGGGACGGGACAGAGGGAGAGAGGGGGGGACAGAGGGAGAGAGAGGGTACAGTGATATTATGATTTTAAACAGAAAACATTAGTCTTTTGTGGATTGTAACCACAAGCCATATGTAGTAAGATGTCTGCTGAAGACAAAAGCCCACAATAGCAATAGAATGCTGGGTATAGATCATGATCCTAGTTTAAGTCACTGAATCAAGATTTCAATCAAGACTTCACTTCCTGGTTTGTAGAATAAGATAGAGTAGACAGACAGTGAGAAAGCCTTGTGGCCCACCCCAGTCTGTAATGTAATCATTAGCACCATGCTACTGCTGAGGTAGTGACATCTGGCCCAGAGGTTAGCACCATGCTACTGCTGAGGTAGTGACATCTGGCCCAGAGGTTAGCACCATGCTACTGCTGAGGTAGTGAGTGACATCTGGCCCAGAGGTTAGCACCATTCTACTGCTGAGGTAGTGACATCTGGCCCAGAGGTTAGCACCATGCTACTGCTGAGGTAGGTGACATCTGGCCCAGAGGTTAGCACCATGCTACTGCTGAGGTAGTGACATCTGGCCCAGAGGTTAGCACCATGCTACTGCTGCGGTAGTGACATCTGGCCCAGAGGTTAGCACCATGCTACTACTGAGGTAGTGACATCTGGCCCAGAGGTTAGCACCATGCTACTGCTGAGGTAGTGACATCTGGCCCAGAGGTTAGCACCATGCTACTGCTGAGGTAGGTGACATCTGGCCCAGAGGTTAGCACCATGCTACTGCTGAGGTAGGTGACATCTGGCCCAGAGGTTAGCACCATGCTACTGCTGAGGTAGGTGACATCTGGCCCAGAGGTTAGCACCATGCTACTGCTGAGGTAGGTGACATCTGGCCCAGAGGTTAGCACCATGCTACTGCTGAGGTAGGTGACATCTGGCCCAGAGGTTAGCACCATGCTACTGCTGAGGTAGTGACATCTGGCCCAGAGGTTAGCACCATGCTACTGCTGAGGTAGTGACATCTGGCCCAGAGGTTAGCACCATGCTACTGCTGAGGTAGTGACATCTGGCCCAGAGGTTAGCACCATGCTACTGCTGAGGTAGTGACATCTGGCCCAGAGGTTAGCACCATGCTACTGCTGAGGTAGTGACATCTGGCCCAGAGGTTAGCACCATGCTACTACTGAGGTAGTGACATCTGGCCCAGAGGTTAGCACCATGCTACTGCTGAGGTAGTGACATCTGGCCCAGAGGTTAGCACCATGCTACTGCTGAGGTAGGTGACATCTGGCCCAGAGGTTAGCACCATTCTACTGCTGAGGTAGTGACATCTGGCCCAGAGGTTAGCACCATGCTACTGCTGAGGTAGGTGACATCTGGCCCAGAGGTTAGCACCATGCTACTGCTGAGGTAGGTGACATCTGGCCCAGAGGTTAGCACCATGCTACTGCTGAGGTAGTGACATCTGGCCCAGAGGTTAGCACCATGCTACTGCTGAGGTAGTGACATCTGGCCCAGAGGTTAGCACCATGCTACTGCTGAGGTAGTGACATCTGGCCCAGAGGTTAGCACCATGCTACTGCTGAGGTAGTGACATCTGGCCCAGAGGTTAGCACCATGCTACTGCTGAGGTAGTGACATCTGGCCCAGAGGTTAGCACCATGCTACTGCTGAGGTAGGTGACATCTGGCCCAGAGGTTAGCACCATGCTACTGCTGAGGTAGGTGACATCTGGCCCAGAGGTTAGCACCATGCTACTGCTGAGGTAGTGACATCTGGCCCAGAGGTTAGCTCCATGCTACTGCTGAGGTAGTGACATCTGGCCCAGAGGTTAGCACCATGCTACTACTGAGGTAGTGACATCTGGCCCAGAGGTTAGCACCATGCTACTACTGAGGTAGTGACATTCTGGAACATTCAGAAAAGTGTCCGTGTGAATGCATCCTCTCTCTATGTTCACTCATTCTCAGTCCCAAAGCCTCACCACCAATATTAAGATGTGGATATCTTCAATTAGTCACACTATCTTTATTTTCAGTTCCATTTTGAACAGCAGCATGCCCGGAGTCCCATCTTGGAGAGTCAGGGGGCTCGATTTTCGGCTGCCGTGTAGGCAGCACTATCGTCAAACGCACCCTAGTTTGCAATTTCGTTTTATTTGATTAAAAAACAAGCATAACCTCCTCTCTGTGAAGGATTTTTTTTGTCTCCCCAATGCAATCGCGAAGTAGTCAAGACTATCAATTAAGGGTTTTGCTCCTGAGACTGCTTGGAAAGGAATCTTAATCACTAAAGCTTTATTAAAATAGCGAGCTGACATTCCCTTTGTATCTATACATTGTAGGCAGGGCCACATTATTTTAGCCATGCAGGTCCTGTTTTGGACGTGCGTCAAGCCCCCTCCATGATGTAGGCTACATGTCCACGCCATCATGAAAAGAGAGATGAGTACCTCAGTGAATACCGGTGAACTTCCTATTTAGAAGTGATCTGTATCCTGTAACCATGCCTTGTTTTCTGTTCCAAGCCCGTCCTTAGGCCTCCTATAATGAAGGCTGGTTCAACAGAAATGTCTGTCTTTTTTTAAATCCTGGACATTTTATCATATCAATACATTTTATATTTATTGTTGTTGCTTGTTTTTCTTTACATTTTATTTCAACAAAACTTAGAATGATTCACTTTCCTGGTTTTATGATGACGATGTCTGTGGCGCGCTTGCAAACGCAAATTCAGGAGATGTTCTGATCTGTAAGACGGTTCTGAATTATGTTCAGAAAACAGGCCTATATGAGAGCAGTATAACGCTAAGTGGACATTCTCCCTTTCTCTTTTTATTGGATCTTTGTCCATCTACTGTGGACAGGTTGGATGTGGTTAAACTCTCTATAGTGTGTTGTTTTAATGTTATATGCCCACAGGGAGAAATGATGGTGCCTGGAAGTGTGACATAGTCTTTTTGTTTCGTTTAACATTTGATTTGAATGATTTGTTCTCTTCTTAGGCCGTTTTAATAATGAATTTAATCTTGCTTGTTGACAATGTTTGGCATGGACCTGCTCAGCCATGATGTCATTTACACTAGGCCTAGCCACTATATCAGTGTGAATGCTATTGAAGACATACAATTACTTATCGATGTGGACTGCAAATGGGTTCAAGTTATTTAGCAAAGATAAGTCTACATTTTGTTATTTTGTTTCTGTAGGCCATTTAACAAACTATAACGGACTAACATCTGAATGGGAGTTGACTCCAAGGCCAAATATAAAAGACTGTAAATACATCATTTGAAGCAACCACATATTTCACCATGGAGCACGTTCTGATTGGCCAGTGAGGGGCTCAGCCTTGACACGCCCACAACTTGTTTATCCATCAAAACCGAGCCCTTTCGCGCAAACGCCAGCAAATGCGCCGATAATTGTGATAGTAAAAATAGCAAAAAAATATTTCTGACACACCTATAGCGCTACTGTCTGTGCTTAGATTTACCATTACATTAGGTTTGTTAAAATACAGCCCTTAGATTTACCATTACATTAGGTTTGTTAAAATACAGCCCTGGGTGGTTCAGATGTTTTCATTATATCAGGAGATGAGTGGAGAGGTAGATGAGTAGTGTAGAGGTAGATGAGTAGTGGAGAGGTAGATGAGTAGGAGAGAGGTAGATGAGTAGTGGAGAGGTAGATGAGTAGTGGAGAGGTAGATGAGTAGTGGAGAGGTAGATGAGTAGTGGAGAGGTAGATGAGTAGTGGAGAGGTAGATGAGTAGGAGAGAGGTAGATGAGTAGTGGAGAGGTAGATGAGTAGTGGAGAGGTAGATGAGTAGTGGAGAGGTAGATGAGTAGTGGAGAGGTAGATGAGTAGGAGAGAGGTAGATGAGTAGTGGAGAGGTAGATGAGTAGTGGAGAGGTAGATGAGTAGTGGAGAGGTAGATGAGTAGTGGAGAGGTAGATGAGTAGTGGAGAGGTAGATGAGTAGTGGAGAGGTAGATGAGTAGTGGAGAGGTAGATGAGTAGTGGAGAGGTAGATGAGTAGTGGAGAGGTAGATGAGTAGTGGAGAGGTAGATGAGTAGGAGAGGTAGATGAGTAGTGGAGAGGTAGATGAGTAGTGAAGAGGTAGATGAATAGTGGAGAGGTAGATGAGTAGTGGAGAGGTAGATGAGTAGTGGAGAGGTAGATGATTAGTGGAGAGGTAGATGAGTAGTGGAGAGGTAGATGAGTAGCGGAGAGGTAGATGAGTAGGAGAGGTAGATGAGTAGTGGAGAGGTAGATGATTAGTGAAGAGGTAGATGAGTAGTGTAGAGGTAGATGAGTAGTGGAGAGGTAGATGAGTAGTGGAGAGGTAGATGAGTAGTGGAGAGGTAGATGAATAGTGGAGAGGTAGATGAATAGTGGAGAGGTAGATGAGTAGTGGAGAGGTAGATGAGTAGTGGAGAGGTAGATGAGTAGGAGAGGTAGATGAGTAGTGGAGAGGTAGATGAGTAGTGGAGAGGTAGATGAGTAGTGGAGAGATAGATGAATAGTGGAGAGGTAGATGAATAGTGGAGAGGTAGATGATTAGTGGAGAGGTAGATGAGGAGTGGAGAGGTAGATGAATAGTGTAGAGGTAGATGAGTAGTGGAGAGGTAGATGAATAGTGGAGAGGTAGATGAATAGTGAAGAGGTAGATGAGTAGTGAAGAGGTAGATGAGTAGTGTAGAGGTAGATGAGTAGGAGAGGTAGATGAGTAGTGGAGAGGTAGATGAGTAGTGGAGAGGTAGATGAGTAGTGGAGAGGTAGATGAATAGTGGAGAGGTAGATGAGTAGTGGAGAGGTAGATGAATAGTGAAGAGGTAGATGAGTAGTGAAGAGGTAGATGAGTAGTGGAGAGGTAGATGAGGAGGAGAGGTAGATGAGTAGTGGAGAGGTAGATGAGTAGTGGAGAGGTAGATGAGTAGTGGAGAGGTAGATGAATAGTGTAGAGGTAGATGAATAGGGGAGAGGTAGATGAGTAGTGGAGAGGTAGATGAGTAGTGGAGAGGTAGATGAGTAGTGTAGAGGTAGATGAGTAGTGTAGAGGTAGATGAGTAGTGGAGAGGTAGATGAGTAGTGTAGAGGTAGATGAGTAGTGGAGAGGTAGATGAGTAGTGGAGAGGTAGATGAGGAGGAGAGGTAGATGAGTAGTGAAGAGGTAGATGAGTAGTGGAGAGGTAGATGAGTAGTGGAGAGGTAGATGAGTAGTGGAGAGGTAGATGAGTAGTGGAGAGGTAGATGAGTAGTGGAGAGGTAGATGAGTAGTGGAGAGGTAGATGAGTAGTGTAGAGGTAGATGAGTAGTGTAGAGGTAGATGAGTAGTGTAGAGGTAGATGAGTAGTGTAGAGGTAGATGAGTAGTGGAGAGGTAGATGAGTAGTGTAGAGGTAGATGAGTAGTGTAGAGGTAGATGAGTAGTGGAGAGGTAGATGAGTAGTGGAGAGGTAGATGAGGAGGAGAGGTAGATGAGTAGTGGAGAGGTAGATGAGTAGTGTAGAGGTAGATGAGTAGTGTAGAGGTAGATGAGTAGTGGAGAGGTAGATGAGTAGTGGAGAGGTAGATGAGTAGTGTAGAGGTAGATGAGTAGTGGAGAGGTAGATGAGTAGTGGAGAGGTAGATGAGTAGTGGAGAGGTAGATGAGTAGTGGAGAGGTAGATGAATAGTGGAGAGGTAGATGAGGAGTGTAGAGGTAGATGAGTAGTGGAGAGGTAGATGAGGAGGAGAGGTAGATGAGTAGTGAAGAGGTAGATGAGTAGTGTAGAGGTAGATGAGGAGGAGAGGTAGATGAGTAGTGGAGAGGTAGATGAGGAGGAGAGGTAGATGAGTAGTGAAGAGGTAGATGAATAGTGTAGAGGTAGATGAGTAGTGGAGAGGTAGATGAGTAGTGTAGAGGTAGATGAGTAGTGTAGAGGTAGATGAGTAGTGTAGAGGTAGATGAGTAGTGTAGAGGTAGATGAATAGTGTAGAGGTAGATGAGTAGTGGAGAGGTAGATGAGTAGTGTAGAGGTAGATGAGTAGTGTAGAGGTAGATGAGTAGTGTAGAGGTAGATGAGGAGGAGAGGTAGATGAGTAGTGGAGAGGTAGATGAGGAGGAGAGGTAGATGAGTAGTGTAGAGGTAGATGAGTAGTGTAGAGGTAGATGAGTAGTGTAGAGGTAGATGAGTAGTGGAGAGGTAGATGAGTAGTGTAGAGGTAGATGAATAGTGGAGAGGTAGATGAATAGTGGAGAGGTAGATGAGTAGGAGAGGTAGATGAGTAGTGGAGAGGTAGATGAGTAGTGGAGAGGTAGATGAGTAGTGGAGAGGTAGATGAGTAGTGGAGAGGTAGATGAGTAGTGTAGAGGTAGATGAGTAGTGTAGAGGTAGATGAGTAGTGGAGAGGTAGATGAGTAGTGGAGAGGTAGATGAGGAGGAGAGGTAGATGAGTAGTGGAGAGGTAGATGAGTAGTGTAGAGGTAGATGAGTAGTGGAGAGGTAGATGAGGAGGAGAGGTAGATGAGTAGTGAAGAGGTAGATGAGTAGTGGAGAGGTAGATGAGTAGTGGAGAGGTAGATGAGTAGTGGAGAGGTAGATGAGTAGTGGAGAGGTAGATGAGTAGTGGAGAGGTAGATGAGTAGTGGAGAGGTAGATGAGTAGTGTAGAGGTAGATGAGTAGTGTAGAGGTAGATGAGTAGTGTAGAGGTAGATGAGTAGTGGAGAGGTAGATGAGTAGTGGAGAGGTAGATGAGGAGGAGAGGTAGATGAGTAGTGAAGAGGTAGATGAGTAGTGGAGAGGTAGATGAGTAGTGGAGAGGTAGATGAGGAGGAGAGGTAGATGAGTAGTGTAGAGGTAGATGAGTAGTGGAGAGGTAGATGAGTAGTGTAGAGGTAGATGAGTAGTGTAGAGGTAGATGAGTAGTGGAGAGGTAGATGAGTAGTGGAGAGGTAGATGAGGAGGAGAGGTAGATGAGTAGTGAAGAGGTAGATGAGTAGTGGAGAGGTAGATGAGTAGTGGAGAGGTAGATGAGTAGTGGAGAGGTAGATGAGTAGTGGAGAGGTAGATGAGTAGTGGAGAGGTAGATGAATAGTGTAGAGGTAGATGAGGAGGAGAGGTAGATGAGTAGTGGAGAGGTAGATGAGTAGTGGAGAGGTAGATGAGTAGTGGAGAGGTAGATGAATAGTGTAGAGGTAGATGAGGAGGAGAGGTAGATGAGTAGTGGAGAGGTAGATGAGTAGTGGAGAGGTAGATGAGTAGTGAAGAGGTAGATGAGTAGTGGAGAGGTAGATGAGTAGTGGAGAGGTAGATGAGTAGTGAAGAGGTAGATGAGTAGTTGAGAGGTAGATGAGTAGTGGAGAGGTAGATGAGTAGTGAAGAGGTAGATGAGTAGTGGAGAGGTAGATGAGTAGTGGAGAGGTAGATGAGTAGTGGAGAGGTAGATGAGTAGTGGAGAGGTAGATGAGTAGTGGAGAGGTAGATGAGTAGGAGAGGTAGATGACTAGTGGAGAGGTAGATGAATAGTGGAGAGGTAGATGAGTAGTGGAGAGGTAGATGAGTAGGAGAGGTAGATGAGTAGTGGAGAGGTAGATGAGTAGTGGAGAGGT
Source organism: Oncorhynchus mykiss (assembly GCF_013265735.2). Taxonomy (NCBI): domain Eukaryota; kingdom Metazoa; phylum Chordata; class Actinopteri; order Salmoniformes; family Salmonidae; genus Oncorhynchus; species Oncorhynchus mykiss. The sequence continues at coordinate 65,320,489 of NC_048580.1, read as the reverse complement.
AGATGAGTAGTGGAGAGGTAGATGAGGAGGAGAGGTAGATGAGTAGTGGAGAGGTAGATGAGTAGTGGAGAGGTAGATGAGTAGAGGAGAGGTAGATGAGTAGTGGAGAGGTAGATGAGTAGTGTAGAGGTAGATGAGTAGTGGAGAGGTAGATGAATAGTGGAGAGGTAGATGAGTAGAGGAGAGGTAGATGAGTAGTGGAGAGGTAGATGATTAGTGAAGAGGTAGATGAGTAGTGTAGAGGTAGATGAATAGTGGAGAGGTAGATGAATAGTGGAGAGGTAGATGAGTAGTGGAGAGGTAGATGAGTAGGAGAGGTAGATGAGTAGTGGAGAGGTAGATGAGTAGTGGAGAGGTAGATGAGTAGTGGAGAGGTAGATGAGTAGTGGAGAGGTAGATGAGTAGGAGAGGTAGATGAGTAGTGGAGAGGTAGATGAGTAGTGGAGAGGTAGATGAGTAGTGGAGAGGTAGATGAGTAGGAGAGGTAGATGAGTAGTGGAGAGGTAGATGAATAGTGGAGAGGTAGATGAGTAGTGGAGAGGTAGATGAGTAGGAGAGGTAGATGAGTAGTGGAGAGGTAGATGAGTAGTGGAGAGGTAGATGAGTAGTGGAGAGGTAGATGAGGAGGAGAGGTAGATGAGTAGTGGAGAGGTAGATGAGGAGGAGAGGTAGATGAGGAGGAGAGGTAGATGAGTAGTGGAGAGGTAGATGAGGAGGAGAGGTAGATGAGGAGGAGAGGTAGATGAGTAGTGGAGAGGTAGATGAGGAGGAGAGGTAGATGAGTAGTGGAGAGGTAGATGAGTAGTGTAGAGGTAGATGAATAGTGAAGAGGTAGATGAGTAGTGGAGAGGTAGATGAGTAGTGGAGAGGTAGATGAGTAGGAGAGGTAGATGAGTAGTGGAGAGGTAGATGAGTAGTGGAGAGGTAGATGAGTAGTGGAGAGGTAGATGAGTAGTGGAGAGGTAGATGAGTAGTGGAGAGGTAGATGAGGAGGAGAGGTAGATGAGTAGTGGAGAGGTAGATGAGTAGTGTAGAGGTAGATGAGTAGTGGAGAGGTAGATGAATAGTGAAGAGGTAGATGAGTAGTGGAGAGGTAGATGAGGAGGATAGGTAGATGAGTAGTGGAGAGGTAGATGAGTAGTGAAGAGGTAGATGAATAGTGGAGAGGTAGATGAGTAGTGGAGAGGTAGATGAGTAGTGGAGAGGTAGATGAGTAGTGGAGAGGTAGATGAGTAGTGGAGAGGTAGATGAGTAGTGGAGAGGTAGATGAGTAGTGGAGAGGTAGATGAGTAGTGGAGAGGTAGATGAGGAGGAGAGGTAGATGAGTAGTGGAGAGGTAGATGAGTAGTGTAGAGGTAGATGAGTAGTGGAGAGGTAGATGAATAGTGAAGAGGTAGATGAGTAGTGGAGAGGTAGATGAGGAGGATAGGTAGATGAGTAGTGGAGAGGTAGATGAGTAGTGAAGAGGTAGATGAATAGTGGAGAGGTAGATGAGTAGTGGAGAGGTAGATGAGTAGTGGAGAGGTAGATGAGTAGTGGAGAGGTAGATGAGTAGTGGAGAGGTAGATGAGTAGTGGAGAGGTAGATGAGTAGGAGAGGTAGATGAGGAGGAGAGGTAGATGAGTAGTGGAGAGGTAGATGAGTAGTGGAGAGGTAGATGAGTAGTGGAGAGGTAGATGAGGAGGAGAGGTAGATGAGTAGTGGAGAGGTAGATGAGTAGTGGAGAGGTAGATGAGTAGGAGAGGTAGATGAGTAGTGGAGAGGTAGATGAGTAGTGGAGAGGTAGATGAGTAGTGGAGAGGTAGATGAGTAGTGGAGAGGTAGATGAGTAGTGGAGAGGTAGATGAGTAGTGGAGAGGTAGATGAGTAGTGGAGAGGTAGATGAGGAGGAGAGGTAGATGAGTAGTGGAGAGGTAGATGAGTAGTGTAGAGGTAGATGAGTAGTGGAGAGGTAGATGAATAGTGAAGAGGTAGATGAGTAGTGGAGAGGTAGATGAGGAGGATAGGTAGATGAGTAGTGGAGAGGTAGATGAGTAGTGAAGAGGTAGATGAATAGTGGAGAGGTAGATGAGTAGTGGAGAGGTAGATGAGTAGTGGAGAGGTAGATGAGTAGTGGAGAGGTAGATGAGGAGGAGAGGTAGATGAGTAGTGTAGAGGTAGATGAGTAGTGGAGAGATAGATGAGTAGTGGAGAGGTAGATGAGTAGTGGAGAGGTAGATGAATAGTGGAGGGGTAGATGAATAGTGGAGAGGTAGATGAGTAGTGGAGAGGTAGATGAGTAGTGGAGAGGTAGATGAGTAGTGGAGAGGTAGATGAATAGTGGAGAGGTAGATGAGTAGTGAAGAGGTAGATGAGTAGTGGAGAGGTAGATGAGGAGGAGAGGTAGATGAGTAGTGTAGAGGTAGATGAGTAGTGGAGAGATAGATGAGTAGTGGAGAGGTAGATGAGTAGTGGAGAGGTAGATGAATAGTGAAGAGGTAGATGAGTAGTGAAGAGGTAGATGGGTAGTGGAGAGGTAGATGAGGAGGAGAGGTAGATGAGTAGTGGAGAGGTAGATGAGTAGTGGAGAGGTAGATGAGTAGTGGAGAGATAGATGAGTAGTGGAGAGGTAGATGAGGAAGAGAGGTAGATGAGTAGAGGAGAGGTAGATGAGTAGTGTAGAGGTAGATGAGTAGTGGAGAGGTAGATGAGTAGGAGAGGTAGATGAGTAGTGGAGAGGTAGATGAGTAGTGTAGAGGTAGATGAGTAGTGTAGAGGTAGATGAGTAGTGGAGAGGTAGATGAGTAGTGGAGAGGTAGATGAGTAGTGGAGAGGTAGATGAATAGTGGAGAGGTAGATGAGGAGGAGAGGTAGATGAATAGTGACGAGGTAGATGAGGAGGAGAGGTAGATGAGTAGTGGAGAGGTAGATGAGTAGTGGAGAGGTAGATGAGTAGTGGAGAGGTAGATGAGTAGTGAAGAGGTAGATGAATAGTGGAGAGGTAGATGAGGAGGAGAGGTAGATGAGTAGTGGAGAGGTAGATGAGGAGGAGAGGTAGATGAGTAGTGAAGAGGTAGATGAGTAGTGGAGAGGTAGATGAGTAGTGTAGAGGTAGATGAGGAGGATAGGTAGATGAGTAGTGGAGAGGTAGATGAATAGTGGAGAGGTAGATGAATAGTGAAGAGGTAGATGAGTAGTGGAGAGGTAGATGAGGAGGATAGGTAGATGAGTAGTGGAGAGGTAGATGAGTAGTGGAGAGGTAGATGAGTAGTGGAGAGGTAGATGAATAGTGGAGAGGTAGATGAGTAGTGGAGAGGTAGATGAGTAGTGGAGAGGTAGATGAGTAGGAGAGGTAGATGAGTAGTGAAGAGGTAGATGAATAGTGAAGAGGTAGATGAGTGGAGAGGTAGATGAGTAGGAGAGGTAGATGAGTAGTGGAGAGGTAGATGAGTAGTGGAGAGGTAGATGAGTAGTGGAGAGGTAGATGAATAGTGGAGAGGTAGATGAATAGTGGAGAGGTAGATGAATAGTGAAGAGGTAGATGAGTAGTGGAGAGGTAGATGAGGAGGATAGGTAGATGAGTAGTGGAGAGGTAGATGAGTAGTGGAGAGGTAGATGAGTAGTGGAGAGGTAGATGAATAGTGGAGAGGTAGATGAGTAGTGGAGAGGTAGATGAGTAGTGGAGAGGTAGATGAGTAGGAGAGGTAGATGAGTAGTGAAGAGGTAGATGAGTAGTGGAGAGGTAGATGAGGAGGAGAGATAGATGAGTAGTGGAGAGGTAGATGAGTAGTGGAGAGGTAGATGAGTAGTGGAGAGGTAGATGATTAGTGGAGAGGTAGATGAATAGTGGAGAGGTAGATGAATAGTGGAGAGGTAGATGAGGAGGAGAGATAGATGAGTAGTGGAGAGGTAGATGAGTAGTGGAGAGGTAGATGATTAGTGGAGAGGTAGATGAATAGTGGAGAGGTAGATGAGGAGGAGAGATAGATGAGTAGTGGAGAGGTAGATGAGTAGTGGAGAGGTAGATGATTAGTGGAGAGGTAGATGAATAGTGAAGAGGTAGATGAATAGTGGAGAGGTAGATGAATAGTGGAGAGGTAGATGAGTAGTGGAGAGGTAGATGAGTAGTGGAGAGGTAGATGAGTAGTGGAGAGGTAGATGAGTAGTGGAGAGGTAGATGAGTAGTGGAGAGGTAGATGAGTAGTGGAGAGGTAGATGAGTAGTGGAGAGGTAGATGAATAGTGGAGAGGTAGATGAGGAGGAGAGGTAGATGAGTAGTGGAGAGGTAGATGAGTAGTGAAGAGGTAGATGAGTAGTGGAGAGGTAGATGAGTAGTGGAGAGGTAGATGAGTAGTGTAGAGGTAGATGAGTAGTGTAGAGGTAGATGAGTAGTGGAGAGGTAGATGAGTAGTGGAGAGGTAGATGAGTAGTGAAGAGGTAGATGAATAGTGTAGAGGTAGATGAATAGTGGAGAGGTAGATGAGTAGTGGAGAGGTAGATGAATAGTGAAGAGGTAGATGAGTAGTGGAGAGGTAGATGAGTAGTGGAGAGGTAGATGAGTAGTGGAGAGGTAGATGAGTAGTGGAGAGGTAGATGAGTAGTGAAGAGGTAGATGAATAGTGGAGAGGTAGATGATTAGTGGAGAGGTAGATGAGTAGTGAAGAGGTAGATGAGTAGTGGAGAGGTAGATGAATAGTGGAGAGGTAGATGAGTAGTGGAGAGGTAGATGAGTAGGAGAGGTAGATGAGTAGTGGAGAGGTAGATGAGTAGTGGAGAGGTAGATGAGTAGTGAAGAGGTAGATGAGTAGTGGAGAGGTAGATGAGTAGTGGAGAGGTAGATGAGTAGTGGAGAGGTAGATGAGTAGTGGAGAGGTAGATGAGGAGGATAGGTAGATGAGTAGTGGAGAGGTAGATGAGTAGTGAAGAGGTAGATGAATAGTGGAGAGGTAGATGAGTAGGAGAGGTAGATGAGTAGTGGAGAGGTAGATGAGTAGTGGAGAGGTAGATGAGTAGTGTAGAGGTAGATGAGGAGGATAGGTAGATGAGTAGTGGAGAGGTAGATGAATAGTGGAGAGGTAGATGAATAGTGAAGAGGTAGATGAGTAGTGGAGAGGTAGATGAGGTGGATAGGTAGATGAGTAGTGGAGAGGTAGATGAGTAGTGGAGAGGTAGATGAGTAGTGGAGAGGTAGATGAATAGTGGAGAGGTAGATGAGTAGTGGAGAGGTAGATGAGTAGTGGAGAGGTAGATGAGTAGGAGAGGTAGATGAGTAGTGAAGAGGTAGATGAATAGTGAAGAGGTAGATGAGTGGAGAGGTAGATGAGTAGGAGAGGTAGATGAGTAGTGGAGAGGTAGATGCGTAGTGGAGAGGTAGATGAGTAGTGGAGAGGTAGATGAATAGTGGAGAGGTAGATGAATAGTGGAGAGGTAGATGAATAGTGAAGAGGTAGATGAGTAGTGGAGAGGTAGATGAGGAGGATAGGTAGATGAGTAGTGGAGAGGTAGATGAGTAGTGGAGAGGTAGATGAGTAGTGGAGAGGTAGATGAATAGTGGAGAGGTAGATGAGTAGTGGAGAGGTAGATGAGTAGTGGAGAGGTAGATGAGTAGGAGAGGTAGATGAGTAGTGAAGAGGTAGATGAGTAGTGGAGAGGTAGATGAGGAGGAGAGATAGATGAGTAGTGGAGAGGTAGATGAGTAGTGGAGAGGTAGATGAGTAGTGGAGAGGTAGATGATTAGTGGAGAGGTAGATGAATAGTGGAGAGGTAGATGAATAGTGGAGAGGTAGATGAGGAGGAGAGATAGATGAGTAGTGGAGAGGTAGATGAGTAGTGGAGAGGTAGATGATTAGTGGAGAGGTAGATGAATAGTGGAGAGGTAGATGAGGAGGAGAGATAGATGAGTAGTGAAGAGGTAGATGAGTAGTGGAGAGGTAGATGATTAGTGGAGAGGTAGATGAATAGTGAAGAGGTAGATGAATAGTGGAGAGGTAGATGAATAGTGGAGAGGTAGATGAGTAGTGGAGAGGTAGATGAGTAGTGGAGAGGTAGATGAGTAGTGGAGAGGTAGATGAGTAGTGGAGAGGTAGATGAGTAGTGGAGAGGTAGATGAGTAGTGGAGAGGTAGATGAGTAGTGGAGAGGTAGATGAGTAGTGGAGAGGTAGATGAATAGTGGAGAGGTAGATGAGGAGGAGAGGTAGATGAGTAGTGGAGAGGTAGATGAGTAGTGAAGAGGTAGATGAGTAGTGGAGAGGTAGATGAGTAGTGGAGAGGTAGATGAGTAGTGTAGAGGTAGATGAGTAGTGGAGAGGTAGATGAGTAGTGGAGAGGTAGATGAGTAGTGGAGAGGTAGATGAGTAGTGAAGAGGTAGATGAATAGTGTAGAGGTAGATGAATAGTGGAGAGGTAGATGAGTAGTGGAGAGGTAGATGAATAGTGAAGAGGTAGATGAGTAGTGGAGAGGTAGATGAGTAGTGGAGAGGTAGATGAGTAGTGGAGAGGTAGATGAGTAGTGGAGAGGTAGATGAGTAGTGAAGAGGTAGATGAATAGTGGAGAGGTAGATGATTAGTGGAGAGGTAGATGAGTAGTGAAGAGGTAGATGAGTAGTGGAGAGGTAGATGAATAGTGGAGAGGTAGATGAGTAGTGGAGAGGTAGATGAGTAGGAGAGGTAGATGAGTAGTGGAGAGGTAGATGAGTAGTGGAGAGGTAGATGAGTAGTGAAGAGGTAGATGAGTAGTGGAGAGGTAGATGAGTAGTGGAGAGGTAGATGAGTAGTGGAGAGGTAGATGAGTAGTGGAGAGGTAGATGAGGAGGATAGGTAGATGAGTAGTGGAGAGGTAGATGAGTAGTGAAGAGGTAGATGAATAGTGGAGAGGTAGATGAGTAGGAGAGGTAGATGAGTAGTGGAGAGGTAGATGAGTAGTGGAGAGGTAGATGAGTAGTGAAGAGGTAGATGAGTAGTGGAGAGGTAGATGAGTAGTGGAGAGGTAGATGAGTAGTGGAGAGGTAGATGAGTAGTGGAGAGGTAGATGAGGAGGATAGGTAGATGAGTAGTGGAGAGGTAGATGATTAGTGGAGAGGTAGATGAGTAGTGAAGAGGTAGATGAATAGTGGAGAGGTAGATGAGTAGTGGAGAGGTAGATGAGTAGTGGAGAGGTAGATGATTAGTGGAGAGGTAGATGAGTAGTGGAGAGGTAGATGAGTAGTGGAGAGGTAGATGAGTAGTGGAGAGGTAGATGAGTAGTGGAGAGGTAGATGAGGAGGAGAGGTAGATGAGTAGTGGAGAGGTAGATGAGTAGTGGAGAGGTAGATGAGTAGTGGAGAGGTAGATGAATAGTGGAGAGGTAGATGAGTAGTGGAGAGGTAGATGAATAGTGTAGAGGTAGATGAGGAGGATAGGTAGATGAGTAGTGGAGAGGTAGATGAGTAGTGGAGAGGTAGATGAATAGTGGAGAGGTAGATGAGTAGTGGAGAGGTAGATGAATAGTGTAGAGGTAGATGAGGAGGATAGGTAGATGAGTAGTGGAGAGGTAGATGAGTAGTGGAGAGGTAGATGAGTAGTGGAGAGGTAGATGAGTAGTGAAGAGGTAGATGAGGAGGAGAGGTAGATGAGTAGTGGAGAGGTAGATGAGTAGTGGAGAGGTAGATGAATAGTGGAGAGGTAGATGAGTAGTGGAGAGGTAGATGAATAGTGTAGAGGTAGATGAGGAGGATAGGTAGATGAATAGTGTAGAGGTAGATGAGGAGGATAGGTAGATGAGTAGTGGAGAGGTAGATGAGTAGTGGAGAGGTAGATGAGTAGTGAAGAGGTAGATGAGTAGTGGAGAGGTAGATGAGTAGTGGAGAGGTAGATGAGTAGTGAAGAGGTAGATGAGTAGTGGAGAGGTAGATGAGTAGTGTAGAGGTAGATGAGTAGTGGAGAGGTAGATGAGTAGTGAAGAGGTAGATGAATAGTGTAGAGGTAGATGATTAGTGGAGAGGTAGATGAGTAGTGAAGAGGTAGATGAGTAGTGGAGAGGTAGATGAGTAGTGGAGAGGTAGATGAGTAGTGGAGAGGTAGATGAGTAGTGGAGAGGTAGATGAGTAGGAGAGGTAGATGAGTAGTGGAGAGGTAGATGAGTAGTGGAGAGGTAGATGAGTAGTGGAGAGGTAGATGAGTAGTGGAGAGGTAGATGAGTAGTGTAGAGGTAGATGAGTAGTGGAGAGGTAGATGAGTAGTGGAGAGGTAGATGAGTAGTGGAGAGGTAGATGAGTAGTGGAGAGGTAGATGAGTAGTGGAGAGGTAGATGAGTAGTGGAGAGGTAGATGAGTAGTGAAGAGGTAGATGAGTAGTGGAGAGGTAGATGAGTAGTGGAGAGGTAGATGAGTAGTGGAGAGGTAGATGAGTAGTGGAGAGGTAGATGAGGAGGAGAGATAGATGAGTAGTGGAGAGGTAGATGAGTAGTGGAGAGGTAGATGAGTAGTGGAGAGGTAGTGGAGAGGTAGATGATTAGTGGAGAGGTAGATGAGTAGTGAAGAGGTAGATGAGTAGTGGAGAGGTAGATGATTAGTGGAGAGGTAGATGAATAGTGAAGAGGTAGATGAAGAGTGGAGAGGTAGATGTGTAGTGGAGAGGTAGATGAGTAGTGGAGAGGTAGATGAGGAAGAGAGGTAGATGAGTAGTGGAGAGGTAGATGAATAGTGAAGAGGTAGATGAATAGTGGAGAGGTAGATGAGGAGGAGAGGTAGATGAGTAGTGGAGAGGTAGATGAGTAGTGGAGAGGTAGATGAGGAGGAGAGGTAGATGAGTAGTGGAGAGGTAGATGAGTAGTGGAGAGGTAGATGAGTAGTGTAGAGGTAGATGAGTAGTGGAGAGGTAGATGAGTAGTGGAGAGGTAGATGAGTAGTGGAGAGGTAGATGAGTAGTGGAGAGGTAGATGAATAGTGGAGAGGTAGATGAGTAGTGTAGAGGTAGATGAATAGTGGAGAGGTAGATGAGTAGTGTAGAGGTAGATGAATAGTGTAGAGGTAGATGAGTAGTGGAGAGGTAGATGAGTAGTGGAGAGGTAGATGAGGAGGAGAGATAGATGAATAGTGGAGAGGTAGATGAGTAGTGTAGAGGTAGATGAGTAGTGTAGAGGTAGATGAGTAGTGTAGAGGTAGATGAGTAGTGTAGAGGTAGATGAATAGTGGAGAGGTAGATGAGTAGTGGAGAGGTAGATGTGTAGTGGAGAGGTAGATGAGTAGTGGAGAGGTAGATGAGGAGGAGAGGTAGATGAGTAGTGGAGAGGTAGATGAGTAGTGGAGAGGTAGATGAGTAGTGGAGAGGTAGATGAATAGTGGAGAGGTAGATGAGTAATGGAGAGGTAGATGAATAGTGTAGAGGTAGATGAGGAGGATAGGTAGATGAGTAGTGGAGAGGTAGATGAGTAGTGGAGAGGTAGATGAGTAGTGGAGAGGTAGATGAATAGTGGAGAGGTAGATGAGTAGTGGAGAGGTAGATGAGTAGTGGAGAGGTAGATGAGTAGGAGAGGTAGATGAGTAGTGAAGAGGTAGATGAATAGTGAAGAGGTAGATGAGTGGAGAGGTAGATGAGTAGGAGAGGTAGATGAGTAGTGGAGAGGTAGATGAGTAGTGGAGAGGTAGATGAGTAGTGGAGAGGTAGATGAATAGTGGAGAGGTAGATGAATAGTGGAGAGGTAGATGAATAGTGAAGAGGTAGATGAGTAGTGGAGAGGTAGATGAGGAGGATAGGTAGATGAGTAGTGGAGAGGTAGATGAGTAGTGGAGAGGTAGATGAGTAGTGGAGAGGTAGATGAATAGTGGAGAGGTAGATGAGTAGTGGAGAGGTAGATGAGTAGTGGAGAGGTAGATGAGTAGGAGAGGTAGATGAGTAGTGAAGAGGTAGATGAGTAGTGGAGAGGTAGATGAGGAGGAGAGATGGATGAGTAGTGGAGAGGTAGATGATTAGTGGAGAGGTAGATGAATAGTGGAGAGGTAGATGAGGAGGAGAGATAGATGAGTAGTGGAGAGGTAGATGAGTAGTGGAGAGGTAGATGATTAGTGGAGAGGTAGATGAATAGTGAAGAGGTAGATGAATAGTGGAGAGGTAGATGAATAGTGGAGAGGTAGATGAGTAGTGGAGAGGTAGATGAGTAGTGGAGAGGTAGATGAGTAGTGGAGAGGTAGATGAGTAGTGGAGAGGTAGATGAGTAGTGGAGAGGTAGATGAGTAGTGGAGAGGTAGATGAGTAGTGGAGAGGTAGATGAATAGTGGAGAGGTAGATGAGGAGGAGAGGTAGATGAGTAGTGGAGAGGTAGATGAGTAGTGAAGAGGTAGATGAGTAGTGGAGAGGTAGATGAGTAGTGGAGAGGTAGATGAGTAGTGTAGAGGTAGATGAGTAGTGGAGAGGTAGATGAGTAGTGGAGAGGTAGATGAGTAGTGGAGAGGTAGATGAGTAGTGAAGAGGTAGATGAATAGTGTAGAGGTAGATGAATAGTGAAGAGGTAGATGAGTAGTGGAGAGGTAGATGAGTAGTGGAGAGGTAGATGAGTAGTGGAGAGGTAGATGAGTAGTGGAGAGGTAGATGAGTAGGAGAGGTAGATGAGTAGTGGAGAGGTAGATGAGTAGTGGAGAGGTAGATGAGTAGTGGAGAGGTAGATGAGTAGTGGAGAGGTAGATGAGTAGTGTAGAGGTAGATGAGTAGTGGAGAGGTAGATGAGTAGTGGAGAGGTAGATGAGTAGTGGAGAGGTAGATGAGTAGTGGAGAGGTAGATGAGTAGTGGAGAGGTAGATGAGTAGTGGAGAGGTAGATGAGTAGTGAAGAGGTAGATGAGTAGTGGAGAGGTAGATGAGTAGTGGAGAGGTAGATGAGTAGTGGAGAGGTAGATGAGTAGTGGAGAGGTAGATGAGGAGGAGAGATAGATGAGTAGTGGAGAGGTAGATGAGTAGTGGAGAGGTAGATGAGTAGTGGAGAGGTAGTGGAGAGGTAGATGATTAGTGGAGAGGTAGATGAGTAGTGAAGAGGTAGATGAGTAGTGGAGAGGTAGATGATTAGTGGAGAGGTAGATGAATAGTGGAGAGGTAGATGAGTAGTGGAGAGGTAGATGAGTAGTGGAGAGGTAGATGAGTAGTGGAGAGGTAGATGAGTAGTGGAGAGGTAGATGAGTAGTGAAGAGGTAGATGAGTAGTGGAGAGGTAGATGAGTAGTGGAGAGGTAGATGAGTAGTGGAGAGGTAGATGAGTAGTGGAGAGGTAGATGAGGAGGAGAGATAGATGAGTAGTGGAGAGGTAGATGAGTAGTGGAGAGGTAGATGAGTAGTGGAGAGGTAGTGGAGAGGTAGATGATTAGTGGAGAGGTAGATGAGTAGTGAAGAGGTAGATGAGTAGTGGAGAGGTAGATGATTAGTGGAGAGGTAGATGAATAGTGAAGAGGTAGATGAAGAGTGGAGAGGTAGATGTGTAGTGGAGAGGTAGATGAGTAGTGGAGAGGTAGATGAGGAAGAGAGGTAGATGAGTAGTGGAGAGGTAGATGAATAGTGAAGAGGTAGATGAATAGTGGAGAGGTAGATGAGGAGGAGAGGTAGATGAGTAGTGGAGAGGTAGATGAGTAGTGGAGAGGTAGATGAGGAGGAGAGGTAGATGAGTAGTGGAGAGGTAGATGAGTAGTGGAGAGGTAGATGAGTAGTGTAGAGGTAGATGAGTAGTGGAGAGGTAGATGAGTAGTGGAGAGGTAGATGAGTAGTGGAGAGGTAGATGAGTAGTGGAGAGGTAGATGAATAGTGGAGAGGTAGATGAGTAGTGTAGAGGTAGATGAATAGTGGAGAGGTAGATGAGTAGTGTAGAGGTAGATGAATAGTGTAGAGGTAGATGAGTAGTGGAGAGGTAGATGAGTAGTGGAGAGGTAGATGAGGAGGAGAGATAGATGAATAGTGGAGAGGTAGATGAGTAGTGTAGAGGTAGATGAGTAGTGTAGAGGTAGATGAGTAGTGTAGAGGTAGATGAGTAGTGTAGAGGTAGATGAATAGTGGAGAGGTAGATGAGTAGTGGAGAGGTAGATGAATAGTGGAGAGGTAGATGAGTAGTGGAGAGGTAGATGAGTAGTGGAGAGGTAGATGAGGAGGAGAGGTAGATGAGTAGTGGAGAGGTAGATGAGTAGTGGAGAGGTAGATGAGTAGTGGAGAGGTAGATGAATAGTGGAGAGGTAGATGAGTAATGGAGAGGTAGATGAATAGTGTAGAGGTAGATGAGGAGGATAGGTAGATGAGTAGTGGAGAGGTAGATGAGTAGTGGAGAGGTAGATGAGTAGTGGAGAGGTAGATGAATAGTGGAGAGGTAGATGAGTAGTGGAGAGGTAGATGAGTAGTGGAGAGGTAGATGAGTAGGAGAGGTAGATGAGTAGTGAAGAGGTAGATGAATAGTGAAGAGGTAGATGAGTGGAGAGGTAGATGAGTAGGAGAGGTAGATGAGTAGTGGAGAGGTAGATGAGTAGTGGAGAGGTAGATGAGTAGTGGAGAGGTAGATGAATAGTGGAGAGGTAGATGAATAGTGGAGAGGTAGATGAATAGTGAAGAGGTAGATGAGTAGTGGAGAGGTAGATGAGGAGGATAGGTAGATGAGTAGTGGAGAGGTAGATGAGTAGTGGAGAGGTAGATGAGTAGTGGAGAGGTAGATGAATAGTGGAGAGGTAGATGAGTAGTGGAGAGGTAGATGAGTAGGAGAGGTAGATGAGTAGTGAAGAGGTAGATGAGTAGTGGAGAGGTAGATGAGGAGGAGAGATAGATGAGTAGTGGAGAGGTAGATGATTAGTGGAGAGGTAGATGAATAGTGGAGAGGTAGATGAGGAGGAGAGATAGATGAGTAGTGGAGAGGTAGATGAGTAGTGGAGAGGTAGATGATTAGTGGAGAGGTAGATGAATAGTGAAGAGGTAGATGAATAGTGGAGAGGTAGATGAATAGTGGAGAGGTAGATGAGTAGTGGAGAGGTAGATGAGTAGTGGAGAGGTAGATGAGTAGTGGAGAGGTAGATGAGTAGTGGAGAGGTAGATGAGTAGTGGAGAGGTAGATGAGTAGTGGAGAGGTAGATGAGTAGTGGAGAGGTAGATGAATAGTGGAGAGGTAGATGAGGAGGAGAGGTAGATGAGTAGTGGAGAGGTAGATGAGTAGTGAAGAGGTAGATGAGTAGTGGAGAGGTAGATGAGTAGTGGAGAGGTAGATGAGTAGTGTAGAGGTAGATGAGTAGTGGAGAGGTAGATGAGTAGTGGAGAGGTAGATGAGTAGTGGAGAGGTAGATGAGTAGTGAAGAGGTAGATGAATAGTGTAGAGGTAGATGAATAGTGGAGAGGTAGATGAGTAGTGGAGAGGTAGATGAATAGTGAAGAGGTAGATGAGTAGTGGAGAGGTAGATGAGTAGTGGAGAGGTAGATGAGTAGTGGAGAGGTAGATGAGTAGTGGAGAGGTAGATGAGTAGTGAAGAGGTAGATGAATAGTGGAGAGGTAGATGATTAGTGGAGAGGTAGATGAGTAGTGAAGAGGTAGATGAGTAGTGGAGAGGTAGATGAATAGTGGAGAGGTAGATGAGTAGTGGAGAGGTAGATGAGTAGGAGAGGTAGATGAGTAGTGGAGAGGTAGATGAGTAGTGGAGAGGTAGATGAGTAGTGAAGAGGTAGATGAGTAGTGGAGAGGTAGATGAGTAGTGGAGAGGTAGATGAGTAGTGGAGAGGTAGATGAGTAGTGGAGAGGTAGATGAGGAGGATAGGTAGATGAGTAGTGGAGAGGTAGATGAGTAGTGAAGAGGTAGATGAATAGTGGAGAGGTAGATGAGTAGGAGAGGTAGATGAGTAGTGGAGAGGTAGATGAGTAGTGGAGAGGTAGATGAGTAGTGAAGAGGTAGATGAGTAGTGGAGAGGTAGATGAGTAGTGGAGAGGTAGATGAGTAGTGGAGAGGTAGATGAGTAGTGGAGAGGTAGATGAGGAGGATAGGTAGATGAGTAGTGGAGAGGTAGATGATTAGTGGAGAGGTAGATGAGTAGTGAAGAGGTAGATGAATAGTGGAGAGGTAGATGAGTAGTGGAGAGGTATATGAGTAGTGGAGAGGTAGATGATTAGTGGAGAGGTAGATGAGTAGTGGAGAGGTAGATGAGTAGTGGAGAGGTAGATGAGTAGTGGAGAGGTAGATGAGTAGTGGAGAGGTAGATGAATAGTGGAGAGGTAGATGAATAGTGGAGAGGTAGATGAGTAGGAGAGGTAGATGAGTAGTGGAGAGGTAGATGAGGAGGAGAGGTAGATGAATAGTGGAGAGGTAGATGTGTAGTGGAGAGGTAGATGAGTAGTGGAGAGGTAGATGAGGAGGAGAGGTAGATGAGTAGTGGAGAGGTAGATGAGTAGTGGAGAGGTAGATGAGTAGTGGAGAGGTAGATGAATAGTGGAGAGGTAGATGAGTAGTGGAGAGGTAGATGAATAGTGTAGAGGTAGATGAGGAGGATAGGTAGATGAGTAGTGGAGAGGTAGATGAGTAGTGGAGAGGTAGATGAATAGTGGAGAGGTAGATGAATAGTGTAGAGGTAGATGAGTAGTGGAGAGGTAGATGAGTAGTGGAGAGGTAGATGAGTAGTGGAGAGGTAGATGAGTAGTGGAGAGGTAGATGAGTAGTGGAGAGGTAGATGAGTAGTGGAGAGGTAGATGAGTAGTGTAGAGGTAGATGAGTAGTGTAGAGGTAGATGAGTAGTGGAGAGGTAGATGAATAGTGTAGAGGTAGATGAGTAGTGGAGAGGTAGATGAATAGTGTAGAGGTAGATGAGGAGGATAGGTAGATGAGTAGTGGAGAGGTAGATGAGTAGTGGAGAGGTAGATGAGTAGTGGAGAGGTAGATGAGTAGTGAAGAGGTAGATGAGGAGGAGAGGTAGATGAGTAGTGGAGAGGTAGATGAGTAGTGGAGAGGTAGATGAATAGTGGAGAGGTAGATGAGTAGTGGAGAGGTAGATGAATAGTGTAGAGGTAGATGAGGAGGATAGGTAGATGAGTAGTGGAGAGGTAGATGAGTAGTGGAGAGGTAGATGAGTAGTGGAGAGGTAGATGAGTAGTGAAGAGGTAGATGAGGAGGAGAGGTAGATGAGTAGTGGAGAGGTAGATGAGTAGTGGAGAGGTAGATGAATAGTGGAGAGGTAGATGAGTAGTGGAGAGGTAGATGAGTAGTGGAGAGGTAGATGAGTAGTGAAGAGGTAGATGAGTAGTGGAGAGGTAGATGAGTAGTGGAGAGGTAGATGAGTAGTGAAGAGGTAGATGAGTAGTGGAGAGGTAGATGAGTAGTGTAGAGGTAGATGAGTAGTGGAGAGGTAGATGAGTAGTGAAGAGGTAGATGAATAGTGTAGAGGTAGATGATTAGTGGAGAGGTAGATGAGTAGTGAAGAGGTAGATGAGTAGTGGAGAGGTAGATGAGTAGTGGAGAGGTAGATGAGTAGTGGAGAGGTAGATGAGTAGTGGAGAGGTAGATGAGTAGGAGAGGTAGATGAGTAGTGGAGAGGTAGATGAGTAGTGGAGAGGTAGATGAGTAGTGGAGAGGTAGATGAGTAGTGGAGAGGTAGATGAGTAGTGTAGAGGTAGATGAGTAGTGGAGAGGTAGATGAGTAGTGGAGAGGTAGATGAGTAGTGAAGAGGTAGATGAGTAGTGGAGAGGTAGATGAGTAGTGGAGAGGTAGATGAGTAGTGGAGAGGTAGATGAGTAGTGAAGAGGTAGATGAGTAGTGGAGAGGTAGATGAGTAGTGGAGAGGTAGATGAGTAGTGGAGAGGTAGATGAATAGTGGAGAGGTAGATGAGGAGGAGAGATAGATGAGTAGTGGAGAGGTAGATGAGTAGTGGAGAGGTAGATGAGTAGTGGAGAGGTAGTGGAGAGGTAGATGATTAGTGGAGAGGTAGATGAGTAGTGAAGAGGTAGATGAGTAGTGGAGAGGTAGATGATTAGTGGAGAGGTAGATGAATAGTGAAGAGGTAGATGAAGAGTGGAGAGGTAGATGTGTAGTGGAGAGGTAGATGAGTAGTGGAGAGGTAGATGAGGAAGAGAGGTAGATGAGTAGTGGAGAGGTAGATGAATAGTGAAGAGGTAGATGAATAGTGGAGAGGTAGATGAGGAGGAGAGGTAGATGAGTAGTGGAGAGGTAGATGAGTAGTGGAGAGGTAGATGAGGAGGAGAGGTAGATGAATAGTGGAGAGGTAGATGAGGAGGAGAGGTAGATGAGTAGTGGAGAGGTAGATGAGTAGTGGAGAGGTAGATGAGGAGGAGAGGTAGATGAATAGTGGAGAGGTAGATGAGGAGGAGAGGTAGATGAGTAGTGGAGAGGTAGATGAGTAGTGGAGAGGTAGATGAGGAGGAGAGGTAGATGAGTAGTGGAGAGGTAGATGAGTAGTGGAGAGGTAGATGAGTAGTGGAGAGGTAGATGAGTAGTGGAGAGGTAGATGAGTAGTGGAGAGGTAGATGAATAGTGGAGAGGTAGATGAGTAGTGGAGAGATAGATAAGTAGTGGAGAGGTAGATGAGTAGTGGAGAGGTAGATGAGTAGTGGAGAGGTAGTGGAGAGGTAGATGATTAGTGGAGAGGTAGATGAGTAGTGAAGAGGTAGATGAATAGTGGAGAGGTAGATGAGGAGGAGAGGTAGATGAGTAGTGGAGAGGTAGATGAGTAGTGGAGAGGTAGATGAGGAGGAGAGGTAGATGAATAGTGGAGAGGTAGATGAGGAGGAGAGGTAGATGAGTAGTGGAGAGGTAGATGAGTAGTGGAGAGGTAGATGAGGAGGAGAGGTAGATGAATAGTGGAGAGGTAGATGAGGAGGAGAGGTAGATG
>NC_048580.1:65276197-65298697 GCF_013265735.2 Oncorhynchus mykiss | reverse complement strand
TTTTCCAACAGTCTTGAAGGAGTTCCCACATATGCTGAGCACTTGTTGGCTGCTTTTCCTTTAATCTGCGGTCCAACTCATCCCAAACCATCTCAATTGGGTTGAGGTCGGGTGATTGTGGAGGCCAGATCATCTGATGCAGCACTCCATCTCTCTCCTTCTTGGTAAAATAGCCCTTACACAGGGTTGGAGGAGCTTCTCTCTGTGTTTTTGCTGGGGGGGCATTAAGGTCCATGTGCTTATTGATTGTGATCCGCAGATGCCTTGTTCATCTTGCCCAGAAGTGTTAGCTTGTTTTTCCCAGTTATTTTTACATTTTGTTCACGCCTACATGAATAATCATTTTATTTTTTTATTTTAAAGCATTGTAAACTTTTTTTCTGTCCAGTGGATGGTCGGTCTGTGGCCATGACTCTCTGTGAGTGGTTGCATTTCTCCACCCTTATCCCTTGACTGTTTACAGGAACAATGGTGAGGTGTTTGCTCTGTCCCTGTACTATAGATTGCCCTTTAACCTCTGTAGCCTTCTGCCTGGTGTGTTTAACTTGTCTAAAGTATGGTATCTTTAAAGCTATTTTTTTATTTGTATTTTTATTTGTATTTTTTTTCTAGTTGAGTATATTATTATTTATATTGCTTTGTCTTGTCTGTGTGTGTGTGTATGTTCAAAACTTAATAAACAGAGTTTAAAAAAATAAATAAATAAATAAAAATAGCCCTTACACAGCCTGGAGGTGTGTTGGGTCATGGTCCTGTTGAAAAACAAATGATAGTCCCACTAAGCGCAAACCAGATGGGATGGCGTATCACTGTAAAATGCTGTGGTAGCCATGCTGGTTAAGTGTGCCTTGAATTCTAAATAAATCAAAGACAGTGTCACCAGCAAAGCTCCATCACAGCACCTCCTCCATACTTCACGGTGGGAACTACACATCATCCATTCGCCTGCTCTGCGTCTCACAAAAATCTAAAATTTGGACTCTTCAGACCAAAGGACCGATTTCCACCGGTCTAATATCCATTGCTCGTGTTTCTTGTCCCAATCAAGTCTCTTCTTATTATTGATGTCATTTAATAGTGTTTTTTTTGCAGCAATTCGACCATGAAGGCCTGATTCACACAGTCTCTGTGCACAATTATGAACTTGAAAATGTATTAATAAACCAATTAGGCACATTTGGGCATATATGCAATGGTTCATTGGATCAGTCTAAATCTTTTCACATACACTGCTACCATCTAGTTGCTAAAATGAAAATTGCCCCTGGGTTGGAATAATACATTATGGCCTTTCTTTGTATTTCAAAGATGATGGTATAAAAATATGTTTTTTTCTTTGTATTATATTTTACCAGATCGAATGTGTAATATTCTCCTACATTAATTTCACATTTCCACAAACTTCAAAGTGTTTCTTTTCAAATGGTATCAAGAATATGCATATCCTTGCTTCAGGTCCTGAACTACAGGCAGTTAGATTGGGGTAGGTCATTTTAGGTGAAAATTGAAAAAAGAGTCCGATCCTTAAGAGGTTTTAACAAGGCACACCTGTTAATTGAAATGCATTCCAGGTGACTAACTCGTGAAGTTGGTTGAGAGAATGGAAAGAGTGTGCAAAGCTGTAATCAAGGCAAAGGGTCTCTACTTTGAAGAATCTCAAATATTAAATACACTTTTTTGCATACTAAATGATTCCATATGTGTTATTTCATAGTTCTGATGTTTTCACTACAATGTAGAAAATAGTAAAAATATAGAAAAACCCTTGAATGAGTAGGTAGGTCCAAACGTTTGACTGGTTCTGTAATACCTCTTCGTACTCTTCCTCTTCCATGTCTTAAACAGTTGTATGAGCATGCACACACAAAGAAAAACAAGTAGATGGTGCCATGTTGCCCTGAACATTCAGAGTGATGATAGGCCCTGTTTGTTTTAGGAGCTGAATGTGATTGGTCCAGAAGATATAGGATGACTTACTCCCTGACCCTACTTGTCCTCCTAACATGTCCAACACTGACGGGAATCTACCAGCATTGATCCAAGTAAAGCTAGAATTAGAAGAGTGACACGGCCAAACACAAACACACACACACACACACACACAAACACCCACACACATACACACACACACACACATATACACACACACACACACACACACACACACACACACACACACACAAACACCCACACACATACACACACTGAGCAAAATCCAGACCCCAGTAAACCACATTAATTGTAATTGTCGATGTGGTCAATGTTCTGTCCTCTCAGCTCAGACGAGTTTAAACACACACACGAGCGTTTTTAAACACTCCTGTTGTTACGGTGATGCTATCCAGGAAACAGACAAATATATTTTTGTAAAAAGAACGTGTGCGTAGTGAGAGAGTGGTCAACTCCCACTCCACCGCATGTAGTCTGTGGTTGACCAGCAGTCAACCGCCTGGGACTCTATTTGGAACTGAGAGAAAACACACTCAATGTGTCTCTGTTCTCTGTACTCTCTGCCCCCCAACACTAACATGTTCTGGCGCTGTGACATGACTGTAGACTGCAGGGAGAGGAAAGAGTGGAAGAATTGGAAGAGAGGATAGCGTGGCAGGGTAATTGAAGGGTTGAGGGTAATATTTAAACCGTTTCAAAGTGTTTGCGTAACCTTGTTGAACTGAATATCTGGCCATGAGTAGAGATAGAGAATAAATGAAAAACAGAATGATAGTTTGAGATGTTCTGGGCGGAGGTAATGCCAGGCTGTCCTCCTGTGGTTAGTTGAGAGAGAGGGCGAGAGGTGTAAGGGGCGTATAAGGCTATCCAATGTTCCTGTCTCTCCTCTCTTTGATGTGTAGTGTTAGCATTACGTTAGCACCGTGGAACTCAACTTGCATGCTAACTCCCTACCTAGAGATGATGCAATGCTAACACAGAGTAAACATGACCCATTACATTCCATGCTAGCAATGACCTGGTCTAGAACATCTATTACAGGCCTACCAGTGGCCTGCCACCGCTCCCAGTTTGAACGAGAAAGACAGAGAGAGAGGAGAGAGAGAGAGAGAGAGAGACTGCTGGATGGTTAATATATAGAGAGAAGTAGAGTGAGAGAGAGAGAGAGAGAGAGAGAGAGAGAGAGACTGCTGGATGGTTAATATATAGAGAGAAATAGAGTGAGAGAGAGAGGAGAGAGAGAGAGAGAGAGAGAGAGAGAGAGAGAGAGAGACTGCTGGATGGTTAATATATAGAGAGAAGTAGAGTGAGAGAGAGAGAGAGAGAGAGAGAGAGAGAGAGACTGCTGAATGGTTAATATATAGAGAGAAGTAGAGTGAGAGAGAGAGAGAGAGAGAGAGAGAGAGAGAGAGAGAGAGACTGCTGGATGGTTAATATATAGAGAGAAGTAGAGTGAGAGAGAGAGAGAGAGAGAGGGAGGAGAGAGAGAGATTAACTGTACATGGACTGAAAGAGAAAGCAAGAATGTATTTTTACACTATCAAAAGACAAATTCAAGTTGACATACCAATTAGAACCTGGCTCAAAATATTCAAATCTACAATTGGACCAATTGGCCTATATGGAAGTCAAGCGTGGGATCTGCTAACCAATCAAGATTATAAGACATTGGAAAAACATCCCATTTAAATCTTGCATGCAGAAATAAAAAATATATTTTCTTAGTGTACAGAAAAAAGCCCCAAATAATGCACACAGGGCAGAATCTGGCCAATTTCCATTAATAATTAACATCCCAAATTAAGCCATCAAATTCCACACCCACCTAAAAACAAGCAGCCCTCTCTCCTACTACTACTACAACAAAACCCTGAAATAACAAGAGATGAACATAGAGAAAGGTCCCCTCGTCCAGCTTGTCCTGCGGTCGCAGACAATCTTTCTCAGCCCAAATATAACCAAACACAAGGACAATTTTACCTATTGGGAAAACATTACAAAATCTCAAAGCAAACTTAAATCCTATTTGGCCCTAAACATACAGTACACGGTGACATACTATCTGACCATTGTGACTGATAGAAAACTGAGGTAAAAATTGACAATGTACAGACTCATGATCATAGTGAGTTGTTGCTTTTGAGAGAAGCCGCCATAGGCGGACCTGACTCGAGAGAAGACAGGCTATGTGCCCACATCCCACAAAATGAGGTGGAAACTGAGCTGTACCTCCTAACCTCCTGACAAATGTATGACCATATTAGAGACACAATTTCCCCTCAGATTACAAGGACCCCAAAATATAAAAACAAATCAAATATTGACAAGCTCCCATATCTGTTATGTGAAATACCTCAATGTGCATTTACAGCAGCAAGATTTGTGACCCGTTGCTAGGAAACAGGGCAACCAGTGGAACACAAACAACATTGTAAATACAACCAATTAGTATCTGTTTACTTGACTTCCCCTACTATTCACACTACTACTATTTGCACAAAGTTAAAGACATTGTAACATTTGAATCATCTTTACTGTACATTTTTTGTTTCTTCTCACTTTTGTTAATTGTTTATTTCACTTGCTTTGGCATTGCAAACATATATTTCCCATGCCAATAAAACCTCTTTGAATATTGCATTTAATTGAATTGAGAGAGAGAGAGAGACTGTGCTGGATGGTTAATATATAGAGAGAAGTAGAGTGAGAGAGACTGTGCTGGATGGTTAATATATAGAGATGGTTAATCTATAGAGATGGTTAATACATATTAATATATATATATATATATATATATAGAGAGAGAGAGAGACTGTGCTGGATGGTTAATATATAGAGAGAAGTAGAGACACACAAGCATTTGAGTGGGTTTATTTTATGTTACAATCCCTAGGCTTCAACTGAAGGGGGACGAGAGAGGGGCTTTAGAGTTTAGAGGTGGCCCTGGATTTGCCTGACAGCTTTTCACTATGAAGCCGCTTGCCCAAAGATGAAGGGAAATGGGGCAGAGGACGGGAATGGAACTTGTCAACTACAGTACAGTTGTTGATTCAGAAGATGGGTGTGGAGGAGGGAGAGGGACTTTTTAGATAGAGAGGGATATTGCTCATCTCTAGCTTTACACTAAAGCCTTAGCGCTCTCATTTTGCGCTCTGCCTGCATTTTTATGATTGTGTGTGTGTGGTTGTGTGTGTGTCTGCCTGGCGCTACAGTAGTGTGAGTTGAGGTACATATTCACAGTGACCCTCACATTTTCACAGTGACCCTCACATATTCACAGTGACAGGGAGCTTAAACAATCCAGCTCTGCTGTGTGTGTGTGTGGGTGGGGGGATTGGTGTGAGTGTGTGATAAGGCATTCTGCCTTGCTTCCTGACTATAGGGGAGACCCTGCCAGTCTTGCTTCCTGACTATAGGGGAGACCCTGTCAGTCTTGCTTCCTGACTATAGGGGAGACCGTGCCAGTCTTGCTTCCTGACTATAGGGCAGACCCTGTCAGTCTTGCTTCCTGACTATAGGGCAGACCCTGTCAGTCTTGCTTCCTGACTATAGGGGAGACCCTGTCAGTCTTGCTTCCTGACTTATAGGGGAGACCCTGTCAGTCTTGCTTCCTGACTATAGGGGAGACCCTGTCAGTCTTGCTTCCTGACTATAGGGGAGACCCTGTCAGTCTTGCTTCCTGACTATAGGGGAGACTGTGCCAGTCTTACTTCCTGACTATAGGGGAGACCGTGCCAGTCTTGACTATAGGGGAGACCCTGTCAGTCTTGCTTCCTGACTATAAGGGAGACCGTGCCAGTCTTGCTTCCTGACTATAGGGGAGACCCTGTCAGTCTTGCTTCCTGACTATAGGGGAGACCCTGTCAGTCTTGCTTCCTGACTATAGGGGAGACTGTGCCAGTCTTACTTCCTGACTATAGGGGAGACCGTGCCAGTCTTGACTATAGGGGAGACCCTGTCAGTCTTGCTTCCTGACTATAAGGGAGACCGTGCCAGTCTTGCAGGGTCTCCCCAACCCTGGTCCTCGAGTGTTTCCCAACCCCGGTCCTCGAGTGTTTCCCAACCCCGGTCTTCGAGTGTTTCCCAACCCCGGTCCTCGAGTGTTTCCCATCCCTGGTCCTCGAGTGTTTCCCAACCCTGGTCCTCGAGTGTTTCCCAACCCCGGTCCTCGAGTGTTTCCCAACCCCGGTCTTCGAGTGTTTTCCAACCCTGGTCCTCGAGTGTTTCCCAACCCCGGTCCTCGAGTGTTTCCCAACCCTGGTCTTCGAGTGTTTCCCAACCCCGGTCCTCGAGTGTTTTCCAACCCTGGTCCTCGAGTGTTTCCCAGCCCTGTCAACCCGGTCCTCGAGTGTTTCCCATCCCTGGTCCTCGAGTGTTTCCCAACCCCGGTCCTCGAGTGTTTCCCAACTCTGCCAACCCTGGTCCTCGAGTGTTTCCCAGCCCTGTCAACCCGGTCCTCGAGTGTTTCCCATCCCTGGTCCTCGAGTGTTTCCCATCCCTGGTCCTCGAGTGTTTCCCAACCTCGGTCCTCGAGTGTTTTCCATCCCCGGTCCTCGAGTGTTTCCCAACCCCGATCCTCGAGTGTTTCCCAACCCTGTCAACCCTGGTCCTCGAGTGTTTCCCAACCCCGGTCCTCGAGTGTTTCCCATCCCTGGTCCTCGAGTGTTTCCCAACCCCGGTCCTCGAGTGTTTCCCAACCCCGGTCCTCGAGTGTTTCCCATCCCTGGTCCTCGAGTGTTTTCCATCCCTGGTCCTCGAGTGTTTTCCATCCCTGGTCTTCGAGTGTTTCCCATTCCTGGTCTTCGAGTGTTTCCCAACCCTGTCAACACCGGTCTTCGAGTGTTTCCCAACCCTGGTCCTCGAGTGTTTCCCAACCCTGGTCTTCGAGTGTTTCCCAACCCTGGTCCTCGAGTGTTTCCCAAACCCGGTCCTCGAGTGTTTCCCAACCCCGGTCTTCGAGTGTTTTCCAACCCTGATCCTCGAGTGTTTCCCAACCCTGGTTCTCGAGTGTTTCCCAACCCTGGTCTTCGAGTGTTTCCCAACCCCGGTCATCAAGTGTTTTCCAACCCTGGTCCTCGAAGTGTTTCCCAACCACGGCCCTCAAGTGTTTCCCAACCCCGGTCCTCGAGTGTTTCCCATCCCTGGTCCTCGAGTGTTTCCCATCCCTGGTCTTCGAGTGTTTCCCATTCCTGGTCTTCGAGTGTTTCCCAACCCTGTCAACACCGGTCTTCGAGTGTTTCCCAACCCTGGTCCTTGAGTGTTTCCCAACCCCGGTCCTCGAGTGTTTCCCAACCCTGGTCTTCGAGTGTTTCCCAACCCTGGTCCTCGAGTGTTTCCCAACCCCGGTCCTCGAGTGTTTCCCAACCCCGGTCTTCGAGTGTTTTCCAACCCTGGTCCTCGAGTGTTTCCCAACCCTGGTCCTCGAGTGTTTCCCAACCCTGGTCTTCGAGTGTTTCCCAACCCCGGTCCTCAAGTGTTTTCCAACCCTGGTCCTCGAGTGTTTCCCAACCCCGGTCCTCGAGTGTTTCCCAACCCTGGTCTTCGAGTACCCCCAACAGTACATATTTTTGTCTTGGCCCCAGACAAGCACACCTGATTCTACTCAACTAATCATCAAGCTCTTGACAATTTGAATCAGGTGTTTGAACGGGGCTACAACAAAAATGTGTGCTGTTGGGTGCACTGGAGTAGGAAATCATGTCAGATCTAGTCATGGCATTTCTATCTGCGACGTTCAATACACTGCACCTCCCTGAACGCAACCCTGGTCTGCTTGACTGTTGGCTTAGAGCCAATCAGATTCTTCACTGTCAGAACTGCTCAATAGGAATCACTGCATGGCACATGTCCTCATTGGCTTGCAGAACAAGGCCGCCTTATATGGGAAAAGCCTGCCTGCGACATCATCATTAACATCCTTTATCCTGGGTTTCCCTCACATCAATGTTTACTTATTTATCCCAACATTCTCACATGTGATTCACTGTGTTAGACAGTTTTACATAATTTATAGAAATTGTAACCACCCCCCTCCCCCCCCCCCCACACACATCCCTTTCTATAACTCTCGCTATGCCTTCACCACTCTAAACCCCCCCCCCCCCCCTCCCCTCCCCTCCCACCCCCCTCTCTGTTGGAATGTTCAGACCGTCTGGTCCTGCTCATCTCTGAGGTACACCCCACATCCCTCCCCGTCTCAGCTCCCACTCTAAACATTTGGCTAGTTTTGGCAGATTTGTTGATTTTTGTCCCCTCATATTTTCTCCTCTTGTTGCTCTAAAACTGATACATACTCTTTCAATTAGCTGTTTCTTCCCTCCCTCTGGTCTGCGGGTGGTGTGGGAGATGGGGTGAGCAGAGTAAGTGGGTTGTATATTTTATTAGGGGAGTGAAAACACACAACCTGGCCTAGTTCTGGGAGAGCCATCTGCTGTCACGTCTGATCCTGTTTCTTATGGAGCACAGCTACCACAGTGTTAGCCTGTAGCTATCCTTTAACTAGTGGTTATCCTATAACTAGGGGTTATCCTAAAACTAGGGGTTAGCCTATAGCTAAGGGTTATCCTATAACTAGGGGTTATCCTATAACTAGGGGTTAACCTATAACTCGGGGTTAGCCTGTAACTCAGGGTTAGCCTATAACTAGGGGCCATCCTATAACTAGGGGTTATCCTATAACTAGTGGTTAGCCTGTAACCTGTGGTTAGTCTGTAACTCGAGGTTAGCCTGTAACTCTGGGTTAGCCTGTAACCTGGGGTTAGCCTGTCACCTTGGGTTAGCCTGTTACTCGAGGTTAGTCTGTAACCTGGGGTTAGCCTGTAACTCGGGGTTAGTCTGTAACTCTTGGTTAGCCTGTAACTCGGGGTTAGCCTGTAAACTGGGGTTAGCCTGTAACCTTGGGTTAGCCTGTTACTCGAGGTTAGTCTGTAACCTGGGGTTAGCCTGTAACTCGAGGTTAGTCTGTAACTTGAGGTTAGCCTGTAACCTGGAGTTAGCCTGTAACTCGGGGTTAGCCTGCAATCTGGGGTTAGCCTGTAACCTGGGGTTAGCCTGTAACTCGGAGTTAGCCTGTAACTCGAGGTTAGCCTGTAACCTGGGGTTAGCCTGTAACTCGGGGTTAGTCTGTAACCTGGGGTTAGCCTGTAACCTGGGGTTAGCCTGTAACTCGAGGTTAGCCTGTAACCTGGGGTTAGCCTGTAACCTGGGGTTAGTCTGTAACTCGGGGTTAGTCTGTAACCTGGGGTTAGCCAGTAACCTGGGGTTAGCCTGTAACTCGGGGTTAGTCTGTAACCTGGGGTTAGCCTGTAACCTGAGGTTAGTCTGTAACTCGGGGTTAGCCTGTAACCTGGGGTTAGCCTGTAACCTGGGGTTAGCCTGTAACTCGGGGTTAGCCTGTAATCTGGGGTTAGCCTGTAACTCGGGGTTAGCCTGTAACTCAAGGTTAGCCTGTAACCTGGGGTTAGCCTGTAACCTGGGGTTAGTCTGTAACCTGGGGTTAGCCTGTAACTCGGGGTTAGCCTGTAACCTGGGGTTAGCCTGTAACCTGGGGTTAGTCTGTAACTCGGGGTTAGTCTGTAACCTGGGGTTAGCCTGTTACCTGGGGTTAGCCTGTACCCTGGGGTTAGCCTGTAACCTGAGGTTAGTCTGTAACCTTGGGTTAGTCTGTAACTCGGGGTTAGTCTGTAACCCGGGGTTAGCCTGTAACCTGGGGTTAGCCTGTAACTCGGTGTTAGTCTGTAACCTGGGGTTAGTCTGTAACCTGGGGTTAGCCTGTAACCTGGGGTTAGCCTGTAACCTGGGGTTAGTCTGTAACTCGGGGTTAGTCTGTAACCTGGGGTTAGCCTGTAACCTGGGGTTAGCCTGTAACTCGGGGTTAGTCTGTAACCTGGGGTTAGTCTGTAACCTGGGGTTAGCCTGTAACCTGGGGTTAGCCTGTAACTCGGGGTTAGCCTGTAACCTGGGGTTAGCCTGTAACCTGAGATAGTTTGTAACTCGGGGTTAGCCTGTAACCTGGGGTTAGCCTGTAACCTGGGGTTAGTCTGTAACTCGGGGTTAGTCTGTAACCTGGGGTTAGCCTGTAACCTGGGGTTAGCCTGTAACTCGGGGTTAGTCTGTAACCTGGGGTTAGTCTGTAACCTGGGGTTAGCCTGTAACCTGGGGTTAGCCTGTAACTCGGGGTTAGCCTGTA
Source organism: Oncorhynchus mykiss (assembly GCF_013265735.2). NCBI lineage: Eukaryota > Metazoa > Chordata > Actinopteri > Salmoniformes > Salmonidae > Oncorhynchus > Oncorhynchus mykiss. Next base: position 65,288,559 of record NC_048580.1, on the reverse strand, counting down.
ACCTGGGGTTAGCCTGTAACCTGAGATAGTTTGTAACTCGGGGTTAGCCTGTAACTCGGGGTTAGCCTGTAACTCGGGGTTAGTCTGTAACCTGGGGTTAGCCTGTAACCTGGGGTTAGCCTGTAACTCGGGGTTAGTCTGTAACCTGGGGTTAGTCTGTAACCTGGGGTTAGCCTGTAACCTGGGGTTAGCCTGTAACCTGGGGTTAGCCTGTAACTCGAGGTTAGCCTGTAACCTGGGGTTAGTCTGTAACTCGGGGTTAGCCTGTAACCTGGGGTTAGCCTGTAACCTGGGGTTAGTCTGTAACCTGGGGTTAGCCTGTAACCTGGGGTTAGCCTGTAACTCGGGGTTAGCCTGTAACCTGGGGTTAGTCTGTAACCTGGGGTTAGCCTGTAACCTGGGGTTAGCCTGTAACCTGGGGTTAGCCTGTAACTCGAGGTTAGCCTGTAACCTGGGGTTAGTCTGTAACTCGGGGTTAGCCTCTAACCTGGGGTTAGCCTGTAACCTGGGGTTAGTCTGTAACCTGGGGTTAGCCTGTAACCTGGGGTTAGCCTGTAACTCGGGGTTAGCCTGTAACCTGGGGTTAGCCTGTAACTTGGGGTTAGTCTGTAACTCAGGGTTAGCCTGTAACCTGGGGTTAGCCTGTAACTCAAGGTTAGCCTGTAGCCTGGGGTTAGCCTGTAACTCGAGGTTAGCCTGTAACCTGGGGTGAGCCTGTAACCTGGGGTTAGCCTGTAACCCGGGGTTAGTCTGTAACCTGGGGTTAGCTTATAACCTGGGGTTAGCCTGTAACTCAGGGTTAGCCTGTAACTCGAGGTTAGCCTGTAACTCGAGGTTAGCCTGTAACTCGAGGTTAGCCTGTAACTCGAGGTTAGCCTGTAACTCGAGGTTAGCCTGTAACTCGAGGTTAGCCTGTAACCTGAGGTTAGCCTGTAACCTGGGGTTAGCCTGTAACTCGAGGTTAGCCAGTATCTAAGGGTTTCCCCCAACCCTTCCTCTATAGTAGTATAAAATGTATTTCTGCTTCAGAATAGTAAATAACACTATCAGTCAGCCGTGGCCCAATCATCCTTGTTCAGAACATTTTATTGCAGCACAAATGTTTTAGGTATGAGCCCTTTTTTTTTAGCGTGCTAGGTAATGGCAGCCAATGTCACGACAACAAGACCTCACAGGTGGGCAACATTATAAATTCACAGTCAATATTGGCCCAATCAATAGATCCCAGCAGTATAAAATGTATTTCTGTTTCAGAGTAGGTAATAACAGTGCCAGTCAGCCATGGCCCATCCATCCTTGTTCTCACCACAGGGTTGCTCTTATAATGGTGCTGCATGTGACTTAAAAAAGTTGATAATGTTGATATTGATAATGAATAGCTCTTCTCATCAATGTTATTGACCCCACTCCTGTCTATTCTCCTTCGAACACAAAACACTCCCTCCCCATGCACATACACACACACACACACACACACACACACACACACACACACACTTACCCTCCTCTAACTCAAGGGCAGACCGTATTGATGTGTCCCCTGGGCATCTCGAGGACGCATCTGTTTCTGTCCCTCTGACTCTCCATGCTCATAATTTGAAGTAAGTCATAACACAAATTATAAACACATATACTTCAACCGTGACGCTCAGCAATAACAACATGGAGAGCACTGAGCTGATTTAGGGCTGTCTGGGACCCTTAAATCATTACCTTAGCCATCCCTCCCTCCCTCCCTCCCGCCTTCCTTCCTTCCCTCTCATTCTTCCCTCCCTCCCTCCCTCCCGCCTTCCTTCCTTCCCTCTAATTTTTCCCTCCCTCCCTCCCTCCCTCCCTCCCTCCCTCCCTCCCTCCCTCCCTCCCTCCTTCCTTCCTTCCTTCCTTCCCTCTCATTCCTCCCTCCCTCCTTCCTCTTTCCTCTTCTGTCTTTCGTTCATTGCAGGTACCCCTTTCTCTCCACTTCCTTCCTTCCTTCCCTCTCATTCCTCCCTCCCTCCCTCCCTCCCTCCCTCCCTCCCTCCCTCCCTCCCTCCCTCCCTCCCTCCCTCCCTCCCTCCCTCCCTCCTTCCTCTTTCCTCTTCTGTCTTTCGTTCATTGCAGGTACCCCTTTCTCTCCACTTTCTTCCTTCCTTTTACTCTTTTTCAGCCCCCGATCTCTCCCTTATGTCTTTCTCTCCCATTTTCTCCCATTTGGGGGTTTAGGGGTGGGGTTGCTGTACTATGACTTTGACTTAACCCCAGACGCCCCAGCGAGTTGTGTGATTGGTCATGCTGTCTTACAGCTGCCCTGTGACATCATCAGCCTGTGACAGGAGACCCGCCTCTAAGACATCTTCATCGTGCTCCTTTTCTCCTGCCTCTGTCTCTCCTTCTGTCCTCTCACCTCCTCTCCACCCATGTCCTCTCCCTTCTACGCTTCCCCCTGCTCCTTCATTCACCCCTCTTCTTCCTCTCTCTCCCTCGTCTCTTGATCATGCACTTTAGCCATCCATCTCTCTTCTTCCGTTCATACCATCTCAATCTGTCCAGGCAGAGCCATGAAGCCATGAAGGCTCAATTGGAATCACATGTTGTAATAAAGGGAGAATTTCACCCCTTATAAATAAGATGTCAGTCCAGGGTGTGCTACTGAGTGTGTGTGTGTGTGTGTATGCGTGCTTGTGTGTGCTTGTGCGTGTGTGTGTGCGCGTGTCTTTGTGTGCATACAATCTTGTATATTAGCAAGTTAGTGTGTGTACTGTAGTTATGCTCTCTGTATACTAGTCTATAGTTGATTGGGATTATCTATTACATCTCAAAGAATGCTGGAGACGATGACATCAAAAGCAGGAAAATAACATATTTCTCTAACCTTTCTTTTACCTGTTTAGTTCATCCAGCTACAATTTGATGGATCATCATTTGATTTTCTCATGAAAATTCCTAGTTGTCACTTCTTCAATCTGACATGAGATAAAAACAAAATTATGTTATGTTTGTCCAGACGTAGCCAAGACAGAGTGAACTAGACAGCGAGAGAGACGGAGGGAGAGAGAGAGAGACGGAGGGAGAGAGAGAGACGGAGGGAGAGAGAGAGAGACGGAGGGAGAGAGAGAGAGACGGAGGGAGAGAGAGAGAGACGGAGGGATTGAGAGAGAGACGGAGGGAGAGAGAGAGATGGAGGGAGAGAAAAAGAGACGGAGGGAGAGAGAGAGAGACGGAGGGAGAGAGAGAGAGACGGAGAGAGAGAGAGACGGAGGGAGAGAGAGAGAGATGGAGGGAGAGAGAGAGAGACGGAGGGAGAGAGAGAGAGACAGAGGGAGAGAGAGAGAGACAGAGGGAGAGAGAGACGGAGGGAGAGAGAGAGACGTAGGGAGAGAGAGAGAGACGTAGGGAGAGAGAGAGAGACGGAGGGAGAGAGAGAGAGACGGAGGGAGAGAGAGAGACAGAGGGAGAGAGAGAGACAGAGGGAGAGAGAGATAATAGAAAGAGTGGAGATTTAGCCTGATGACGAATGCTGAATAAAACCTAGTCAGTAGATTGGAGCATTTGTCATTAGAATTGTATTGTGAGTGTGTGTGTGTGTGTGTGTGTGTGTGTGTGTGTGTGTGTGTGTGTGTGTGTGTGTTTGTGTGTGTGAGTGCCATCTGATAGATGAAGCAGCCTCTATTCTGGTAGATTTATGTAGCCCTGTAAAGCCGCTCTCTGTCCAAGACCAATGGCCACTCAAATTAGCCATGATTAAACACTTCTGTGTGGCTCAGTTAATAACACTGATCAGAGCTGAAACACCGCCCTGCCTTACATCCAGGATGTGGGATAGTTTTATAGCCTGGATAATCAAAATAATTCTCCTTTTTATGGTTTTAGGAAGACATCTCTCAACACTGCAGGAGCCCTCCAATACCACTCAGTAAGCACACACACAGGGGGGCCCACAGGGGCAAGCCAGTCGCTTGAATCCGCTGTGTTAATTAAGCAACTGGATGTGGTTTGGGTATCAGTGAAGCATGGAGGCCATTTTGAACGGTGGCTATTCCAGGGGGTAATGTAACTCAGGCTGGATTTGGCCCATAATGGTCTTCCATTAATCCTGTGAGAGAAGCTTTACCTGTGACAGTGGACCGTTTTCATTCAGGTGGAGAGGGTTGTGGCGGCCATCTTACAATGGGAAGAGAATCTCTTTCATTTGGATGTGGAGGAGGACATTACAATAACATATATTCAATCATGTATCCATTATTTTATGGATTATAACACGTGAATGAAAGTAGATTCTCTATTTAAGCAATAATTAGTAATTTAGCAGATGCTCTTATCCAGAGTGAATACATTTTCATACTTTTTTTTTCATACAATAAGGCCCGAGGAGGGTGCAATGCAGAGTGCCTGCATGCAGCACATAGCCGTGGTATATTGGCCATACAGTATACCACAAACCTCAGAGGTGCCTTATTGGTATTATAAACTGGTTACCGATGTCAATAGAAGAGTAAAAATAATAGTTTTGTCATAACAATGGTATACGATCTGATATACCACGGCTTTCAGCCAATCAGCATTCACCACCCAGTTTATAATTGTAGTTAATATCTGAAAAGGAAAGGAATATCTATAGCTTCATTAAGGGGTGAGTTTTACAGAGAGGTGAAAGGGTTAAGTTTTACAGAGGTATGATGAGGTGAGTTTTACATACAGGTAAGGGGGTGAGTTTTACAGAGGTATGAGGAGGTGAGTTTTACATACAGATAAGGGGGTGAGTTTTACAGAGGTATGAGGAGGTGAGTTTTACATACAGATAAGGGGGTGAGTTTTACATACAGATAAGGGGGTGAGTTTTACAGAGGTATGAGGAGGTGAGTTTTACAGAGGTGAGTTTTTCAGAGGTGTTTTTTATTGAACCTTTATTTAACTAGGCAAGTCAGTTAAGAACAAATTCTTGTTTACAATGATGGCCTACCCCGGCCAAACCCTCCCCTAACTCGGACAACGCTGGGCCAATTGTGTGCCGCCCTATGGGACAATCGCGGCCGGTTGTGATCCAGCCTGGATTTGAACCAGGGTGTCTGTAGTGACGCACCAAACAATGAGATGCAGTGCCTTAGACAGCTGCTCCACTCGGGAGCCCTCGAGAGGTGTGAGTTAGTGAGCTTTACAAGGGGATGAGTCTTACAGAGGGGTGAGTTCATTTTACAGCAGGGTGAGGGGGTGAGTTTTACTGGGGGGTAAGGGGGTGAGTTTTACAGACAGGTGAGTTAGTTTTACAACAGGGTGAGGGGGTGAGTTTTACAGAGAGGTGAGTTAGTTTTACAGAGGGGTGCAGGGGTTGGTGAGTTTTACTGGGGGGTAAGGGGGTGAGTTTTACAGAGAGGTGAGTTAGTTTTACAGCAGGGTGAGGGGGTGAGTTTTACAGAGAGGTGAGTTAGTTTTACAGAGGGGTGAGTTAGTTTTACAGCAGGGTGAGGGGGTGAGTTTTACAGAGGGGTGAGTTAGTAAGGGGGTGGGTTAGTTTTACATTGGGGTAAGGGGGTGGGTTAGTTTTACATTGGGGTAAGGGGGTGGGTTAGTTTTACATTGGGGTAAGGTGGTGGGTTAGTTTTACATTGGGGTAAGGGGGTGGGTTAGTTTTACATTGGGGTAAGGGGGTGGGTTAGTTTTACAGAGGGGTGAATTTTAGGGAGTCTTTATTTGAGTGTCAAGCTGAAGATGGATTTGTGTTTGGGCTCTCCAGATGGTCCTGCAGATAAGATAAACCTCCCCTTTCTCACACACACACACACACACACACACACGCAAACGTACACACCCCTACCCTCTGCTTTTCGAAGGAATGGCAGAACTGACCTGTCCAAATATTGTTTAAAATGCTTCCTTCCTTGTAGCATGTTTCCTATTCCCTGATATTTACTCATGGGACCTTTCCTTGCTTTGTTCCCAGTTATTTGGGGAAACATAATAGAGGAAAGCCATACGAACCTTATCAACGTAAATAAGAAACCTGTCCAGTCGTTACCCATACGGGCTCATAAAGGAAAGGAAACCAGGAGAGTAGACACGGAAAGGAATCGGGACTTGGCCCTCATTCTTTGTGTGGGTTGGTGAGAAGATTTTAAAATGGCCGACGTGTTCGGCTGTTAATCTGTGGTGTGTTTATTACCATTAACGCATGGTGCTGCATTCCATACCCTTATACGCCCAGGGACAGAAAAAACACAAGTCACTAGTCAACTCTATTTAGCCTACGATAAAGTAATGTACACAGTATTCCTGTGTTCAACTGCTGTTGGGCTAGCAACCTACATCTGAGGTAGCAACCTACATCTGAGGTAGCAACCTACATCTGAGGTAGCAACCTACATCTGTGGTAGCAACCTACATCTGTGGTAGCAACCTACGGCTGTGGTAGCAACCTACATCTGAGGTAGCAACCTACATCTGTGGTAGCAACCTACGGCTGTGGTAGCAACCTACGGCTGTGGTAGCAACCTACATCTGAGGTAGCAACCTACATCTGAGGTAGCAACCTACATCTGTGGTAGCAACCTACATCTGAGGTAGCAACCTACATCTGTGGTAGCAACCTACGGCTGTGGTAGCAACCTACGGCTGTGGTAACAAACTATATCTGAGGTAGCAACCTACATCTGTGGTAGCAACCTACGGCTGAGGTAGCAACCTACATCTGTGGTAGCAACCTACGGCTGTGGTAGCAACCTACGGCTGTGGTAACAAACTATATCTGAGGTAGCAACCTACATCTGTGGTAGCAACCTACGGCTGTGGTAGCAACCTACGGCTGTGGTAACAACCTACATCTGTGGGAGCAACCTACGGCTGTGGTAACAACCTACGGCTGTGGTAGCAACCTACGGCTGTGGTAGCAACCTACGGCTGTGGTAACAACCTACGGCTGTGGTAACAACCTACGGCTGTGGTAGCAACCTACGGCTGTGGTAACAACCTATCTCTGTGAAGTTGAAGTCAGAAGTTTACATACACTTTTTCAACTCCACAAACTCCACAAATGTATTCTTAACAAACTATAGTTTTGGCAAGTTGGTTAGGACATCTACTTTGTGCATGACACAAGTCATTTTTCCAACAATTGTTTACAGACAGATTATTTAACTTATAATTCACTGTATCACAATTCCAGTGGGTCAGAAGTTTACATACACTAAGTTGACTGTGCCTTTAAACAGCTTGGAAGATTCCAGAAAATGATGTCATGGCATTAGAAACTTCTATTAGGCTAATTGACATAATTTGAGTCAATTGGAGGTGTACCTGTGGATGTATTTCAAGGCCTACCTTTGCTTGGCATCATGGGGAAATCAAAATATATCAGCCAGAATTCAACCTCCACAAATCTGGTTCATCCTTGGGAGCCATTTCCAAACTTCGGAAGGTACCACGTTCATCTGTACAAGAAATAGCACGCAAATATAAACACCATGGGACCACGCAGCCACTATACCGATCAGGATGAAGATCTCCTAGAGATCTCCTATGTTCTGTCTCCTAGAGATGAACGTACTTTGGTGTGAAAAGTGCAAATCAATCAACCAGAACAACAGCAAAGGACTTTGTGAAGATGCTGGAGGAAACAAGTACAAAAGTATCTATATCCACAGTAAAACGAGTCCTATATCAACATAACCTGAAAGCCGCTCAGCAAGGAAGAAGCCACTGATCCAAAACCACCATGAAAAAAGGCCAGACTAAGGTTTCCAACTGCACATGAGGACAAAGATCGTACCTTTTTGGAGAAATGTCCTCTGGTCTGATGAAACCAACATAGAACTGTTTGGCCATAATGACCATCGTTATGTTTGGAGGAAAAAGTGGGAGGCTTGCAAGCTGAAGGACAATCAATCAATCAAATGTATATATAAATCCCTTCTTACAGCAGCTGATGTCACAGAGTGCCGTACAGAAACCCAGCCTAAAACCCCAAACAGCAAGCAATGCAGGTGGAGAAGCACGGTGGCTAAGAAAACTCCCTAGGAAGGCCAAAACCTAGGAAGAAACCTATAGAGGAACCAGGCTATGATGGGTGGCCAGTCCTCTTCTGGCTGTGCCGGGTGGAGATTATAACAGAACATGGCCAAGATGTTCAAATGTTCATAGATGACCAGCAGGGTCAAATAATAATAATCACAGTGGTTGTCAAGGGAGCAACAAGTCAGCACCTCAGGAGTAAATGTCAGTTGGCTTTTCATAACCGATCATTCAGAGTATCTCTACCGCTCCTGCTGTCTCTAGAGAGTTGAAAACAGCAAGTCTGGGACAGGTAGCACGCCCAGTGAGCAGGTCAAGGTTCCATAGCCGCAGGCAGAACAGTTGAAACTGGAGCAGCAGCACGGCCAGGTGGACAGGGGACAACAAGGAGTCATCAGGCCAGGTAGTCCTGAGGCATGGTCCTAGGGCTAAGGTCCTCCGAGAGAAAGAGAGAGAGAGAGGAACACCATCCCAACCGTGAAGCATGGGGGTGGCAGCATCATTTTGTGGGGGTGCTTTGCCACAGGAGGAATTGGTGCACTTCATAAAATAGATGGCCACATGAGGATGGAACAATATGTGGATATATTGAAGCAACATCAGTCAGGAAGTTAAAGCTTGATCGCAAATGGGTCTTCCAAATGAACAATGACCCCAAGCATACTTCCAAAGTTGTGGCAAAATGGCTTAAGGACAACAAAGTCAAGGTATTGGAGTGGCCATCACAAATCCCTGACCTCAATCCTATAGAACATTTTTGGGCAGAACTGAACAATTGTGTGCAAGCAAGGAGGAGTACAAACCTGACTCAGTTACACCAGCTCTGTCAGGAGGAATGGGCCAAAATTCACCCAACCTATTGTGGGAAGCTTGTGGAAGGCTACCCGAAACGTTTGACTGAAGATAAACAATTTAAAGACAATGTTGCCAAATACTAATTGAGTGAATGTAAACTTCTGACCCACTGGGAATGTGATGAAAGAAATAAAAGCTGTAATATATAATTCTCTCTACTATTATTCTGACATTTCACATTCTTAAAATAAAGTGGTGATCCTAACTGACCTAAAATGGGAATTTTACTAGGATTAAATGTCAGGAATTGTGAAAAACTGAGTTTAAATGTATTTGGCTAAGGTGAATGTAAACTTCCGACTTCAACTGTACGTCTGTTCTAGCAACCTACATCTGTGGTAACAACCTACAACTGTGGTAGGAACCTACAACTGTGGTAGGAACCTACGGCTGTGGTAACAACCTACATCTGTGGTAGGAACCTACGGCTGTGGTTACGACCTGCATCTGTGGTAGCGTGACAAGGAAATTCAAAGGTTAGCTTTAAAGCAAACAGACCTCGTCACCAGGCTAGGTCTGTTAGAGGTACTTGGTTATAATAGATTTTTTATGCCCTTATTGTGAAGGCTGTTGCACCTCCTGTTAAAATAGATGGTTCTTTAGGCTGTTATTGTGAATGCTGTTGCTCCTGCTGTTAAAATAGATGGTTCTTTAGGCTCTTATTGTGAAGGCTGTTGTTCCCCCTGTTAAAGTAGATGGTTCGTTTAGGCTGTTATTGTGAATGCTGTTGCTACTCTTGTTAAAATAGATGGTTCGTTTAGGCTCTTATTGTGAATGCTGTTGCTCCTGTTCAAATATATGGTTTGTTTAGGCTCTTATTGTGAAGGCTGTTGCTGTTACTTTACATCTATAATATGTACATTGTTTCCAATTCTTTTACAGCTTTTACATCGTTGTCATTTTACAACTCTTCTTTTTATACCAGGATATCATCAAATTATTGTGGCTATAACTTTGATTTATAGAACTGACCAAACAAACGATTCTATTATGTGGGTTCTGGACTAGTGTCTGTTCTATGCAGCGTATTTCTAGCTGCATAATTCTGAGTGTTCCTCCATGTAATGAATGTGCTAAAGGTTAAAGGTTACAGAGTGCTCCCTCCCCGACAGGTACCTCTACACTTGCTCTAATGCAGTCACCCTGTGTGTATGTGTGTGTGTTCCCTCTGTAGCGAGCGTTAAAAGGAATAACAGGAGAGGTGTGTGGAGACGAGGGGTGTCACCCTGGACCAGCACAGTGATTAATGGTGTGATTAAGGGCTCAGATCCACACACACACACACACACACATACACACACACACACACACACACACAGACCCTATTAATCGCCCTGAATAAGGGGATTCCAGAGCCAGCGTTCAGATAATTGGACTGAAAACACAGAATGTGGATTTCCAGGGCTAGACGACTTTATTCTTAGATAGTGTTTATTTTCAGAATGGAGATATTTCTACAGGGATTTAAATCATGGAATAAAAACACAGGCTTCCACTCCAATGTAGGACGTTTTTTAAATGAGTCTGTGGAATACCACCCCTCCCCCACCCTGCCTCCTCCGTAGCTCCCCCCACAACCTTTACCTTACTGCAAACATGTAACGCACTCTTCATTTCATCCCCTTTTTAACAGTCTGGAGTTAGGGTGCGTTATGTTTACTCTACTAAAAGTACCAGCCCAGTCTACACGCTAACAGTATACCGCTACACTGGACCACGGAAAGCATGAGCACTGCAATGTCTGTCTGCCATGGAGAAGAGATGAACTGTTCATTTACTACTGAGGACAGGAGAGGACAAGAGAGGAGAGCTACTAACTTGACATACAGTGCCTTGCGAAAGTATTCGGCCCCCTTGAACTTTGCGACCTTTTGCCACATTTCAGGCTTCAAACATAAAGATATAAAACTGTATTTTTTTGTGAAGAATCAACAACAAGTGGGACACAATAATGAAGTGGAACGACATTTATTGGATATTTCAAACTTTTTTAACAAATCAAAAACTGAAAAATTGGGCGTGCAAAATTATCCAGCCCCTTTACTTTCAGTGCAGCAAACTCTCTCCAGAAGTTCAGTGAGGATCTCTGAATGATCCAATGTTGACCTAAATGACTAATGATGATAAATACAATACACCTGTGTGTAATCAAGTCTCCGTATAAATGCACCTGCACTGTGATAGTCTCAGAGGTCCGTTAAAAGCGCAGAGAGCATCATGAAGAACAAGGAACACACCAGGCAGGTCCGAGATACTGTTGTGAAGAAGTTTAAAGCCGGATTTGGATACAAAAAGATTTCCCAAGCTTTAAACATCCCAAGGAGCACTGTGCAAGCGATAATATTGAAATGGAAAGAGTATCAGGCCACTGCAAATCTACCAAGACCTGGCCGTCCCTCTAAACATTCAGCTCATACAAGGAGAAGACTGATCAGAGATGCAGCCAAGAGGCCCATGATCACTCTGGATGAACTGCAGAGATCTACAGCTGAGGTGGGAGACTCTGTCCATAGGACAACAATCAGTCGTATATTGCACAAATCTGGCCTTTATGGAAGAGTGGCAAGAAGAAAGCCATTTCTTAAAGATATCCATAAAAAGTGTTGTTTAAAGTTTGCCACAAGCCACCTGGGAGACACACCAAACATGTGGAAGAAGGTGCTCTGGTCAGATGAAACCAAAATTGAACTTTTTGGCAACAATGCAAAATGTTATGTTTGGCGTAAAAGCAACACAGCTGAACACACCATCCCCACTGTCAAACATGGTGGTGGCAGCATCATGGTTTGGGCCTGCTTTTCTTCAGCAGGGACAGGGAAGATGGTTAAAATTGATGGGAAGATGGATGGAGCCAAATACAGGACCATTCTGGAAGAAAACCTGATGGAGTCTGCAAAAGAACTGAGACCGGGATGGAGATTTGTCTTCCAACAAGACAATGATCCAAAACATAAAACAAAATCTACAATGGAATGGTTCAAAAATAAACATATCCAGGTGTTAGAATGGCCAAGTCAAAGTCCAGACCTGAATCCAATCAAGAATCTGTGGAAAAAACTGAAAACTGCTGTTCACAAATGCTCTCCATCCAACCTCACTGAGCTCGAGCTGTTTTGCAAGGAGGAATGGGAAAAAATGTCAGTCTCTCGATGTGCAAAACTGATAGAGACATACCCCAAGCGACTTACAGCTGTAATCGCAGCAAAAGGTGGCGCTACAAAGTATTAACTTAAGGGGGCTGAATAATTTTGCACGCCCAATTTTTCAGTTTTTGATTTGTTAAAAAAGTTTGAAATATCCAATAAATGTCGTTCCTCTTCATGATTGTGTCCCACTTGTTGTTGATTCTTCACAAAAAAAATACAGTTTTATATTTTTATGTTTGAAGCCTGAAATGTGGCAAAAGGTCGCAAAGTTCAAGGGGGCCGAATACTTTCGCAAGGCACTGTATAATCTAGTTAGTATTGAGTGAATGAATACATGTCAATACGAATATTATGTGCACAACTCAACACAACAATGATTCA
>NC_048580.1:65221197-65268697 GCF_013265735.2 Oncorhynchus mykiss | reverse complement strand
ACAGCTCCGTACACTACCTAATATGGCTACAATTAGATCAGCTGGAAATCCCAATATGGCTATAATTAGATCAGGTGACTTCACAGAACGCTGAAGTATCTTTATTTCACTATACCATATCCCACTTATTTTCCATAGCTACATTTAGGCTCTTCTTGTACATCTGAAATGATTATAGTAAGTGTTAGCAAAATGACAATAGTTCCACCTTGCCCTCTGATAGGTTGGGTTGAACTTGTGGGGAAGAGGCTAGGGTCAATTAGGAATAAGGCTTCTCGCCTGTTTCCTCGCCATAACGATAGTATCAGCTCACCTCCGTTCCGGCCCTGTCTCACCTGAAGAACATAAACTACTCCACAAAGGACTACTCTTCTCCGTCACATGTCACTCCACCGACTTCCTGTAGTCAGATCTGTTTGCAGCAAATAATTCAATATAACAGGAAGGAGTAAACAATTGTTTTAATTAAAGTTTTGTATTGGGTGTATCTACCTACGGCCAGTGCCTTCGGAAAGTATTCGAACCCCTTGACTTTTTCCACATTTTGTTACGTTTCAGCCTTATTCTAAAATTGATTAAATAAAAAAAATTCTCAGGAATCTACACACAATACCCCATAATGACAAGGCGAAACAGGTTTTTAGAGACTCGAAATTGAGCTCAGGTGCATCCTGTTTCCATTGTTCTCCTTGAGATGTTTCTACAACTTGATTGGAGTCCACCTGTGGTAAATTCTAGTGAATGGACATGATTTGGAATGGCACACACCTGTCTATATAAGGTTCCACATTTGACAGTGCATGTCAGAGCAAAAACCAAGCCATGAGCTCGAGGGAGTTGTCTGTAGAGCTCCGAGACCGGATTATGTCGAGGCACAGATCTGGGGAAGGATACAAAAACATGTCTGCAGCATTGAAGGTCCCCAAGAACATAGTGGCCTCCATCATTCCTAAATGGAAGAAGTTTGGAACCACCAAGAGTCTTCCTAGAGCTGGCCGCCCGGCCAAACTGAGCAATCGGGGGAGAAGGGCCTTGGCTCAGGGAGGTGACCAAAAACCCGATGGTCACTCTGACAGAGCTCCAGAGTTCCTCTGTGGAGATGGGAGACAACCATCTCTGCACCATCCACCAATCAGGCCTTTATGGTAGAGTGGCCAGACTGAAGCCACTTCTCAGTAAAAGGCACATGACAGCCCGATTGGAGTTTGACAAAAGCCACCTAAAGACTCTAAGACCATGAGAAACAAGATTATCTGGTCTGATGAAATGTTGATTGAACTCTTTGGCCTGAATGCCAAGCGTCACTTCAAGGGGAAACCTGGCACCATCCCATGTGGTAAGCATGGTGGTGGCAGCATCATGCTGTGGGGATGTTTTTTATCAGCAGAGACTGGGAGACTAGTCAGGATATAGGGAAAGATGAACGGAGCAAAATACAGAGCGATCCTTGATGAAAACCTGCTCCAGAGCACTGAGGACCTCAGACTGGGGAGAATGTACAGTGATGGAAAAAAGTATTTGATCCCCTGCTGATTTTGTACGTTTGCCCACTAACAAAGAAATTATCAGTCTATAATTTTAATGGTAGTTTTATTTGAACAGTGAGAGACAGAATAACAAAAAAAATCCAGAAAACCACATGTCAAAAATGTTATAAATTTATTTGCATTTTAATGAGGGAAATAAGTATTTGACCCCTCTGCAAAACATGATTTAGTACTTGGTGGCAAAACCCTTGTTGACAATCACAGAGGTCAGACGTTTCTCGTAGTTGGCCACCAGGTTTGCACACATCTCAGGAGGGATTTTGTCCCACTCCTCTTTGCAGATCTTCTCCAAGTCATTAAGGTCTCGAGGCTGACGTTTGGCAACTCGAACCTTCAGCTCCCTCCACAGATTTTCTATGGGATTAAGGTCTGGAGACTGGCTAGGCCACTCCAGGACCTTAATGTGCTTCATCTTGAGCCACTTCTTTGTTGCCTTGGCCGTGTGTTTTGGGTCATTGTCATGCTGGAATACCCATCCACGACCCATTTCCAATGCCCTGGCTGAGGGAAGGAGGTACTTGGCCCCATCCATCGTACCTTTGATGCGGTGAAGTTGTCCTGTCCCCTTAGCAGAAAAACACCCGCAAAGCACAATGTTTCCACCTCCATGTTTGACGGTGGGGATGGTGTTCTTGGGGTCATAGGCAGCATTCTCCAAACACAGCGAGTTGAGTAGATGCCAAAGAGCTCCATTTTGGTCTCATCTGACCACAAAACTTTCACCCAGTTGTCCTCTGAATCATTCAGATGTTCATTGGCAAACTTCAGATGGGCATGTATATGTGCTTTCTTGAGCAGGGGGACCTTGCAGGCGCTGCAGGTTTTCAGTCCTTCACGGCGCAGTGTGTTACCAATTGTTTTCTTGGTGACTATGGTCTCAGCTGCCTTGAGATCATTGACAAGATCCTCCCGTGTAGTTCTGGGCTGATGATCATTCTCATGATCATTGCAACTCCACGAGGTGAGATCTTGCATGGAGCCCCAGGCCGAGGGAGATTGACAGTTCTTTTGTGTTTCTTCCATTTGCGAATAATCGCACCAACTGTTGTCACCTTCTCACCAAGCTGCTTGGCGATGGTCTTGTAGCCCATTCCAGCCTTGTGTAGGTCTACAATTTTGTCCCTGACATCCTTGGAGAGCTCTTTGGTCTTGGCCATGGTGGAGAGTTTGGAATCTGATTGATTGATTGCTTCTGTGGACAGGTGTATTTTATACAGGTAACAAACTGAGATTAGGAGCACTCACTTTAAGAGTGTGCTCCTAATCTCAGCTTGTTACCTGTATAAAAGACACATGGGGGACAGAAATCTTTCTGATTGAGAGGGGGGGTCAAATACTTATTTCCCTCATTAAAATGCAAATCAATTTATAACATTTTTGACATGCGTTTTTTTCTACATTTTTTTGTTGTTATTCTGTCTCTCACTGTTCAAATAAACCTACCATTAAAATTATAGACTGATCATTTCTTTGTCAGTGGGCAAACATACAAAATCAGCAGGGGATCAAATACTTTTTTCCCTCACTGTACATGTGATATTTCAGATTTTAATACATTTAAAAACAAATTAGCAAACATTTATAAAATTCTGTTTTGGCTTTGTCATTATGGGATATTTGTTTAGATTGATTATTATTATTATGTATTTATTTTAATCAATTTTAAAGTAGGGCTGTAACGTAACAAATTGTGGAAAAGGTCAAGGAAGGGGTCTGAATACTATCCGGAGGCACTGTACCTCTCTAGTTTTGTTTAGTTTTCTACACTCTGCTTGCAAATACGCTGGATGCTTCAGAATACATTGGAAAGATTGAACTATTCAATGATGAGTTTGGAGTCACTTAGAAATGTCCTTGTCTTTGTAAGAAAAGCACTATTTTTGTTCATTAAAATAATGTCAAATTTATCAGAAATACGGTGTAGACATTGTTAATGTTGTAAATGTCTATTGTAGCTGGAACTGCATATTTTAATGGAATACCTACATAGGCGTACAGAGGCTCATTATCAGCAACCATCACTTCTGTGTTCCAATAGCAGGTTGTGTTAGCTAATCCAAGTCTATCATTTTAAAAGGCAAATTGATAATTATAAAACCCTTTTGCAATTATGTTAGCACAGCTGAAACTGTTGTTCTGATTAAAGAAGCAATAAAACTTCCCTTCTTTAAACTAGTTGAGTATCTGGGGAATCATCATTTGTGGGTTCGATTACCTGCTCAAAATGGCCAGAAACAAAGAAGTTTCTTCTGAAACTCGTCAGTCTATTCTTGTTCTGAGAAATGAAGGCTATTCCATGTGAGAAATTGCCAAAAAACTGAAGATCTCGTACAACGCTGTGTACTACTCCCTTCACAGAGCAGTGCAAACTGTCTCTAACCAGAATAGAAAGAGGAGTGGGAGGCCCCGGTGCACAACTGAGCAAGATGACAAGTACATTAGAGTGTCTAGTTTGAGAAACAGACGATTCACAAGTCCTCAATTGGCAGCTTCATGAACTAGTACCCGCACAACACCAGTCTCAATGTCTACAAGAATTAGATGCAAACACCATAATTGAGAAATGTACACATTCCAAGATATAGTTATGTGTCTTTCCTGTCCTTATTTCGAATTCAAGGCACACTTTACCAGCATGGCTATCACAGCATTATGCAGCGATACGCCATCCCATCTGGTTTGCACTTAGTGGGACTATAATTAGTTTTTCAACAGGACAATGACACAAAACACTTTTACAGGCTATGTATTTATACCAAGAAGGAGAGTGATGGAGTGCAACATCAGATGACCTGGTCTTCACAATCACCTGCCCTCAACCCATTTGAGATGGTTTGGGATGAGTTGGACCGCAGAGTGTAGGAAAAGCCGCTAACAAGTGCTCAGCATATGTGGGAACTCCTTCAAGACTGTTGGAAAAGCATTCCAGGTGAGAGAATGCCAAGGGTGTGTAAAGCTGTCATAAAGGCAAAGGGTAGTGTCATGTCTTTGGCATCATAAAAGATGAAGACTGTTATTTTATCAAATCAAATCTCTGTAATTATTATTACGTGACTAAACTAATCATGTAAATTTAATTAACCAGGAAGTCTGGGCACCGTGGAAAATCTTCAGATCGCAAAGTTATAATTTTCCAAATATAACTCTTCCGATATTTTAATATCTGATCAATTAGTCTATGAATCTATGAATTCATTATTCTTTACCTTACGTCAGTCTCATCTGAATTTCGTAAATTGTTGGTTATCTGCACGAACCCAGCCTTTACTATAAATCATCCATGCACCAATTGGCTTAATCATTTATTTACTAACTAAATAAATAATCACAGAAATGCATAAACAAACAAACAGTAGATATTGGTTACTAATAATGAAAGGGAAGATTCCATAGTGGGCTAAACCGATATGACGGCTTGGTGGACAAAGTGAAGGGGGTGTGGACAGAGAAAGAGCGGGATAGACTAAATTGATTTATTACGCAGTCTATAATTATATACATTGAAATGCTAATCCTTTGCACATGAACGGCCGCTCATTCAAGAATAATTGCAAGTACATATTTACGGTGTATGTCATTGTTGTCTTCTCTGTTGGAATCCGTTCCGTCGTTCTCTCTCTTTCCCTGGTTCAAAGTCTTTCGTGGTTAGAATAGCTCTTCAGAGTACCATTCAGAAATATTCTCATAGAATAGATGTTTCGGGGTTGTCGGTATTCACATCCTAGGTTTACATAATTTCTAGCTGCAGACAAGTAATTCGTATCTAATATTTGCTCTTATTTTGTAGGGATCGATAGTCTCAGAGTTTAACCATTTCCAGACGTTTAGCCAATGCTCCACGTGGTATGGTTAGGAATTCAACAACCATTACAACCTTAGCTTACACTGAGGTTTTTGTGGTCTTAACTATTCGCAATCACAGCTAACGCTGTGGATTTGATTAGTCTGAAGAGGATTTTCTTAGGAGGGGCTTTTATTCCTAACAGTAGAAGAGGGTGGTTCCATGACACCAGATCATGTCTATGCTCATGGGGGCGTGGCCACTGACTAGTTAAACTTTACGGGGAATACAATTCTCTCAAAATTAAAGGTTAACATCACATTACATCATTTCACAAATAGTTTCATCTTTACTCATTCATGTTATACAAGAATTAGATGCAAACACCATAATTGAGAAATGTACACATTCCAAGATATAGTTATGTGTGTTTCCTGTCCTTCATGAGATCACCAAATCAAACACACTCGACATAACTGTCCCTTAAGTGTCCACCGACACTACCCACATTCTCACAAGTGGACTTAAAGTTTAATTTTCTCATTTTGGGGGTTTAGGAGTTTGGCCACGTGAAATCCTTTGTTCACTCTGTGGTCTCTCTGTCTGCATGAAAAGGGGGAGAGAGTCTCCACCAGGAATTTACGAGATAACAGAACCTGGGTGTAGGAGAGAGGGATAAGCCACGATCTACACCCAGAAAGGGCCACATCATGACGATGGTTACTTTGAAGAATCTCAACTATATTTTGATTTAAAACTATTTTGGTTATGACATGATTCCTTATGTGTTATTTCATAGTTTTGATGTCTTCACTATTATTCTACAATGTTGAAAATAGTAAAAATAAAGAAACACCCTTGAATGAGTAGGTGTGTTCAAACTTTTGACTGGTACTGTCAACGTACCAACGACCTTCCTTATCTGAAACTCAAGCTACTGTATTTGCAGATTATACTACAATTTATACAGCAAGACAATCGGTTCAACAGGTACAGCAAGCTCTACAAGTAGATCTGGGAAATATTAGGGAGTGGGTTTGCTGGAACAAACTTATATTGAATGCCAAGAAAACAACCAGGAAAAGGCCAACACAGCATGGGATGCGATTAAGCATGTGGGGAGTACAAATTGAGGAAGTGGCAGATACCAAACTACCAGGGCTGCAGCTAGACAACTGCTTATCATGGTCGACTCAAATAACTAATCTATGTATTAAACAAAGCATGATTAGAAGGATGTCTCCCGGGAAATATTCTCAAACAAACAACCCAAGCATTAATTGGGAGTCAGGTGAACTACTGTTCTGTGGTCTGGGGACATGCATCAGCAAGTCAAATTAGAAGGCTGCAGATTGAACAGAACATACCAGCAAGTATTGTTTTAAGGTGGAGATATGGTTCTTCTGTTGTAGTCATGGTCAATGCTCTTGGGTGGTCATCAATCAACAAGATCATTGAAAAAAAAATGCTTATTTTATTCCACAATGTGCACCATTTATAATGGCCAAACTATATCCACAACAGTATTCAGGAGGTAAGAGACAGACATGCAGTCAACACCAGGAATAGATTGTCCACCATCTATGTGTTATCCAGACAGAAAAGAGAAATAGGCAATATAACATTTTGATTTTGATGATTTTGATGATATATACATTCAAACAATAGTTTTGAACCATTTAAATGTAATGAATTGAAGGTTGTGCAGGACTATGGCAGATGAAGAAACCCATCCATCAGTATGTATCTGGTCAAGATGTTAGTGTATTATGTCTGTTGTTTGTAACAGTGTGCTTTATTTGAAAATGTGATTGTATGTACGTTTAAGGACTATTGGAAGATTAGTCCAAATGAGGAATAAAATAGATCCTAATAAAATAAACAAATACATTCCCTTACCCCACCTTTTCTCACCTTACCCTGCCTCACCTTACCCCACCTTTTCTCACCTTACCCCACCTTTTCTCACCTTACCCCACCTTTTCTCACCTTACCCCACCTTTTCTCACCTTACCCCACCTTTTCTCACCTTACCCCATCTTATCTCACCTTACCCCACCTCACCTTACCCCACCTTTTCTCACCTTACCCCACCTCACCTTACCCCACCTTTTCTCACCTTACCCCACCTTTTCTCACCTTACCCCACCTTTTCTCACCTTACCCCATCTTATCTCACCTTACCCCACCTCACCTTACCCCACCTCACCTTACCCCATCTTATCTCACTTTACCCCATCTTATCTCACCTTACCCCATCTTATCTCACCTTACCCCACCTCACCTTACCCCACCTTTTCTCACCTTACCCTACCTCACCTTACCCCCCTCACCTTACCTCACCTCACCTTACCCCACCTTATCTCACCTTACCCCACCTCACCTTACCCCACCTTTTCTCACCTTACCCCACCTCACCTTACCCCCCTCACCTTACCTCACCTCACCTTACCCCACCTTATCTCACCTTACCCCACCTCACCTTACCCCACCTTATCTCACCTTACCCACCTCACTTTACCCCACCTTTTCTCACCTTACCCCACCTCACCTTACCCCACCTTTTCTCACCTTACCCAATCTTATCTCACCTTACCCCACCTTTTCTCACCTTACCCCACCTTTTCTCACCTTACCCCACCTTTTCTCACCTTACCCCATCTTATCTCACCTTACCCCACCTCACCTTACCCCACCTTTTCTCACCTTACCTCACCTCACCTTACCCCACCTTTTCTCACCTTACCCCACCTTTTCTCACCTTACCCCACCTTTTCTCACCTTACCCCATCTTATCTCACCTTACCCCACCTCACCTTACCCCACCTCACCTTACCCCATCTTATCTCACTTTACCCCATCTTATCTCACCTTACCCCATCTTATCTCACCTTACCCCACCTCACCTTACCCCACCTTTTCTCACCTTACCCTACCTCACCTTACCCCCCTCACCTTACCTCACCTCACCTTACCCCACCTTATCTCACCTTACCCCACCTCACCTTACCCCACCTTTTCTCACCTTACCCCACCTCACCTTACCCCCCTCACCTTACCTCACCTCACCTTACCACACCTTATCTCACCTTACCCCACCTCACCTTACCCCACCTTATCTCACCTTACCCACCTCACTTTACCCCACCTTTTCTCACCTTACCCCACCTCACCTTACCCCACCTTTTCTCACCTTACCCAATCTTATCTCACCTTACCCCATCTTATCTCACCTTACCATACCTCACCGTACCCCACCTTTTCTCACCTTACCCCAACTTACCTTACCCTACCTTACTCCACCCCACCTCACCTTATCCCAACCACCTCACCTTACCCCACCTTTAACCGACATTATCTTACCTAACCACCCCTTATCTCACATCACCTTACCCCACCTTATCTCACATCACCTTATCTCACCTTATCTTACCCCACATTATCACACCTGCTAATACAACTATCCACTAGTGTCTGACCCAGCCAGACCCTTCCAAAGGTGAGAATGTGACTGTGTCTGTTCCCTACCCTTCCTAACTACCTGTTACTCACCATCTAGTCAACTCCTCTCTAATCTCTCAGTAAGGACCAGTGTCACTCACCTCCCAGTATACACCCCCTCTAACTCTGGTGTCTAGCAGACCACAACCTCCTCTAACTTAGACCAGAACCTCTCTCTCTCTCTCTCTCTCTCTCTCTCTCTCTCTCTCTCTCTCTCTCTCTCTGTCTATCTGTCTGTCTCTCTCTCTCTCTCAATTCAATTCAATTCAATTCAATTCAAGGGCTTTATTGGCATAGGAAACATGTGTTAACATTGCCAAAGCAAGTGAGATAGATAATATATGAAGTGAATATATAAAGTGAAATAAACAATACAAATTAGAAGAAGTTTCAAAACAATAAAGACATTACAAATGTCATATTATATATATACAGTGTTTTAACAATGTACAAATGGTTAAAGGACACAAGATAAAATAAATAAGCATAAATATGGGTTGTATTTACAATGGTGTGTGTTCTTCACTGGTTGCCCTTTTCTCGTGGCAACAGGTCGCAAATCTTGCTGCTGTGATGGCACACTGGGGAATTTCACCCAGTAGATATGGGAGTTTATCAAAATTGGATTTGTTTTCGAATTCTTTGTGGATCTGTGTAATCTGAGGGAAATATGTCTCTCTAATATGGTCATACATTGGGCAGGAGGTTAGGAAGTGCAGCTCAGTTTCCACCTAATTTTGTGGGCAGTGAGCACATAGCCTGTCTTCTCTTGAGAGCCATGTCTGCCTACGGCGTCCTTTCTCAATAGCAAGGGTATGCTCACTGAGTCTGTACATAGTCAAAGCTTTCCTTAATTTTGGGTCAGTCACAGTGGTCAGGTATTCTGCCGCTGAGTACTCTCTGTGTAGGGCCAAATAGCATTCTAGTTTGCTCTGTTTTTTTGTCTATCTCTTTCTCTCTCTCTCTCTCCCTCTGTCTATCTGTCTCTCTCTGTCTCTCTGTCTCTATGTCTCTGTCTCTGTCTCTGTCTCTCTCTCTCTCTCTCTCTCTCTCTCTCTCTCTCTCTCTCTTTCTGTCTCTCTCTCTCTCCCTCTCTCTCTCTCTCCCTCTGTCTCTCTGTCTCTCTCGCTCTCTCTCTCTGTCTCTCTCTCTCTCTCTCTCTCTCTCTCTCTCTCTCTCCATCTGTCTCTCTGTCTCTCTGTCTCTCTCTGTCTCTCTGTCTCTGTCTCTCTCTCTCTCTCTCTCTCTCTGTCTCTCTCTCTCTGTCTATCTCTCTGTCTATCTCTCTGTCTCTCTCTCTCTCTCTCTCTCTCTGAATATTTCAGTGTAATTTGAATCATTAGTGGAGTAAAGGAGTGTGATTCATCACCCATAAGCCTCCCAGCCTGCAGCTATGCTGAGGAACAACACATCACTAACCACTCTGTCACGGCACTGATATAATCCAATGAAGTCTTCACCTGAATTCTGAAATATGGATGACGTCTGACAGAATTACCATAGTTTCATTAGTAACTATGCCTCGCTCAATTTATGACCTGTCAAAAGTTGTTTGTTAGCGCCATTCTTTTTCAGTCTGCAGCTGCTTTCAACACATGTATTCCCCCTATCCCACACAAACAGCCAATCATTTCTAACTCTGTGAACTCAAAGTTTATTTTTCCCGGGCAGACAGTAAACAATTTCAAAGTAATTTCAGTCAACGTGAATCAATCTTTATAATTTCAGAGGGAAATTGGTTTTTGATCAAGGGTCACACCAAAATCAAAATAAATGACATTCACAAAGTGAATTTAACTCTTTACGCTCGAGGGAATTGGCCTACATGGATCTTCAACTCTAAGGTACTTTGGGCTCTCCTAGTTGTGTCGTTGAGGAACTAGAACAAGCACACTTGTAGTGGTTTCATTTGGAACACAACCCTGCATCCCTACCATCACAATTACTGTTTACAGAATCCAAAAACCATCCATTATAAATCTCAATCTGGGTCATGTGGACAAAATTTGTAAGCTTGTTCTATTACCAACATAACTAGCTAAGTTATAAAATGTGATCTTAAAGTGTTGAGCTTTCACAAGGCAATTCAGGGAAATAGATACGTTTGGTGCACATAGAAAGGAGGCATGAGTGCATTCAGGTGTTTTCTTCACAGTAGACTAACAGGCTCATTCTGTTCAGAACAGCCCAGGGTATGACCACACGTCATCTTGTAACTGTACATCAAACATAGTGATCATAAACGTTGACACTGGATATGACATGAGCTTTATGAGATGGAAATGTGAAGTGCACATTTGGACTCATGGGTTTCTGGCTTTGCTTTCAAACACAAAAGCAGTATTTATCTTATCTTTCAAAATACATCAAGTCATTTCATTCACAGAATTTCCTCACACTGATCAGTTTATTTTTTTGCAAAAGTTTCCCAGTTACCAGGAGGGATGGTGCTCAAGTTCAGAACATCTGTCAGTATAAAACCCACACAGCACTGTGAAGCACAGAGCCTGAGCTCTGACGTCATGTATAGAATTACTGTACAGCCACTACGTTCAAATGTAGGTGCTTATTAGTGCCCAAATCTGCCATTTTCAATCATGTACATATACAGGTACGAGTATATCACTTTTGCAGTGTTGTAGCCAACGTGAGGTGAGAATTATAGCATAGTTTATCTCCTGTCAATCATCCAGGTGCTGAATATTGGTTGAGGAACTGGTAGCTGCATATTGGTTCAGGAATGGGTAGCTGCATATTGGTGGTGGAACGGGTAGCTGCATATTGGTTGAGGAACGAGTAGCTGCATATTGGTTGAGGAACGAGTAGCTGCATATTGGTTGAGGAACGAGTAGCTGCATATTGGTTGAGGAACGGGTAGCTGCATATTGGTTGAGGAACGAGTAGCTGCATATTGGTTGAGGAACGAGTAGCTGCATATTGGTTGAGGAACGAGTAGCTGCATATTGGTTGAGGAACCAGTAGCTGCATATTGGTTGAGGAACGAGTAGCTGCATATTGGTTGAGGAACGGGTAGCTGCATATTGGTTGAGGAACGAGTAGCTGCATATTGGTTGAGGAACGAGTAGCTGCATATTGGTTGAGGAACGGGTAGCTGCATATTGGTTGAGGAACGAGTAGCTGCATATTGGTTGAGGAACCGGTAGCTGCATATTGGTTGTGGAACGGGTAGCTGCATATTGGTTGAGGAACGAGTAGCTGCATATTGGTTGAGGAACGAGTAGCTGCATATTGGTTAAGGAACGAGTAGCTGCATATTGGTTGAGGAACGGGTAGCTGCATATTGGTTGAGGAACGAGTAGCTGCATATTGGTTGAGGAACGGGTAGATTGGGTTTCTCCCATTCCATGTAAAGGGTTTTGAGATTGATAAATGCAAAACACGCTATAAATTGTAAATGTTCTCCTCCAGACCCAGAGTAGGATGAAGCTCATAGCAGACAACTATGATGAAGAACATCTACACCCTCATCATCCTCACCACCCCCACCCGGGGGTACACCCGGCTCACCCTGCTCACCCACACCACCGGACCCCTGCAAGAGGACCACCCCACGCCAACCACAGAGCCCCAATGGACCAGGTTAGTACACTCACTCACTCACTCACTCACACACACACACACACACACACACACACACACACACACACACACACACACACACACACACACACACACACACACACACACAAACAGCTGAAAGATGTGATTAGACATTGATTTGGTATGTGCTAGGTTCTGCTCCTCTCTCTTTGTCTGAGCTGACAGTAATACACATATCATCCTCAGAGGCAGCTACTTGTGGTCTGATCATCATCAAAGAAATCCCCTCTCTCATCTCACCTCCATTCCTCCACCCCTCCATCTCCATCCTTGCCAACTTACAGTCATTTAGATATGAGGCTGCCAGATAAGTATTTTTGATTTATGTGTGAGGTTAGTTTATACTCCCACCTCATACAAAGCTCTCTCTGAGTTTAGTGTCAATAACATCATCATCTCAGGATCATCTCCAACTTCCCTTAGGACACTCACATGAATCCCTGTTAGAAGAGAGCTCAATGGATACAGTGTCTTCAGTATTCATAACCCTTGACTTATTCCATATTTTGATATGTTACAGCCTGAATTCAAAATGGATTCAATATATTTTTTCCAGCTACACTCAATACCCCATAATAAAAAGTGAAAACAGGGTTTTCTGAATTTTTTCACATGTACATAAGTAAATGAGTCAATACATGTTAGAATCACCTTGATTACAGCTGTGAGTCTTTCAGGGTAAGTCTCTGAGAGCTTTGCACAATTGGATTGTACAATATTTGCACATTATTCTTATTCTGTCAAGTTGGTTGTTGATCATTGCTAGACAGCTATTTTCAAGTCTTGCCATAGATTTTCAAGCCGATTTTAGTCAAAAATGTAACCAGGCCACTCAGGAACATTCAATGTCATCTTGGTAAGCAACTCCAGTATATATTTTGGCCTTGTGTTTTAGGTTAAGGTTTTTTTCTCCCAGTGTCTGTTGGAAAGCAGACTGAACAAGTTTTTCCTCCAGGATTTTGCCTGTGCTTAGCTCGATTGTGTCTTTTTTTCCTAAACAACTCCCTAGTCCATGACGATTGCAAGCATACTCATAACAAGATGCAGCCACCAACATGCTTGAAAATATTAAGTGATACTCAGTGACGTGTTGTGTTGTTTTCGACCCAAATATAACACTTAAAGTTAATTTCTTTGCCACATATTTTCGCAGTTTTACTTGAAGGCCTTATTGCGAACGGGATGCATGTTTTGGAATATTTGTGTTCTGTACAGGCTTCCTTCTTTTCACTCTGTCATTTAGGTTAGTATTGTGGAGTAACTACAATGTTGTTGATCCATCCTCACTGTTCTCCTATCACCACCATTAAACTCTGTATCTGTTTTAAAGTCACCATTGGCCTGGACCATGGACCTTCCTCTCCAGTAACTGAGTTAGGAAGGACACCTCTATCTTTGTAGTGACTGGGTGTATTGATACACCATCCAACGTGTAATTAATAACTTCAGCATGCTCAAAGGGATATTCAATGTCTGTTTTTTGTATTTTTGTTAGGGTTAGGAGGTAGGGTTAGGTTCAGGGTCAGGAGCTTGGTTCAGGGTTAGGAAAAATAGGATTATGAATGGGACTGAATTGTATGTCCCCACAAGGTTAGTTATACAAGACTGTGTGTGTGTGTGTGTGTGTGTGTGTGTGTGTGTGTGTGTGTGTGTGTGTTGTGAATGTGTGTTTATATACTGTATGTGTGTGTGTATATGTGAATGTGTGTGTATATATGTGTGTGTCTGACAGAAGCAGCTTGGGGGCTATCAGGTGTGCTGTCTGGATAGTCTCCCATTGATAAGAGTGTCTCTGGCATTATATGTACTAAGAAATCATTTAAAGTGTACATTTTACATGGGAAGGTTTAACACCAGGCAGGCTGCAGCGTTCTGGATAACTTGCAGGGGTTGCATGGCACAAGCAGAGAGCCCAACCACCAGTTGCAGTAGTCCAGATGGGAGATGACAAGCGCCTGTATTAGAACCTGTGCCTTTTCCTCCGTGAGGTTGGGTCATACTCTATGGATACTAGTCACTGCTTTGATGTTTGCAGAGAACGACAGGGTGTTTTCCAGGGTTACGCCAAGGTTCTTTGTACTCTGGGAGGGGGACACCATGGAGTTGTCAACCGTGATGTATAGGTCTTTGAGCAGACAGGCCTTCCTTGGGAGGAAGAGCAGCACCATCTTGTCGAGGGTGAGCTTGGGGTGGTGGGCCAACATCCAAACTGAGATATCTGGCAGGCACGCATAAATCTGTGTCACCACCTGGGTGTCAGAAGGGGGGAAGGAGAAAAGTAGTTGAGTGTCATCTGCATAGCAATGATAGGAGAGACCATGTAAGGATATGACGAAGCCGAGTGACTTGGTGTATAGAGAGAAGAGGAGAGGGCTTAGAACCGAGCCCTGGGGGACACCGGTAGTGAGAGTACATGGTGCAGAAACAGATCCTCTCCACGTCACCTGGTAGGCAGCGGCCTGCCAGGTAGAATGCAATCCAATAGTGTGGAGAGACTGAGACGCCCAGCCCTGAGAGGGTGGAGAGGAGGATCTGATGGTTCACGGGGTCAAAGGCAGTGGATAGATCTAGGAGGATGAGAACAGAGGAGAGAGAGTCAGCTTTGGCAGTGTGGAGACCCTCCATGACACAGAGGAGAGAGAGAGTCAGCTTTGGCAGTGTGGAGACCCTCCATGACACAGAGGAGAGAGAGTCAGCTTTGGCAGTGTGGAGACCCTCCATGACAGAGAGGAGAGAGAGTCAGCTTTGGCAGTTTGGAGACCCTCCATGACACAGAGGAGAGAGAGAGTCAGCTTTGGCAGTGTGGAGACCCTCCATGACACAGAGGAGAGAGAGTCAGCTTTGGCAGTGTGGAGACCCTCCATGACACAGAGAAGAGAGAGTCAGCTTTGGCAGTGTGGAGACCCTCCATGACACAGAGGAGAGAGAGAGTCAGCTTTGGCAGTGTGGAGACCCTCCATGACACAGAGGAGAGAGAGTCAGCTTTAGCAGTGTGGAGACCCTCCATGACACAGAGGAGAGAGAGAGTCAGCTTTGGCAGTGTGGAGACCCTCCATGACACAGAGGAGAGAGAGAGTCAGCTTTGGCAGTGTGGAGAGACTCTGTGATACAGAGGAGAGAGAGAGTCAGCGTTGGCAGTGTGGAGACCCTCCATGACACAGAGGAGAGAGAGAGTCAGCTTTGGCAGTGTGGAGACCCTCCATGACACAGAGAAGAGAGAGTCAGCTTTGGCAGTGTGGAGACCCTCCATGACACAGAGGAGAGAGAGAGTCAGCTTTGGCAGTGTGGAGACCCTCCATGACACAGAGGAGAGAGAGTCAGCTTTAGCAGTGTGGAGACCCTCCATGACACAGAGGAGAGAGAGAGTCAGCTTTGGCAGTGTGGAGACCCTCCATGACACAGAGGAGAGAGAGAGTCAGCTTTGGCAGTGTGGAGAGACTCTGTGATACAGAGGAGAGAGAGAGTCAGCGTTGGCAGTGTGGAGACCCTCCATGACACAGAGGAGAGAGAGAGTCAGCTTTGGCAGTGTGGAGACCCTCCATGACACAGAGGAGAGAGAGTCAGCTTTGGCAGTGTGGAGACCCTCCATGACACAGAGGAGAGAGAGAGTCAGCTTTGGCAGTGTGGAGACCCTCCATGACACAGAGGAGAGAGAGTCAGCTTTGGCAGTGTGGAGAGACTCTGTGATACAGAGGAGAGAGAGTCAGCTTTGGCAGTGTGGAGAGACTCTGTGATACAGAGGAGAGAGAGTCAGCTTTGGCAGTGTGGAGAGACTCTGTGATACAGAGGAGAGAGAGTCAGCTTTGGCAGTGTGGAGAGACTCTGTGACAGAGGAGAGAGAGTCAGCTTTAGCAGTGTGGAGACCCTCCATGACACAGAGGAGAGAGAGAGTCAGCTTTGGCAGTGTGGAGACCCTCCATGACACAGAGGAGAGAGAGTCAGCTTTGGCAGTGTGGAGACCCTCCATGACACAGAGGAGAGAGAGTCAGCTTTGGCAGTGTGGAGACCCTCCATGACACAGAGGAGAGAGAGTCAGCTTTAGCAGTGTGGAGACCCTCCATGACACAGAGGAGAGAGAGAGTCAGCTTTGGCAGTGTGGAGACCCTCCATGACACAGAGGAGAGAGAGTCAGCTTTGGCAGTGTGGAGACCCTCCATGACACAGAGGAGAGAGAGTCAGCTTTGGCAGTGTGGAGACCCTCCATGACACAGAGAAGAGCAGTCTCGATTAGGGTCAAGAAGATTGTTTTGAGAGAGATGGCAAGAGAGTTGATCAGACACCGCACACTTAAGTGTTTTGGAAAGAAAGAAGGGATACTGGTCAGTCGTTTTTGACGTCAGAGCAGTTAAGTGTTGGTTTCTTGAGGAGGGGAGCAACTCAAGGGGGGGGCGGGTGGAGGATAAGGAAGGACATTTCCTAGGGCTAAAGGCAGAAGCTTGACATTTTGAGTGATAGAAAGTGGTTTTAGAAGCAGGTACAGAGGAAGAGAAGGTACAGTGAGTGAAAGGATGATAGGTCCTCCTGAAGTTTAGTTTTCCTCGCTCAGCTGCATACAGCCCTGATCTGTAAGTTCACAATGAGTCTCTCAGCCACAGAACGGGAGGGCCCAGCCGGCCAGGAGGAAAGGGGACATAGAGAGTCATAGGATGCAGAAAGGGAGGAGAGTAGGGTCGAAGAGGCAGAATCAGGAGACAGGAAGAAGAAGGATTTAAAAGAGTAAAGAGTAGTGGGAGAGAGAAGGCGAAGTCATGTGCCGTCACACTCTATCTGGGTAGGGGCTGAGTGGCTAGGGTTGGAGGACAGAGAGACAGAAAAGTAAACAAAGTAGTGATCAGAGACATGGAGGGGGGTTGCAGTGTGAATAGTATGTGAAGTGTATTGCCCGCCTTGTGAGTGGGAGGGGACTGGGAAAGGGTGAGGTCAAAGAGGGGAAAGAGAGAGTTGGAATGAAATGAATCAAAGGCAGACATTGGGACGAAGAGCAGTGAGCCATCGTCAGGAAATGGGCTTATCAAGGTGTCAAGGTCATTGAGGAACTCTCTAAGGGCACCTAATGGGTGATAGATGACAACAATGTTAAGATTGAGTGAACAAGTGACAGTGACAGCATGGAACTCAAATGAGGCAATGGACAGATGAGAGAGGGAGAAAAGAGAAGAATCTCCACTTAGGAGACATGAGTAGCCCTGTTCCACCATCGCGACTATTAGAGAAAACATAGTCAGATGAAGAGAGAGCAGCTGGAGTAGCAGTGTTCTCTGTGCGGATCCCATGTCTCTGTCAGGGCTGGGACTGAAGGGCAGCATAGGCTGAGATGAACTCTTGAGTTCATGACAACAGAACAGCAGTTCCAAATGCTGCCAGAGACCATGAATTCCACATGGGTTGTACACTAAATTAGAAGGATTGGTGGGTAACGTCTGTACACCAAGGGTTGGGTAGCGTCTGCAAAGCCTACATGGAGAGGAGTGAACAGGTATAGAAAACACACATACATGCCAAAGCTACAAAACAGCTAAATGAGATCATCTGAAAATAACTAGGTAAGATACTCAAGTGACAGAGTGGTGTGGAGCCTTCCTCACTTTCCTTCCTTGATTAACTGCACAAAAACTCGGCAGAACTGTCTTAGCTTTCCCACGAGACCGCCGCTGACACGACCCCCGCTGACACGACCCCCGCTGAGAAAACAAGACTGAAGTACTAATACTAATTGATAATACTAATTGCAAAGATGAAGAGCACACATTCCGGTACAACAACAGTCACAAATCGCCCTGCCCCTTGATGTGTAAACAATCAGATGTAAGTTATGAGCAGTCGGCAGTTCACACATCAAGTAGGACACTGGGAAGACAGACAGCCTTTAAAGTAGATGGCCCTAGTTAGCAAAAAGACAGTACTAGACAACAACAGATAAAGACTACAATTATACTTATCACTCCAGGAGATATCAGGAGTCCTCTAGCTATAGAATAAAGTGCTGCCAGGGGTATGCCCAACACGTACAGTTCCCCTAACCAACCACACTCAACAATAGAGCAGTAAAACTGGCCACTTCTCCTCCTCTCATCTCCTTCACCTGCACTAATGTACAATATATTTGGCTTTCACCTATCCTCGGTTTTAAGACCGCCAAAGGAGACGAGTAGAGGTTAGGGAGAAGGGAGGGAGGATAGGTAAGAGTGGAGAGGAAGCCACTTTAGTCTATTGGAATGCTTATACTACAGAACACATGCACTATAGATAATCATCTTATCCCATTACCACCTGCTACTGACCTCTTCTAGTTGTTTAATAATGTTCTTATAGTTCTCTAATTCATGTGTGATTGGGGAAACTCCGCAAGACACTCCTTTGTGTGCTTGTGTCTGTGTGTGTGTGTGTCTAGGGGACATCCAAATAGGAGTAGAGGTGCTAGAATCACACGCCTGTTCCCTCAGACAAGCACCATTGCATGTTTCAAGCATGCTGTTTAAACATGACCCAAGCTAACACACAATGGGATATCCCCACTATTACACACACTACTTCTAATATAAATATCTCTCACTCAATATGGCCTCCTGCACTATTTAATAGAGACATTGTTTATAGACCTGACATGCAGCATAACGCGGTAGCTTGCTACAAGCAACTTCTCAGACTCTTAAGTCAGAAAGAAAAAGGCCAGCAGTGAAACTATGAATACGACTGCTCGGAAATCTTGTTAAGCATGCAGAGAATAACAAAATAACTCATAAATCTGGGCCAAATGGCTGGAAATGCCCCCTTAAAATGAAACCTTTACATGTGTAAAAGGGATAGCACACTGTGTGCAAAGTGAATTGGAAAGCTGAACGTAAAGCTATATGCTGGAAAATGTTCAAACTGTCTTTAGGGTTAAAGACAAGCTGTATAAATAGCAGACTATTGTCCTCTCTCTCTCTCTCTCTCTCACTTCCCCTCTGCCTCTCTCTCTCTCTCTCTCTCTCTCTCTCTCTCACTTCCCCTCTGCCTCTCTCTCTCTCTCTCTCTCTCTCTCTCTCTCTCTCCCTCTCTCTCTCTCTCTCTCTCTCCTCTCTCTCTCTCTCTCGCTCCCCCTCTCCCTCTCCCTCTCTCTCTCTCTCTCTCTCTCTCGCGCCTCTCTCTCTCTCTCTCTCTCTCGCGCCTCTCTCTCTCTCTCTCTCTCTCACGCCTCTCTCTCTCTCTCTCTCGCGCCTCTCTCTCTCTCTCTCTCTCTCGCGCCTCTCTCTCTCTCTCACTTCCCCTCTGCCTCTCTCTCTCTCTCTCTCTCTCTCTCTCTCTCTCTCTCTCCCTCTCTCTCTCTCTCTCTCTCTCTCTCTCCTCTCTCTCTCTCTCGCTCCCCCTCTCCCTCTCCCTCTCTCTCTCTCTCTTTCTCTCTCTCTCGCGCCTCTCTCTCTCTCTCTCTCTCTCTCTCGCTCCCCCTCTCCCTCTCTCCCTCTCTCTCTCTCTCTCTCCCTCTCTCTCTCTCTCTCTCTCTCTCTCTCGCTCCCCCTCTGCCTCTCTCTCGCTCTCTCTCGCTCCCCCTCTGCCTCTCTCTCTCTCTCTCTCTCGCTCCCCCTCTGCCTCTCTCTCTCTCTCTCTCTCGCTCCCCCTCTTTCCCTCCCCCTCTGCCTCCCTCTCTCTCGCTCTCTCTCTCTCTGTATCTATCTCTCTCTTTCCCTCTGTCTCGCTCTTTATTTCTCTCTCTCGTGTCCAACACACTCTCATCAGAAACCGCAAAAACACACTCATTCCCGGCTGCATTGACAGAGGTCATCCCAATCAATTTTCCTCGTGTCTGACCTTTGACCTATAGTGGAAGTTCCGCAGAGGTCACCATAGGGTGTGTATGTGTCTGTGAGAGGTCAGATTAGGGTCCCTGAGATGAAACTGTTTTTCCTCCAAACACAGTGCCCCACTCTGCCTTTTATCTCTATCTTTTATCTGAACGTGATTAATTACACTATTTATTTTTCCTCACTACCTCTTCCTCCCATCACCCACTTCTCCTCTCCTTCTTCCCTTGTCTCTCCTCTTCTACTTCTCCTCTCCTCCACCCCACGTTTCCTACTCCCCAACTTCTTATTCCTTACCCCTCTGCTCCCTTATTCCTCCTCCTCCTCTCCCATCCTCTGCTCCAACTTTCCTCCCTCCCTTCTGTTTTTCTATTCTCCTCCCCTGATAGCTGGGTATCTGACCATGGCTAGCAGTGTTGTGTAGCACTCAGTCCAGAGCTGCTTTGACAGAGGTCATCCCAATCAATTTTCCTCATGTCTGACCTTTGACCTATAGTGGACGTTCCGCAGAAGTCACCATTGGGCTTGTGTGCGTTTGTATGCATTTGTGTGTGTGATTGATGATGAAGAGGGTCTGGTCAAACACCCCAGAGACACAATGCTTTCCAAGGCTGTCAGATGGAGAGATACTCTCAAAGCCATTATAAACACAAACACACCTTTTTTCCATGACCAAACCATATCTCAGCTCTTGTGTCTCATTATTGCATCATTATTCATGTAGCTAACAGACACCTTTATTTATCTTATCAGGCCATCCAAGTTGGCATCTACCACCTGTTTTTTCCTCACTTCAGTTTGACGGGCATGTTGTGTTCATGTTGTTCTGATTTAGCCACAGCTATAGCGCTGCCAGGGACTTGGCACCGTGCCTCTGTAAGGAAATAGAGAACAGCCATAAAGTGTTTATCAGAGTTAGAATTACAAGGCCTCTCTCTGGTTGTTGTTCCGTATTCTCCCCCTCGACAGGCTGCCTGCTCTGTAAGAAGTAGCACATGGTATTTAGCCCTGACTGGGTGGGTGTGTGTGTGGGTGTGTGTGTGGGTGCGTGTGTGTGGTTGCGTGTGTGTGTGTGTTTAGCCTGGCTACGTTGGCGAAAGAGCTTGGCTGTGTTTACCCCGCCTGTCACAGGCACTCACTGGGGATAGATGCTTCTAACTGATTGACCTTAGCATGTGGACGCAGACTGTAGCTGAAGCTATTAGTATTTAGCATAGCATAGTCTAGCATATCCCTAGCCTTAGCCTAGCTTTAGCTATAGCCTAGCCATGGCCTAGCAAAGCCATTGTGATTGAGAGGGGAACAGTCATAACTGACAGGTAATGCAGTTAAGGCAGGTGTGTCTAAAGGTGTGCCTGCGTGCCTCAACACCTTAATTAGCCCACTGAGCTAAACTCTAGGCTATAGCTCTGGGAGCCAACACAAGTCTTCAGGTACCGGAGAAGTTCTCTCATCAAGTGAGCATGGCTCAGTGAACCAGCTCTACTACAGTACTCTGCTGCTGGCCTGCCTGTCTGCAAAGACGTCATGGTGTTTGTCTGTGTGTGTTAGCCTCACTGTTCCCAGGGCTCTGTCTGGCTAGACTCAGGCCTGAGGAAACCTCTGTACGATTCATTACTGCCTCCTGACTACATCACAAAGAGGGAAAAAGTCCATTGATATCATACAGTAGAACACAGCTACAGCCTGGGTGAACAAGCTAAACATGCTAGCTTTGATTATAACTGTCTGTGAGACTTGCAGGGAGACACGGTACAACTAAGTATAGGAAGGCCTGACCTTTGGTATTCAGATCTGGATTTAGTTGAGTTCTCCAGAAAATACACAATACACAAAGAAAATGTTATGCAAATTGCATTTGACTGATTGATTTATTCTCACCAACAGGACGATGAGGAGGGCATCTGGGCATGACCGTCGCCATGGGGACTGAAGCTCCAATCATGAGAGGTGAGTGACTGCGATGTTCTTCCTTTCAACTTCTCCAGCATCACCCTCCTCCCTTTATCACCCTCATCCCTTTATCATCCTCCTCTCTTCATCACCCTCCTCTCTTCAACACCCTCCTCTCTTCATCACCCTCCCTTCTTCGTCAACCTCCTCTCTTCATCACCCTCCTCTCTTCATCATCCTCCTCTCTTCATCATCCTCCCTTCTTCATCACCCTCCTCTCTTCATCACCCTCCCTTCTTCATCACCCTCCCTTCTTCATCACCCTCCTCTCTTCATCACCCTCCTCTCTTCATCATCCTCCTCTCTTCATCATCCTCCCTTCTTCAACACCCTCCCTTCTTCATCACCCTCCCTTCTTCATCACCCTCCTCTTTTCATCATTTATCTGGGTTATCTGCCCCTGGGATATCTGCCCCTGGGTTATCTGCCCCTGGGTTATCTGTGTAACTAACACAAATCAAGGACATTGAGGCGCATGGTGCCAAATCACAAATCGCTAGAATTGATATTCATAAGCACAGCACCTACTGTACGTTTTGGTTGTGACCATAATTCCCACATGATTGTTCAGCTCTGACTGAGGGGAATGTACTGCAATACAAGCAACTCTTTTTATTGTCCCTCATGACTTTCAGAGGACTATAACCGTGTGTGTGCATGTGTGTGTGCATGTGTGCGTGCATGTGTGCGTGCATGTGTGCGTGCATGTGTGTGTAGAAATGTGTGTCTGTGCTTGTTTTGTAGTGGTTGTCTGTAATGAAGTTTCTTTACAGCCCCTTCTGATTTTAGTGGTCCTAAATTGATGGAGTTGACATGAAGGTTTACTGTTCTGCAGCTATGTAGCGACTGCGGTTGATGTACAGTATATCTACTGAGCCTGCTGTATGTGTGTTACTTCGTGGTATTAATCCTAACTGCGTTCACCAGCCGACCAGACTAAAGTAGGGCTCTGAGGTGATAAAAACGACAGGAGTGAGAAAAACCAGAGATGGACAAGTTTCTCCCCCACTTCTCTCTCTCTCTTTCCTTTCTCTTGCTCTCTCTCTCCTCTCTCTCTCTCTCTCTCTCTCTCTCTCTCTCTCTCTCTTTCCTCTCTCTGTGTCTCTCTCTCTCGCATTTCGCTCTCCTCTCTCTCTCTCTCTCTCTCTCTCTCTCTCTCTCTGTCTCTCTCTCTCTCTCTCTCTCTGTCTCTCTCTCTCTCTCTCTCTTTCCTTTCTCTTGCTCTCTCTCTCCTCTCTCTCTCTCTCTCTCTCTCTCTTTCCTCTCTCTGTGTCTCTCTCTCTCGCATTTCGCTCTCCTCTCTCTCTCTCTCTCTCTCTCTCTCTCTCTCTCTGTCTCTCTCTCTCTCTCTCTGTCTCTCTCTCTCTCTCTCTGTCTCTCTCTCTCTCTCTCTCTCTCTCTCTCTCTCTCTCTCTCTCTCTCGATCTATCCCCTCTCTCTCTTTTCTAATCACACACATACAGGCCAGTAAAGTTTTACCGTGGTACTCCACCCTGGTGTGTGGGGTTGGTTAATTAGGAAGGTGCACAGCCCAGTCATGAAGATTTGTATTTTTAGCTGAAAAAGCATTAAGTGAAGAATGTCATAAAGGTTAATACCTTGTTACTCTTTTATATCAGAGCCCCCAAGAGACAAAAAATACCTTGTTACTCTTTTATATCAGAGCCCCCAAGAGACAAAAAATACCTTGTTACTCTTTTATATCAGAGCCCCCAAGAGACAAAAAATACCTTGTTACTCTTTTAGATCAGAGCCCCCAAGAGACAAAAAATACCTTGTTACTCTTTTATATCAGAGCCCCCAAGAGACAAAAAATACCTTGTTACTCTTTTATATCAGAGCCCCCAAGAGACAAAAAATACCTTGTTACTCTTTTATATCAGAGCCCCCAAGAGACGAAAAAAGACCTTGGCTTTATATTGTGTGCATACCTGGTGTGTGTGCATACCTGGGATGTGTAGGGGTGTGTGTGTGTGCATATCTAGTGTGTATGTGTTACTGTGGTGAAAACGGTGTGTAGGACCAGACTACATAATTCACTCCATGTGTTCAGAGAATGCGGCAGTGTCAAGATTCACCGAAAGAAAACGACTTCTCTCTCCCTCCATCTTTCTCTCTCTCCCTCGACCTTTCTCTCTCTCCCTCCACATTTTTCTCTCTCCCTCCACCTTTCTCTCTCTCCCTCCATCTTTCTCTCTCTCCCCTTCTCTCTCCCTTCATCTTTCCTCTCCCCGTCTCTCTCTCTCTCCACCTTTCTCTCTCTCCACCTTTCTCTCTCTCCACCTTTCTCTCTCTCCACCTTTCTCTCTCTCCCCTTATCTCTCCCTCCACCTTTCGCTCTCTCCCCTTCTCTCTCCCTTCATCTTTCCTCTCCCTGTCTCTCTCTCTCTCCACCTTTCTCTCTCTCCCTCCACCTTTCTCTCTCTCCACTTCTCTCTCCCTCCATCTTTCTCTCTCCCCTTCTCTCTCCCTCCATCTTTCTCTCTCTCCCCTTCTCTCTCCCTCCATCTTTCTCCCTCTCCCTCCACCTTTCTCTCTCCCTCCATCTTTCTCTCTCTCCCCTTCTCTCTCTCTACGCCTCTCTCTCTGTGCCTCTCTCTCCCTCCACCATTCTCTCTCTCCCTTCACCTTTCTCTCTCTCCCTCCACCTTTCTCTCTCTCCTTCTCTTTCCCTCCATCTTTCTCTCTATCCCCTTCTCTCTCTCTCCCCTTCTCTCTCTCTACATCTTTCTCTCTCTTCCCTTCTCTATCTCTCTCCCCTTCTCTCTCCCTCCACCTTTCTCTCCCTCCACCTTTGTCTCTCTCCCCTTATCTCTCCCTCCATCTTTCTCTCTCTCCCCTTCTCTCTCTCTCTCCACCTTTCTCTCTCTCCCCTTATCTCTCCCTCCATCTTTCTCTCTCTCCCCTTCTCTCTCCCTCCATCTTTCTCTCTCTTCCCTTCTCTCTCTCTTTCTCTCCCCTTCTCTCTCTCTCCATCTTTCTCTGTCTCCCCTTTTCTCTCTCTCCACCTTTCTCTCTCTCCCCTTCTCTCTCCCTCCATCTTTCTCTCTCTCCCCTTCTCTCTCCCTCCACCTTTCTCTCTCTCTCCTTCTCTCTCCCTCCACCTTTCTCTCTCTCCCTCCACCTTTCTCTCTCTCCCCTTCTCTCTCCCTCTATCAGTATGAACAGGAGCTATATTCACCAGTACAGTCTCTCCAATCAAGTATTAACTCAAAATGTGTGTTTGTGTGTGTTTTTGACTGTGTATGCTCTCATAGTATCAGAAGCCTTCTACTATTCTCCTGACACCACAGGCGGCTGATGGCATCTTAATTGGGCTAATAGCTGGAACAGAATAAATGGAATACTATCATGTGTTTGATGCCATTCCATTTACTACATTCCAGCCATTATTCTGAGCCATCCTCCCCTCAGCAGCCTCCTGTGCCTGATACTCTCCCCCTTTCTTCCCCACTCTCCCCTTTCTTCCACTTTCTTCCTCTCTCCCAGTGCATCTTATCCCAGCCTAATAGAATAAGCCAGCCCCATTAGCCCTTAGCGCTAGTTGCTATCAGTGGGACTCATCTATCCGCTGCTATTATTCTGGGGATGCTAGGCGCGCAAACGTCTAACGTTTATTAGCCTTTCTCTATGAGGGAACACATGGGAGCCATTTAGCAGTGTGTAGCTGTAGCGTAGTAAGGCAATGCCTAATCCTCATATCCTGTCTCAGAGTGAACCACCGTTAATATGAGAAAACAGAGATGACAGGACTGATAGACACGACGTGTGTCCATATATGTGTGTGGTGTATGTGTGTGCCTATGTATCCTGGCGTTGACTCTGATTGGTGGATAAGGGTTCTGTGATTCCAGGCGTTGACTCTGATTGGTGGTTAAGGGTTCTGTGTATCCAG
Organism: Oncorhynchus mykiss; assembly: GCF_013265735.2. NCBI lineage: Eukaryota > Metazoa > Chordata > Actinopteri > Salmoniformes > Salmonidae > Oncorhynchus > Oncorhynchus mykiss. The sequence goes on along the minus strand of NC_048580.1, from coordinate 65,242,618 downwards.
GTGTTGACTCTGATTGGTGGTTAAGGGTTCTGTGTATCCTGGCGTTGACTCTGATTGGTGGTTAAGGGTTCTGTGTATCCAGGCGTTGACTCTGATTGGTGGTTAAGGGTTCTGTGTATCCTGGCGTTGACTCTGATTGGTGGTTAAGGGTTCTGTGTATCCAGGCGTTGACTCTGATTGGTGGTTAAGGGTTCTGTGTATCCTGGCGTTGACTCTGATTGGTGGTTAAGGGTTCTGTGTATCCAGGCGTTGACTCTGATTGGTGGTTAAGGGTTCTGTGTATCCTGGCGTTGACTCTGATTGGTGGTTAAGGGTTCTGTGTATCCAGGCGTTGACTCTGATTGGTGGTTAAGGGTTCTGTGTATCCAGGCGTTGACTCTGGTGTTTAGGCCCAAGCAAAAAAACAGTATACTAAAGTATACTTATATACTAAAAATATAAATAATGTACTTCAAATACGAGATGTAATGTTCTATTATATTATAAGTATACTATAAATATAATATCATTTACTTTAACACACTTCGTTTTTTTCAGTCTTTTAGTATACTCTAAATATGCTATCATCACCCTTCAATACACTTATTAGAGTGTACTTTATATTCATTGTGTTTCAGTCTTTAATTATACTACTATACTATGTGTTCACTATCATTAAACTTAAACACACTCATTAAAACTGTACTTCAATTTCAAATGATTTAATTGTGATTTAGTACATATATATTCATTCAAAATAAAGAAAGATTGTGCTGAAAGACATATAACGTTTTTTGTGTGTTATTAAATACAGCCGGAAATAACGTGGATATCAGAGCGGCGGTAACCAGCATTACAACCAGGAATAAGACTTTTCTGAATTGGTGAAATTGAATTGGAGGAATAACTGAATTGGAGGAATAACTGAACTGGAGGAATAACTGAATTGGAGGAATAATTGAATTGGAGGAATAACTGAATTGGAGGAATAACTGAATTGGAGGAATAACTGAATTGGAGGAATTAAGTTGGAGGAATAACTGAATTGGAGGAATAACTGAATTGTTATTCGGAGGAGGCGTACACACCATCCACCGTTTCAGATTATATTACTCTCTAAAGTTCAGTATTTGTATTTATTATGGATCCCCATAATGCTGCCAAGGCAGCAGCTACTCTTCCTGGGGTCTGGCAGAATGAAGGCAGTTATACAATTTTAAGAACATTAAAATAAATTCATTTGTAGTGTTGTCGGATGAAGGATGAGACCAAGGTGCAGCGTACTTTGAGTTCCACATCATTTATTAACGAAGTGAAACTTTTAGAAAAGACAAAACAATAAAGAATACAACGACCGAACAGCTTCGTTGTGCAAACTACCTGCACACAAACAAAGACAAGATCCCACACAGAAGGAGGGAAAGGGCTGCCTAAGTATGATCCCCAATCAGAGACAACCATAGACAGCTGCCTCTGATTGGGAACCACACTCAGCCAGAAACAAAGAAATAAAGAACCTAGAATGTCCACCCAAATCACACCCTGACCAAACCAAATAGAGACATAAAAAGGCTCTCTAAGGCCAGGGCGTGACATCATTACAGAATTCACAACACAGTAAATGTGTGCCTATGGGCACCCTACTCCCCTACCATATATCTACAACACAAAATCCATGTGTACAAGTGTGTATGCATGTGTCTGTGCCTATGTTTGTGTTACTTCACAGTCCCCGCTGTTCCGTAAGGTGTATTTTTACCTGCTTTTTAAATCTGATTATACTGCTTGCATCAGTTACCTGATGTGGAATAGAGTTCCATGTAGTCATGGCTCTATGTAGTACTGTGCGCCTCCCATAGTCTGTTCTGGACTTGGGGACTGTGAAGAGACCTCTGGTGGCATGTCTTGTGGGGTATGCATGGGTGTCCGAGCTGTGTGCTAGTATTTTAAATAGACAGCTTCAGCTTGTCAACACCTCTTATGAAAACAAGTAATGATGATGTCAATCTCTCTTCCACTCTGAGCCATATAGACGAGCTCAGGGCAATGATCTCCTTCCAGAGAGACATCAGGGGGACTGTAACATACTATGTTTCACGGAATCATGGCTCTCTCGGGATATACAGCCAGCTGGGTTCTCAGTACATCGAGCAGACAGGAATAAAGAACTATCCGGGAAGAAGAAAGGCAGGGGTGTATGTTTCATGATTAACTACTCATAGTGTGATTGTGATAACATATAGAAACTCAAGTCCTTTTGTTCACCTGACCTGTAATACCTCACAATCAAATGCCGACCAATTACCTCCCAAGAGAATTATCTTCGTTTATAGTCACAGCAATGTGTATTCCCCCTCAAGCCGATACCACGAAGGCCCTCAAGGAACTACACTGGACTTTATGCAAACTGGAAACCACATATCCTGCTGCATTTATTGTAGCTGGGGATTTTAACAAATCAAATTTGAGGAAAAACGCTACCAAAGTTCTATCAACACATTGGCTCAAGTATTCGCTCTGGAAAAACACTGGATAACTGCTACTCCCCCTTTCGTGATGCCTACAAGGCCCTTCCCCGCCCTCCCTTCGGAAAATCAGATCACGACAACATTTTGCTACTCCCTTCCTATAGGCAGAAACTCAAACAGGAAGTACCCGTTCTAAGGTCTATTCAATGCCGGTCTTACTAATCGGAATCCATGCTTCAAGATTGTTTTGATCACGTGGACTGAGATATGTTCCAGGTAGCCTCTGAGAATAACACTGACATATACACGGATATGGTGACTGAGTTCATCAGGAAGTGTATGGGGGATGTTGTTCCCCTATTAAAACTTACCCAAACCAGAAACCGTGGATAGATGGCAGCATTTATGCAAAACTGAAAGTGTGAACCACCCCATTTAACCATGGCAAGGTGACTGGAAATTTGGTTGAATACAAACAGTATAGTTATTCCCTCCGTTATTCCCTCAAACAGGTGAAACCTCAGTACAGAGACAAAGTGGAGTCGTCAGTACAGAGACAAAGTGGAGTCGTCAGTACAGAGACAAAGTGGAGTCGTCAGTACAGAGACAAAGTGGAGTCGTCTGTACCGAGACAAAGTGGAGTCGTCTGTACAGAGACAAAGTGGAGTCGTCTGTACAGAGACAAAGTGGAGTCGTCTGTACAGAGACAAAGTGGAGTCGTCAGTACAGAGACAAAGTGAAGTCGTCAGTACAGAGACAAAGTGTAGTCGTCAGTACAGAGACAAAGTGGAGTCGTCTGTACAGAGACAAAGTGTAGCCGTCAGTACAGAGACAAAGTGGAGTCGTCAGTACAGAGACAAAGTGGAGTCGTCAGTACAGAGACAAAATGGAGTCGTCAGTACAGAGACAAAGTGGAGTCGTCAGTACAGAGACAAAGTGGAGTCGTCAGTACAGAGACAAAGTGGAGTCGTCTGTACAGAGACAAAGTGGAGTCATCAGTACAGAGACAAAGTGGAGTCGTCTGTACTAGTTGTAAAACATGTGGAGGAGATGAGGGAGAGGATGGCAGCGATTTGGCCAGTGGTAAGAGAGCACATGGCCCAGGCGCAACGTGCCCAGGAGCGTGTATACAACCGGGGGGCCCAACCACGAGAGGTCCAACCCGGTGAGAACGTCTTGGTGCTGATCCCTACCATGGAGAGTTAATTCCTGGCTTCATGGCATGGGCCCTACGACATCGTTGAGCGGGTAGGCGACGTCAACTATAAGGTCTGCCAACCGGGGCGGGGAAAACCCCTCCAGCTTTACCATGTGAATTTACTAAAGAAATGGCACGCACGTGATGCGCTGTGCATAACGTGGAACCGGCCACAGCAGGGCCCGCCCTCGGTCAAAGTGGCAATGGGGGAAGATCTAAGCCCAACCCAACGACAAGAGCTCAGAGAGTTAGTCCAGCGGAATATGGCTGTGTTCTCTGAGGTGCCGGGGCGCACGGACCTCGTGGAACATCAGATCCACACCCTCCCAGGAGAAAAAGTGTGTAAACCGCCATACCGGATACCAGAAGCCCTGAGGGTGGCGGTCCAGCGGGAAGTGACGACAATGTTAGAAATGGGGGTACTGGAGGAGTCACACAGTGAGTGGTCTAGCCCTATAGTGCTGGTTCCGAAACCGGACAGAACCGTCCGCTTCTGTAATGACTTCCTGGACCTGATTGAGGTCAGTACGTTCGATGCCTACCCCATGCCCCGGGTGGACAAACTGAGTGACCGCTTGGGGATAGCGAGATAAGTCAGCACCTTGGACCTGACCAAGGGGTACTGACTGGTGCCACTGGCAGCCGCCTCCCGGGAGAAGACTGCCTTCTCCACCCCGGGGGGACTATACCACTACCGGGTTAAGCCTTTCGGGCTCCACGGGGCACCAGCAACATTTCAGCAACTCATGGACCTGAGTCGTGCAGCCGCACAGTGAGTACGCAACGGCTTATCTGGATGACATCATTGTGCACAGTGACAATTGGGAGTCACATCTCTGTGAGTTACAGGCCGTGGTTGATGCGCTAAGTGATGCATGTCTGACTGCGAACCCCTCACAATTGCAAGCTTGTCTACGCCGAAGTGGAGTACCTGGGATATCAGATCGGGAGGGGATATGTGAAACCCCAAGGAAAGAAAATGTCTGCCATTAGGGGATGGCCGGTCCCCCGAACCAAGAGGCAGGTGAAGTAATTCTTGGGGTTAGCAGGGTACTACAGTAGATTTGTACCTAGCTTTGCCGCAATAGCTTCTTCCCTCACAGACTTAACAAAGGCACGACTACCCCAGGCGGTGCAATGGGCGGAGGACACAGAGGCGGCGTTCCAGGCCCTGAAGGATGCGCTATGTTCGCACCTGGTACTCGTCACCCCGGATTTCTCAAAAAACCTCCTGGTCCAAACAGGCGCCGTTTTGTCCCAAGAGCAGGAAGGTGAGGAGCACCCCATCATGTGTATGTCAGCAGGAAGCTCCTCCCGAGGGAGAAGAAATGCCTCGCCGTGAAGTGGGCCCTCGACACCCTCAAGTATTACCTCCTCAGGAGGAAGTTCACCCTGATTACTGACCATGCCCCCCTCGTGTGGATGGCACGAGGTAAGGACACGAATTACTGTGTCACCCGCTGGTTCCTGTCCTTACAGCGATTCATTTTCTCTGTCATCCACAGGTCGGGGGCCCAGCACAGCAATGCCGACGCCCTATCCAGGAGGGATGCAAACCTAGCCCTGAGCATGCCTCCCTCCCAGTCAGGGCTGGGGGGGTGTGGTATCCCAGGAGGTCTACCCCGAGGGATGGTAATAGAGGGGAGGTACGTGAGGCGACGTTGGCTCCCTCTGCTGGGAATTTGGGAGCTGGGCACCCCGACACGGACAGCTAAGTGGAGGTAATTAGAGGAAAGTACCAACCAGCCGTGGAGGCTAAATAAAAGGAGCACGATGGCACACCACGAGAGAGAAGGGAGAGAGACTGACACCAGTTAAGAGAGAGAAGGGAGAGAGACTGACACCAGTTAAGAGAGAGAAGAAAGACCGAGCATAACCTAAGTTATTTCTTTGATATATTTATTTGATGTCTTAGTAGTTGTTTTTGCGGACTAAAGCCTCTCTGTTTCTGTGTCAATCTCTGCACGCTCAACCCAACACCCTACGGTTTACCACACAGAGTTCAATGGCTGTGATGGAAGAATCAACAATACTGTAATGACTCCACAGTAATGATTTTAAATGTGAAAGGAGAAATACAAATATCCAAAACATTCATATTGTATGCAACAAGGCACTAAAGTAGTACTTCAAAATCCAACACATCAATGAGTAACTGCCGCCATCTGTCACGTATCCTCCCTCTCCGGCCTCTACGTCATCAGGCTGCTGATTATCCCGCACACCTGTCACCATCGTCTCGCGCACCTGCGCCTCATGACACACACCTGGACTCCATCACCCCCTTGATTATCGTCTCTATATCTGTCACTCCCCTTGGTTCTTTCCTCAGGTCTTATTGACCCTTGTTTCCATGTCGGTGCTTTGTTTGTGTTTCGTGTTCAGTGGTCCTTTTATTTATTAAAACACTCACTCCCTGAACTTGCTTCCCACGCAGACGTTGTGGGTATGCTTGACATCTGGAAATACTGGGGAGTTTGTCAGGGTAAAAAGAAACGTGGCGGAGCTAAGCACAGGCAACATCCTAGTGGAAAACCTGCTTCAGTCTGTTTTACAAAACACACTGGGAGAGGAATTTAAATCTGAAATGTGCTGTCTAGCCATGATCCCCAACATCTTGACAGAGCTTGAAGAATTCTGAATAGAATAAAGGGCTATTATGGCACAATCCAGGTGTGTAAAGCTCATAGAGACTTACCCAAGAAGACTCACCGCTGTAATTGCTGCCAAGAGTGTTTCTAGCATGCATTGACTCAGGGAGCTGAATAGTTACGCAACGACTACAGTACCAGTCAAAAGTTTGGACACACCTACTCATTCCAGGGTTTTTCTTTATTTTTACTATTTTCTACATTGTAGAATAATAGTGAAGACATCCAAGCCTGAAATAACACATATGGAATCATGTAGTAACCAAAAAAGTGTTAAACAAATCAAAATATATTTTAGATTATTCAAAGTAGTCACCCTTTGCCTTGATGACAGCTTTGCACACTCTTGGCATTCTCTCAACCAGCTTCATGAGGTAGTTAACTGGAATGAATTTCAATTAACAGTGGTGCCATGTTAAAAGTTAATTTGTGGAATTTCTTAACTTCTTAATGTGTTTGAACCAATCAGTTGTGTTGTGACAAGGTAGGGGTGGTATACAGAAATCCCTATTTGGTAAAAGACAAAGTCCATATTATCGCAGGAACAGCTCAAATAAGCAAAGAGACATGACAGTCCATCATTACTATTAAGACATGAAGGTCAGTCAATCCAGAAAATGTGTGCAGTCGCAAAAAACATCAAGCGCTATGATGAAACTTCTCACAAGAATGGAAGACCTAGAGTTACCTCTGCTGCAGAGTTAACAGCCTAAGAAATTGCTGCCCAAATAAATTCTTCACAGAGTTCAAGTAATAGACACATCTCAACATCAACTGTTCAGAGAAGACTGCGTGAATCAGGCCTTCATGGTCGAATTGCTGCAAAGAATACACTACTAAAGGACACCAATAATAATAAGAGACTTGCTTGGGCCAAGAAACACGAGAAATGGACATGAGACAGTCTGTCCTTTGGTCTGATGCGTCCCAATTTGAGATTTTTGGTTCCAACCACCAACCACCATGCCTTTGTGAGACGCAAAGTAGGTGAATGGATGGTCTCCGCATGTGTGGTTCCCACCGTGAAGCATGGAGGAGGAAGTGTGATGGTTTGAGGGTGCTTTGCCGGTGACACTGTCAGTGATTTATTTAGAATCCAATGCACACTTAACCAGCATTATGCAGCGATATTTGGGACTATCATTTGTTTTTTAACAGGACAATAACCCAACACACCTCCAGGCTGTGTAAGAGCTATTTGACCAAGAATGAGAGTGATGGAGTGCTGCCTCAGATGACCTTGTCTCCACAATCACCCAACCTCAACCAAATTGAGATGGTTTGGGATGAGTTGGACCGCAGAGTGAAGGAAAAGCAACCAACAAGTGCTCAGCATATATGTGAACTCCTTCAAGACGGTTGGAAAATCATTCCAGGTGAAGCTGGTTGAGAGAATGCCAAGAGTGCGCAAAACTGTCATCAAGGCATAAGGTGGCTACTTTGAAGAATCTAAAATCTGAAATATATTTAGATTTGTTTAACACTTTTTTAGTTACTATGTGATTCCATATGTGTTATTAAATATGCACAGCTAAGGAGCATGCCTCCTTAGAGTATACGTTTTCATATCTCAAGAAAATATACTTAAGTATACTTTCAAAAAAGTATATTAACTTAAATATCCACCAAATATATTTAAAGTATACTTTCAAAAAAGCATTAATTTATGCATATTTTTTATGCATATTACCCAGCATCCTTTTCTGCTGTTGAAGTTTTGATTTATGATATGATATTGTTCCTCATATTTAGCTTATTCAAAAAAACGTGTGTTCATTTTCAAACTGAATAATGATGTACTTTTAATTCCATATTACACATTACAGATTGTATTTAAATGTACATGTTTCACTGTTCTCAAAAGCAGAACTGCTGCTTGAGCTTTGTCAATTGCATGTTAATATTGGCTGAGAAGATGCAATTCAGGTAACCTTTACATGGCTAATTACAGTAGTTAATGTGGTTGATGAATAGAAGTGTACTTGTAAAAGTACACTTGAAACACATTATAAATACACTTTTTTTCCCATAATTCTAATTCAAATACCATTTTACCTTTAAGGTGTATTTGTTTTGCTCTTTATCTAATATACTAAGAATATACTTAAGTACCAAAAAAGTGCCCCAATTTCGATCATTTTAAATATACTTAAGTATATTTATCACAGATATACTTTAATATATTAAGATACGTTAATGAAGTATGATTTAAGTATATTGAAACTAAAATAATCCCACTTGGAGGAGTGTATCCAGGCATTGATTCAGATTGGTGTTTTGATTATATTCAGGCGTGGACTCTGATTGGTGGTTAGGGGTTCTGTTTGTCCGTGTGTCGATTGTGGATGTTGTGTTTACCCTCTTGGCCTGGGAATCTCCCTGTAATGAAATAAGAATGGCACTCTGGAAGGAGAACAAGAGATGGAGGGGAGAGAGAGAAAATGTTTGGAAAGAGGAGAGAGAAGGAGGGGAGAGAGAGAAAATGTTTGGAAGGAGGAGAGAGAAGGAGAGTGGAAAAGGGGAAAAGGTTTTCTGGAAATGTTATGCTTTTATCCCACCGGGAAGTTATTTGAACTGAATTAAGTGAAATAAGCTGAAGGGCTTTCCAAGCCTAAGCAGAAATATTTGTGTGCAGGAAAGAGAGAGGCCTCATTCAGGTTAGAGGAGAGGAGAAGGGTTCTCTAGGGAGTAAATAGTAAGTAATGGATGTGTTTAGACCTTCTGTCAGCTGACTTTGAAGTCTCTTGTTTTGGTGTCTCCCCATCTTTCGTCCCTGTGTCCTGTGTGTGTTAACTTGGTACTTAGCGGCCCTCTTTGGTTGCCACTCACCCATTCTATGAAGGGTCATGACCCGTTCTATGAAGGGTGTTGACCCTGGCCATCCCTCAGTGGCCTGTCAGCCTGGCCAGCGTATGGGGTCAGGGGTTTTCACTGTGGTCTGGGGGTCAAAGATAATATCACGGTCCTAAAGTGGAGATGAGAGGGGTCAATGCCTCACAACACAGTTAAACACCTGAGTTTACCACCGTATCTAGACATATGACTTTGCTCTAACACCTGACCTACACCTGAGTTTAACAGAACAACAGCCTGTTTTCACTAACATCTGAACTACTCCCAAATTCCTCACAGCACCTGTATTTCATCAGACTGACGTTTGCTCAGACATCTTCACTATGATCACTCCTTTACACACCTGATTTTTCTTCAATACTTCAAGACTGCATCTCCAGCGTAACCCTTACGTGTCTTCGCTGTGCTGTGCTGTGTGTCTGCATGTGTGGGTGTCTAGAGGTAGGTAATTGAAGCCCTCTTTAAATAAGTGTTGGACAAGCAGCAATTTCTTCCCTTTGTTCCTGACAGTGTCTTAGAGGTGTAGAGAGACGAGACCCACAGAGGCATCAGCGGAGGGAGGGAGGGAGGGAGGGAGGGAGGGAGGGAGGGAGGGAGGGAGGGAGGGAGGGAGGGCACAGACATGTTTCTTCGTGTTGTTGTTTTGTGATTTTATTAAAGTGATGATGTAAAGAAAAGAGAAGCCTAGATACAGCACTTGGTGTGTAGATGGTATGAGTTATACTCCTGCTGTATGAGTCAGCATTATTTCACACCCAGAACATGGTCATTACACATTACTATATAGTGTTCCTCTGGGGATGGTTTAGCTGGCCCTACTGCAGCCCTACTGCATGGCTCATTGCCCTCTATATGATTAAGAGTGTCCTGGATCAGCTGATGTGAGCCATGCTAGATCAAGGTTTAGTGAGAAAACTAACTTAATGTACACTGAGTGCACAAAACATGAAGAACTCCTGCTCTTTCCATGACAGACTGACCAGGTGATTCCAGGTGAAAGCTATGATACCTTGATGATGTCACTTGTTAAATCCACTTCATTCAGTGTTGATGAAGGGGAGGAGACAGGTTAAAGAAGGATTTTTAAGACTTAAAACAATTGCGACACATATTCTATATGTGTGCAACTCAGAGGGTGAATGGGCAAGACAAAATATTTAAGTGCCTTTGAACAGGATATGGTAGTAGGTGTCAGGCACACCGGTTTCTGTCAAGAACTGCTGGGTTTTTCACGCTCAACAGTTTCCCGTGTGTATCAAGAATGATCCACCACCCAAAGGACATCCAGCCATCTTGACACAGCTGTGGGAAGCATTGGAGACAGCATGGACCAGCATCCCTGTGGAACACTTTCCACACCTTGTGGACTCCATGCTCTGTGAATTAAGGCTGTTCTGATGGCAAAAGTGGGTGCAATTCAGTATTAAGTACATGTTTTACATATTAAGTAATATTTTGTACACTCAGTGTATAAAAGACTGTTTGCTTTTCCCTCCCTCCCTCCCTCCCTCCCTCCCTCCCTCCCTCCCTCCCTCCCTCCTTGTCTGTACATGCCACCTGTGATTCACACCTCTCTGTGTATCATTCTTGCAGGATGGCAGCTCTCTCAGCTAGCTCCATAAATCAACCTGGATGAGGATGCCTGAGATGAAAGGAGCTCTCTCTTCTCTCTCTCTTCTCTCTCTCTCTCTCTTCTCTCTCTCTCTTATCTCTCTCCTCTCTCTCTCTCTCTCTCTTTTCTCTCCCTCTCTATTTTCTCTCTCTTTTCTCACTCTCTCTTCTATCTCTCTCTCTCTCTTTCTTTTCTCTCTCTCCCTCTCTCTCTTGTCTGTTCTCTCTCTTTTTTTCTCTCTCGCTCCCTCTCCCCCTCTCTCTCTCTTCTCTCTCTCTCCCTCTCTCTCTTCTCTCTCTCTCTCGCTCCCTCTCCCTCTCTCTTCTCTCTCGCTCTCTCTCTCTTTTCTCTCTCTCTCCCTCTCTCTCTTCTCTCTTCTCACTCTCTTTTTTCCTCTCTCTCTCTCTCTCTCTCTCTCTCTCTCTCTCTCTCCTCTCTCGCTCCCTCTCCCTCTCTCTCTCTCAATCTCTCTCTCTCCCTCTCTCTCTCTCTCTCTCTATCTCTCTCTTCTCTCTTTCTCTCTCTCTCTCTCTCCTTCTCTCTCTTCTCTCTCTTCTCTCTTTGTCGCTCTCTCTCTCTATGCTGATACTCCATTGCTCTCTCTGACCACAACAAATGTTTGAGTCCTAACAGGTTTCGAGAGAGTTTGTATCCTGTGTATAAATAATACCATATTGCAGTTTCAAATGCGCAGTTGACTAACAGTGTATCTGTATGCACAGTTTGCATGTGTGTGTGTGTGTGTGTGTGTGTGTGTGTGTGTGTATGACATCCAAAGGGATCAGCAGGGTGAATGGCTAAACACAAAAGCCATTCCCTCAGGAGAACCTGCACCTGGGGAGACCTGTGTATGGTATCCCTGGGGATGCTCTGGAGACCCTCCCTGATTACAGAACACAAAGAGAGTATGAACATTCACAGGGAATGAGCGACAGAAGGCTTAGAGGGATGCAGAGAGTCAGTAAAGCAAGGATGACACAACTCTCCCCTGTTGGAACCTGCTGTTTACCTCACACACTTCCTGACACAAACACTCACGCACGCTCTACCATAAAGTTCTTCTGCCATCCTATGGCTCATTCACTCACACACCTTCTCTGACATTTCTTTATAAATGGCAATACACACTGTACACTCACATACAGTTGAAGTCGGACGTTTACATACACTTATGTTGGAGTCATTAAAACTAGTTCTTCAACCACTCCACCAATTTCTTGCTATAAGTCAATTAGGACATCTACTTTGTGCATGAAAAAACTATTTACAGACAGATAATTTTCACTCATCATGCACTGTATCGCAATTCCAGTGGGTCAGAAGTTTACAAACACTAAGTTGATTACCTTTAAACAGCTTGGAAAATTCCAGAAAATGATGTAATGGCTTTAGAAGCTTCTGATAGGCTAATTGACATCATTTGAGTAAATTGGAGATGTACCTGTGGATGTATTTCAAGGCCTACCTTCAAACTCAGTGCCTCTTTGCTTGACATGGGAAAATCATGGGAAAATCAAAAGAAATCAGCCAAGACCTCAGAAAAAAAATTGTAGACCTCCACAAGTCTGGTTCATCCTTGGGAGCAATTTCCAAACGCCTGAAGGTACCACGTTCATCTGTACAAACAATAGTTTGCAAGTATAAACACCATGGGACCAGGCAGCTGTCATGCCGCTCAGGAAGGAGACGCGTTCTGTCTCCTAGAGATAAACGTACTTTGGCGGGAAAAGTGCAAATCAATCCCAGAACAACAGCAAAGGACCCTGTGAAGATGCTGGAGGAAACAGGTACAAAAGTATCTATATCCACAGTAAAACGAGTCCTATATCAACATAACCTGAAAGGCCGCTCAGCAAGGAAGAAGCCACTGCTCCAAAACCACCATAAAAAAGCCAGACTACGGTTTGCATCTGCACATGGGGACAAAGATCGTACTTTTTGGAGAAATGTCCTCTGGTCGAATACATAAAAAATAGAACTGTTTGGCCATAATGACCATCATTATGTTTGGAGGAAAAGGGGGGAGACTTGCAAGCTGAAGAACACCATCCCAACCGTGAAGCACGGGGGTGGCAGCATCATGTTGTGGGAGTGCTTTGCTGCAGAAGGGACTGGTGCACAAAATAGATGGCATCCCGAGGAAAGAAAATTAGGTGGATGTTTTGAAGCAACATCTCAAGACATCAGTTAAAGCTTGGTCGCAAATGTGTCTTCCAAATGGACAATGACCCCAAGCATGCTTCCAAAGTTGTGGCAAAATGGCTTAAGGACAACAAAGTCAATGTATTGGAGTGGCCATCACAAAGCCCTGACCTCAATCCTATAGAAAATATGTGGGCAGAACTGAAAAAGAGTGTGCGAGCAAGGAGGCAAACCTGACTCGGTTACACCAGCTCTGTCAGGAGGAATCGGCCAAAATTCAACCAACTTATTGTGGAAAGCTTGTGGACGGCTACTTGAAAAGTTTGATCCAAGTTAAACAATTTATAGGCAATGCTACCAAATACTAATTGAATGTTTGTAAACTTCTGAACCAATGGGAATGTGATGAAAGAAATAAAAGCTGAAATAAATCGTTATCTTGTCACACCCTGGCCATAGAGAGGCTTTTATTCTCTATTTTTGGTAGGCCAGGGTGTGACGAGGGTGGGCATTCTAGTTCCTTTATTTCTATGTTTTCTGTTTCTATGTTTAGGCCGGGTATGGTTCTCAATCAGGGACAGCTGTCTATCGTTGTCTCTGATTGGGAATCATACTTAGGTAGCCTTTTTTCCTTTGTACTTTGTGGGTAGTTATCTTTGTTAGTGGTCCTAGTAAGCTTCACAGTCGTTTCTTTGTTTCTTGTTTTGTTGGCGACAAAAAGTAAACTTCCGACTTCAACTGTATACAGTACCAGTCAAAAGTTTGGACACATCTAGGGTTTTCGTTTATGTGTTAAAATGTTCTACATTGTAGAAGAATAGTGAAGACATCAAACTATGAAATAACACATATGGAATCATGTTGTAACCAAAAAAGTGTTAAACAAATCAAAATATATTATATATTTGAGATTCTTCAAATTAGCCAACCTTTACCTTGATGACAGCTTTGCACACTCTTGGCATTCTCGCAACCAGCTTCATATGGAATGCTTTTCCAGCAGTCTTGAAGGAGTTCCCACATATCCTGAATACTAGTTGCCTGCTTTTCCTTAACTCTGCGGTCCAACTCATCCCAAACCATCTCAACTGGGTTGAGGTCGGGTAATTGTGAAGGCCTGGTCATCTGATGCAGCACTCCATCACTCTCCTTCTTGGTCAAATAGCCCTTACATAGCCTAGAGGTGTGAAAAACAAATGATAATCCCACTAAGCGCAAACCAGATGGAATGGCGTTTCGCTGCAGATTGTTGTGGTAGCCGTGCTGGTTAAGTTTGCCTTGAATTCTAAATAAATCACAGACAGTGTCACCAGCAAAGCATCCTCATACCATCACACCTCCTCCTCCTCCATGCTTCATGGTGGGAAGCACACATGCGGAGATCATCAGTTCACCTACTCTGCGTCTCACAAAGGCATGGCGGTTGGAACCAAAAATCTCAAATTTGGGCTCATCAGACCAAAGGACATATTTCCACCGGTCTAATGTCCATTGCTCATGTTTTTTTTGGCCCAAGCAAGTCTCTACTTCTTATTGGTGTCCTTTTGTGGTGGTTTCTATGCAGCAATTCAACCATGAATGCCTGATTCATGCAGTCTCCTCTGAACAGTTGATGTTGAGATGTGTCTGTTACTTGAACTCTGTAAAGCTTTTATTTGGGCCACAATTTCTGAAGCTGGTAACTCGAATGAATTTATATTCTGCAGCAGAGGTAACTCAGGGTCATCCTTTCCTGTGGCGGTCTTCATGAGAGCCAGTTTCATCACAGCGCTTGATGGTTTTTGCAACTGCTCTTGAAGAAACCTTCAAAGTTCTTGAAATTTTCCGTATTGACTGACCTTCGTGTCTTAAAGTAATGATGGACCGTCGTTTCTCTTTGCTTATTTGAGCTGTTCTTGTCATAATATGAACTTGGTCTTTTACCAAGTAGGGCTATCTTCCGTATGCCACCCCTACCTTGTCACAACACAAAGGATTTGCTCAAACGCATTAAGAAGGAAAGAAATTCTACAAATTCCCTTTTAACAAGGCACACCTGTTAATTGAAATGCATTCCAGGGGACTTCCTCATGAGCTGGTTGAGTGAATGCCAAGAGTGTACAAGGCTGTCATCAAGGAAAAGGGTGGCTACTTTGAAGAATCTCAAATGTAAAATAAATGTTGATGTGTTTTACACTTTTTTGGTTACCACATTATTCCATATGTGTTATTTCATAGTTTTGATGTCTTCACTATTATTCTACAATGTAGAAGCTAGTAAAAATAAGAAAGACCCTTGAATTAGTAGGTGTGTCCAAACTTTTGACTGGTACTGTAGTTTGTTCCCAATCTTGGGGGAAGCCCCTCACCTCTATCGGGAAGTCCTTTCATGCCCCCCAGACTAAGAGTTGAGAGAGAGAGGTAGAATGAAAGGTGGTTTGATGGTGAAATAGAGAGTGTCTGTAATATTTATCACTTTTTTGATGGTTCTCTGGTCTCTCCATTAACACTTGGCCTGAGGGAGCCACACACACACACACACACACACACACAACATGGTTTAGCCCTGGGGGACAGTAATATGACTGGGAACTGCTCTGAAAAGTAAGACCACTTCACACTACAGGAGAGCACATAAAGACACACACCTCTGGAGAAGGTTCTGGAGGGGAAGGTGATGTGTGTGTCTGTGCATGTGCCCGTGTGTGTGCTTGACACAGTTAGACTCACCTCAGGGATATTGTACGATCCTGCAAGCTTTTCTCAGGCCTACAACCTAGTGTAGTAATGCCTGAAAACACACACACGTACACACTAATGCACACACACACTAATTCACACACTAATACACACTCTCAAATTGGCTAATAGAAAGCAAACATTTATGATGAAGATTGACACCAAGGGAAATGGAATGGTGGAAAAACAACAGTCGTTGTATTTGAATAAGTAATATAAGAAGAATCCGAGTATTTTCCTTCCATAATGTATTCTAGGAATGCCGCTGCTATAGGAAGGCGCTGCAGAGAATATCAGGGAAGAACAGCAAGGACTTACCTGCTTCCTCTGACTGTAAGCCATCCCACCACTTAACTAGTGAAGATACATACGTTGGGGCCCGAAGCTTGATAAAGATGAGCAAAAATGACTGTATAAAATATATTATAAAAAAACAGATTTTTTGCTCATAGAAATATTATAATGTTTTTCTCTAAAAGGTTGGCGTCAAAATTATTGACACCCCTGTTTTCACTGTCTTTCACTACCTCACCTTGCGTAGATACAGTGCCTTGCGAAAGTATTCGGCCCCCTTGAACTTTGCGACCTTTTGCCACATTTCAGGCTTCAAACATAAAGATATAAAACTGTATTTTTTTGTGAAGAATCAACAACAAGTGGGACACAATCATGAAGTGGAACGACATTTATTGGATATTTCAAACCTTTTTAACAAATCAAAAACTGAAAAATTGTGCGTGCAAAATTATTCAGCCCCCTTAAGTTAATACTTTGTAGCGCCACCTTTTGCTGCGATTACAGCTGTAAGTCGCTTGGGGTATGTCTCTATCAGTTTTGCACATCGAGAGACTGAAATTTTTTCCCATTCCTCCTTGCAAAACAGCTCAAGCTCAGTGAGGTTGGATGGAGAGCATTTGTGAACAGCAGTTTTCAGTTCTTTCCACAGATTCTCGATTGGATTCAGGTCTGGACTTTGACTTGGCCATTCTAACACCTGGATATGTTTATTTTTGAACCATTCCATTGTAGATTTTGCTTTATGTTTTGGATCATTGTCTTGTTGGAAGACAAATCTCCGTCCCAGTCTCAGGTCTTTTGCAGACTCCATCAGGTTTTCTTCCAGAATGGTCCTGTATTTGGCTCCATCCATCTTCCCATCAATTTTAACCATCTTCCCTGTCCCTGCTGAAGAAAAGCAGGCCCAAACCATGATGCTGCCACCACCATGTTTGACAGTGGGGATGGTGTGTTCAGGGTGTTGCTTTTACGCCAAACATAACGTTTTGCATTGTTGCCAAAAAGTTCAATTTTGGTTTCATCTGACCAGAGCACGTTCTTCCACATGTTTGGTGTGTCTCCCAGGTGGCTTGTGGCAAACTTTAAACAACACTTTTTATGGATATCTTTAAGAAATGGCTTTCTTCTTGCCACTCTTCCATAAAGGCCAGATTTGTGCAATATATGACTGATTGTTGTCCTATGGACAGAGTCTCCCACCTCAGCTGTAGATCTCTGCAGTTCATCCAGAGTGATCAAGGGCCTCTTGGCTGCATCTCTGATCAGTCTTCTCCTTGTATGAGCTGAAGGTTTAGAGGGACGGCCAGGTCTTGGTAGATTTGCAGTGGTCTGATACTCCTTCCATTTCAATATTATCGCTTGCACAGTGCTCCTTGGGATGTTTAAAGCTTGGCAAATCTTTTTGTATCCAAATCCGGCTTTAAACTTCTTCACAACAGTATCTCGGACCTGCCTGGTGTGTTCCTTGTTCTTCATGATGCTCTCTGCGCTTTTAACGGACCTCTGAGACTATCACAGTGCAGGTGCATTTATACGGAGACTTGATTACACACAGGTGGATTGTATTTATCATCATTAGTCATTTAGGTCAACATTGGATCATTCAGAGATCCTCACTGAACTTCTGGAGAGAGTTTGCTGCACTGAAAGTAAAGGGGCTGAATAATTTTGCACGCCCAATTTTTCAGTTTTTGATTTGTTAAAAAAGTTTGAAATATCCAATAAATGTCGTTCCACTTCATGATTGTGTCCCACTTGTTGTTGATTCTTCACAAAATTACAGTTTTATATCTTTATGTTTGAAGCCTGAAATGTGGCAAAAGGTCGCAAAGTTCAAGGGGGCCGAATACTTTCGCAAGGCACTGTAACGGCACTCTGCAACTGGAACCTGGACTTCCTGACGGGCCGGCCCCAGGTGGGGAGGGTAGGCAACATTACCTACTCCACGCTGACCCTCAACACAGGGACCCCACAGGGGTGTGTGCTTAGACCCCTCCTGTAGTTCCTGTTCACCCACAACTGCGTGGCCACGCACGACTCCAACCGGGGGATGAGCACACCCCAATCTACATCAATGGCGCTACAGGGGAGCGGGTCGAGAGATTCAAGTTCCTCTGTGTCCAAATCAATAAAAGCTCAAGCATTTCGCTACACTCGCATTAACATCTGCTAACCATGTGTATGTGACCAATAAAATTTGATTTGATTTGATTTATCCCCAAGCCATGAGACTGCTAAATACAGAAGCTAACAAAATGGCGACACGGACTGTCTACAGTTTCTCTCTATGCACATTCTACACACTCACTCACACACACTGACACTCCAACAGACACACACACTTAATACACGGACTGTCTACAGTTTCTCTCTATGCACATTCTACACACTCACTCACACACACTGACACTCCAACAGACACACACACTTAATACACGGACTGTCTACAGTTTCTCTCTATGCACATTCTACACACTCACTCACACACACTGACACTCCAACAGACACATACACTTAATACACGGACTGTCTACAGTTTCTCTCTATGCACATTCTACACACTCACTCTATGCACATTCTACACACTCACTCTATGCACATTCTACGCACTCACTCTATGCACATTCTACACACTCACTCTATGCACATTCTACACACTCACTCACACACACTGACACTCCAACAGACACACACACTTAATACACGGACTGTCTACGGTTTCTCTCTATGCACATTCTACACACTCACTCTATGCACATTCTACACACTCACTCTATGCACATTCTACACACTCACTCTATGCACATTCTACACACTCACTCTATGCACATTCTACACACTCACTCTATGCACATTCTACACACTCACTCTATGCACATTCTACACACTCACTCTATGCACATTCTACACATTCACTCTATGCACATTCTACACACTCACTCTATGCACATTCTACACATTCACTCACACACACACACTGACACTCCAACAGACACACACACACGCACATACCCACACACTTAATTTGCTCAGACACATAACACATAACACGCACATACAATCCTCATATACGCTGCTGCTACTCTGTTTATCATATATCCTGATACCTAGTCACCTTACCCCTATACATATCTACTACCTCTATCGCTCCAGTATCCCTGCACATTGCAAATATGGTATTGGAACTGACCTTGTGCAGTGCCTTTGGAAGGTATTCTGACCACTTGACTTTTTCCACATTTTGTTACGTTACAGCCTTATTCTAAAATTGATTTTACTTGTTGTTTTTTTCTCATTAATCTACACGCAATACCCCATAATGACAAAGCAAAAAGAGGTTTAGACATTTTTGCAAATGTATTACAAATAAAAAATGGAAATCACATTTACATAAGTATTCAGACCCTTTACTCAGTACTTTGTTGAAGCACCTTAGGCAGAGATTACAGCCTCAAGTCTTCTTGGGTTTGACACTACAAGCTTGGCACACCTGTATTTGGGGAGTTTCTCCCATTCTTCTCTGCAGATCCTCTCAAGCTCTGTCAGGTTAGATGAGGAGCATTGCTGCACAGCTATTTTCAGGTCTCTGGCTGGGCCACTCAAGGACATTCAGAGACTTGTCCCAAAGCTACTCCTACATTGTCTTTGCTGTGTGCTTAGGGTCGTTGTCCTGTTGGAAGGTTTACCTTCGCCCCAGGCTGAGGTCCTGAGCGCTCTAGAGCAGGTTTTCATCAAGGATCTCTCTGTACTTTGCTCCTTTTATCTTTCCCTCGATCTTGACTAGTCTCCCAGTCGCTGCTTCTGAAAAACATCCCCACAGCATGATGCTGCCACCACCATGCTTCATTGTAGGGATGGTGCCAGGTTTCCTCCAGACGTGAAGCTTGGCATTCAGGCCAAAGAGGTCAATCTTGGTTTCATCAGACCAGAGAATCTTGTTTCTCATGGTGTTAGAGTCTTTAGGTTTCTTTTGGCAAACTCCAAGCAGGCTCTCGTGTACCTTTTCCTGAGGAGTGGCTTCCGTCTGTTTTTGTCTCTGACATGCACTGTCAACTGTGTGACCTTATATAGACAGGTGTGTGCCTTTCCAAATCATGTCCAATCAATTGAATTTACCACAGGTGGACTCCAATCAAGTTGTAGAAACATGTCAAGGATGATCAATGGAAACATTGCGAAGGGTCTGAATACTTATGTAAACAAGGTATTTTTATATATATATATATATATATATATATATATATATATATATATATATATATACATTTGCTAAAATTAAAATAAAAACTATTTTTGCTTTGTCATTATGGGGTATTGTGTGTAAATTGCTGATGATTCATTTTATTTAATCTATTTTAGAATAAGGCTGTAATGTAACAAAACGTGGAAAGAGTCAAGGGGTCTGAATACTTTCCGAAGGCACATAACTTACTTTCTCATGTTCTTATTTCTATTTCTCACGTGTTTTTGTTCTACTTGACTTTTTTATTTATTTGTTATAGTATTACTGATGTTTGATTAATGCATTGTTGGGAAAGAGCAAGAAAGAAAGGCATTTCACTGTTCTAGTGCACATGACAATAAAAACGTGAAGCCTTTTTCTAAAATGTTTTATGAGTTGGGAAAAGATCTTAGACATTGGGAAAGATGTTAGACCCTCCCTCCATACAGAACCCGTCCAGCTCCTTGATATCCTGCGCTTATGGACTGCCCTCTGTTCAAATTGGTGTGTTTAATTATTTTGACCCTTAGCTTTTTGAGAAAATAATTATTACATGTTAAATAAATGATCTTTCTCTGAGCCATTATATTAGTATAAAATAATAAAATGTCCCATTTTTTTGGGAGCGTACAATGTAGCTCAGTATTTGAATGATTTATATTATACAATCATTTTTGCTCATCTTTATCGGACCGCTGTATATACTAGAAAACATTTGGAAGGATGGAGTCTCACCTGCTACTTCACATCTTGTCCATCTATTGATTACAAGTAAGGCACAGCACCACACAAGGCACTCGATTGGTTTTGCAATACAGCTTACATGTATTTCTGTATCCAGAATGAAGATGATTGTGTTGTATGTCTGGAGTTCACTTGTGGTGTGGTGAGAATGATGTAAATCATGGTGCTGGGGTTGGAGTGGGACTGGGAGGAAGAATCCTATAGGTTTACACTAGTCAGTCAGACAGACAGACAGACAGCAGAGCACTGTGTCAGGCCAATACTGGACTGCCTCTCTGTCACCAGATTACGTTTAACAAGGGGATTACGTGTGTGCTCTGTGTGTCCCACATAGCTTACCGTATCTCACTGACCTGTCAACAAGCCTGTGGTCCAGTCCACTTCTCTGGGGTGTCTGACACATGTGACCGACAGACAGATAGACAGACACACACGTACACACACTGCTTCTCTGTGGTGTGTTTTTATCTTGGCCTGTGGAAAAGCCACGTTTTTAGGACGACATTCAGTTGAGGATTAGGGACCATGTAAGACCCT
>NC_048580.1:65196197-65216197 GCF_013265735.2 Oncorhynchus mykiss | reverse complement strand
AATACAAATCAAGCATACAGACAGGTACCCTGATACTAGTGGAACTCTCGGGCCCTGAGCTCTTTCCAGCTAGCCAGATCTGAGCAAAGACAAGGTATACTCTCCCCTTCAATGCATAAACATGCCTAGCATCGTCTTACACGGGGGGGGGGGGGGGGGGGGGAAACCTCTACCCTCTTTAATGGAGAAAGTATTTGTGTAATTTGTTTATGTGGGATTAGCTAGCTGTAATGGAGAAATGGCTTTTATAAATCACAGGACACCTGAGTTCAATTTCACTGCTTTTAGGACCAGATCGTAAAGATGGTTTACCAAACCAGCTCTCTCTATCTGCTGTGTCTCTATCCCTTCATTCTTTCATTCTCTTTTTTCTCCCACTCTCTCTGTTTCTATTCCTGTCTCTGTATCTGTCTCACTCACGGCCCTGCTACACCACAGCCATGGGGCGTCAGACATTGTTATCAGCCATTGAGGGAATGATTCCTTTGAGATCAATGAAAGCTGCTATGATGCCCATGTTGCGCTCGCGTTGCGTCACGTCCAATGGCAGCGTCCAAGGTCAAGAATCATAGAGGTTCAATTCTCATTCTATCTTGTGAATTGAAATAATGAGAAATAACATTGGTTTTGGTTGTACATTTTACTACAATTTATGAAGTCTATGTTAAACAATGTAAACAAAAGCAACTTGTGTAATTAGAATACCATTTAGTACCACTAATGACAATTATCATGAGGACTTGTGGAAAAACTGGGCCAAAGCTATAGTACTGACACATAATGGATGAATGTGGTACAGTAGGAAAAATAGAATTAAGACTCCCTTCCCTCTGTTGCTCTCTGCTCTCACAACGTTCTGCGTGGCAGGTAGAACGTCACGTTGACCCAAAGCTGATGGCAATGCCACGCTTACAGTGGAGCTGCAGTGTTATTCACTAAAACATCTTTATTTTTGAAAATACAGTCTCAGAGTGCTATGGTTCTACATAGCACCTCCTGAGAGATTAGAAGATTAGAAGCTCTGGCTAAACATTTTGGACATAAAGTCAATTCTATGATTTTGTTTCTCCTGTAGTCATCTCCCAGGAGGAAAAAATTGTGCTCTGTAGAACCATTTGACTTTGCAGGAGAACCCTCTGCAAAAAGACTCCAGACAGAACCCGTTCAGGTCAGGTAAAACCCTTTTTTGTAAAAACATGTTTTTTTTAAATAGCACCGTTTCAATGGTTCTCTTTGTAACCAGAGGTTCTATATGATCTGAAAAGAGTTCTATCAGATGGTTCTCCTACCGGGACAATTGGTTTAAAATAGCACTCTTTTTTTCTGAGAGTGTATTTTCAAAAAGGAAGAAAGAAGCTTCAGTGAGTAACTGCATGTTATAGTCAGCTCTTCTATGGGGGTATAGAGTGCAGCAGACGCCCCTACGCTATGGCCTTAGCTCTGGGTTTCTGTGTGTGTGTGTGTGTGTAACTCTCCAGCAGTGCTACGCTTGGCTCCTGAGACTCACACACACACGCTGAGCCGCCAGCCAACCAATATAATAAGAATTTTCCTCTGTGTGTGCAGTTTCAGCTCTCTCAAAGCGAGACCAAACGGCCCCATCCTCTCCAACAGGGTCGTCACCATACAAGCTCCATGTGTTCAGCAGCTTAAAAACAATCACTTTACAGCGTTTTGCTGCGGCACAAATGAACTGTAAGCCAAAGGACAAGGTCTGAACATGTGGTTGTTTCCTTTTAATTAGGCAAGAGTAATTCTTCTGACTACTCTGAGTCCTGCCTGGTACCAGACTGAACAGACTACAGCGCTAACCAGACATTCCATTTTACTTTAATGATGTTTGTTTAGCTAATAACGGTGCTTATACTTGTGTGTGTTTGGGTGCGTGCGAGCTAGCGAGCAAGTGAGTTATGGTTCACAGCTAGGAAAGGAAGGGTTCGCTGCTATTTTTACACAGATAATGCAGAGCTCTCTATGTCTAAACTTTATCAAATTGTATTTGTCACATGCGCGAATACAACAGGTGTAGACTCTACCATGAAATGTTTACTTATGAGCCCTTTCCCAACAATGCAGTTTA
This sequence comes from Oncorhynchus mykiss, assembly GCF_013265735.2. Taxonomy (NCBI): domain Eukaryota; kingdom Metazoa; phylum Chordata; class Actinopteri; order Salmoniformes; family Salmonidae; genus Oncorhynchus; species Oncorhynchus mykiss. The sequence continues at coordinate 65,214,117 of NC_048580.1, read as the reverse complement.
AAATGAAGAAATATTTTCACAAAATGTAAAAGGAAATAGTAACACAATAAAATAACAACATGCGTCACAACTGAGGAATACATACCTCAGAATACATACCTCAGAATACATACCTCAGAATACATACCTCAGAATATACATACCTCAGAATACATACCTCAGAATACATACCTCAGAATACATACCTCAGAATACATACCTCAGAATACATACCTCAGAATACATACCTCAGTATACATACCTCAGAATACATACCTCAGAATACATACCTCAGAATACATACCTCAGAATACATACCTCAGAATACATACCTCAGAATACATAGCTCATTCTCTATTGTTCATCCCTCTGTCTCCTCCTTCTGAGGAATACATAGCTCTTTCTCTATTGTTCATCCCTCTGTCTCCTCCTTCTGAGGAATACATACCTCTTTCTCTATTGTTCATCCCTCTGTCTTTCTCTCTCTTTCAGCTGTCCCTCTGTCTTTCTCTCCTTCAGCTGTCCCTCTGTCTCTCTCTCCTTCAGCTGTCCCTCTGTCTCTCTCTCTCTCTCTCTCACCTGTCCCTTTATTTGTCTCCTTCACCTGTCCCTCTGTCTTTCTCTCTCTTTCACCTGTCCCTTTATTTGTCTCCTTCACCTGTCCCTCTGTCTTTCTCTCTCTTTCAGCTGTCCCTCTGTCTCTCTCTCTTTCACCTGTCCCTTTATTTGTCTCTTTCAGCTGTCCCTTTATTTGTCTCTTTCAGCTGTCCCTCTGTCTCTCTCTCTTTACCTGTCCCTTTATTTGTCTCCTTCAGCTGTCCCTTTATTTGTCTCTTTCAGCTGTCCCTCTGTCTCTCTCTCTTTCAGCTGTCCCTCTGTCTCTCTCTCTCTTTCACCTGTCCCTTTATTTGTCTCTTTCAGCTGTCCCTTTATTTGTCTCTTTCAGCTGTCCCTTTATTTGTCTCTTTCAGCTGTCCCTTTATTTGTCTCTTTCAGCTGTCCCTTTATTTGTCTCTTTCAGCTGTCCCTTTATTTGTCTCTTTCAGCTGTCCCTCTGTCTCTCTCTCTTTCAGCTGTCCTTCTGTCTCTCTCTCTTTCACCTGTCCCTTTATTTGTCTCTTTCAGCTGTCCCTCTGTCTCTCTCTCTTTCAGCTGTCCCTCTGTCTCTCTCTCTTTCACCTGTCCCTTTATTTGTCTCTTTCAGCTGTCCCTCTGTCTCTCTCTCTTTCACCTGTCCCTCTGTCTCTCTCTCTTTGTCTTTTGGGGTGTTGTTGTGTTGGAGTGGTATGCACCACAAACTCTTATTCTGTATTTGGGTGTTGTTGTGTTGGAGTGGTATGCACCACAAACTCTTATTCTGTATTCGGCTCTGAATGGAGTTCAGCAGGTCAATTTCTGTCACCAACTGTAGGTACTGTAGGAACAGGTTTCCCAAACTCGGTCCTGGGTGCATGTTTGGGTTTTTACTTCATTTAAATATATATATATATATATATATATTATTTTATTTTTTTTTGCTGTGTATATTCGTGTTTTATTTGATTTTATTAGTCTATTATTTAATTCCTTAAATTAATTGTCTCTGATCCCCAACGAGCCAGGCTCCCCTTGGCTATTGAAATTGGTAGCCCGTGAACATTGGGGTTGGCACTACACAGCTGAATCAAATAATGGGTTGATGATGGGTTGATTGTTTCAATCAGCTGTGTAGTGCTAGGGAACAACCCAGTGTTCACGGGCTACCCTTTTCACTAGCCAAGGGGAGCTTGGCTCATTGGGGATCAGATATGAGAGGATGCATTTAAGGAATAAATATTAGACTAATCTAATCAAATGTAAAGAAGTAACATGTACAGATAAAATATTTATAGAAAGTAATGTGAATAAAGGATGGTTAATAAGTGATAATCAGTAATGGACAGTCACTACCATCATGGGGCTCTTATTCATTGCTTTATTCTGTGTTGTTAGAGACAATGGAATGTTTTAAATGTTTTGGCAGTTGAATATTCTCATCATTTGGCTTTGTCATTTCAATTAAAAAAACTAAAATCACTTCAAGGTCATATTTCATAATGCATTTCATGTAAAGAAAAAAGAAGAAGAATCTGAAATCTGTGATTTTTTGTATTATTTTTAGAACTGAAACTGACCTCAAAAAGCACTAATCGCTCAGCACTGCAAATCAGCAAGCCAGTTGTCAGATCAGGGCTTGGGTTGCCAGGTAGTGAGCTGTTCAGACTCCTACAGAGATGATAGCAGCACAGGGCTTTTAACACTGATGTCAGCTGTGATGTCATCTCAGAACCACACAGGCGCACCCAGCTAGGACCTGGGTGTCCATGTTTGTGTAAACCAGAACCAGACAGGCAGAGCTATCATGATCAGAACTATCGTGTGTGTTGATATGTAGAGTGCTGGAGAACATAGAGGTGGCTGTGGTAGATGACACATTTTTAACAATGTAACTTAAGTGTGTATTTATGTGTGTCTGTAGGTTCATTTGTAGATATGTGAACGTATGCAATCGTTCCTCTGTATGTATCTGTGTATGTGTGTGAGTGTGTGACTGCAGGGATTCCAAACCCAGCCTGCCTTATCATGAACATTTAGAATGGAAAAGTATTAACAACTGCTGAAAGACATTCTGTGGACATTTCTTGCATTCCCCTTGAGAGGAAAGAGAGACAGAGGAAGAGAGGGAGAGAGAGAGAGAGAGAGAGGGAGAGATAGTGAGAGGAGAGAGAGATACAGAGGAAGAGAGGGAGAGAGAGAGAGAGAGAGAGGGAGAGAGAGAGAGAGGAGAGAGATACAGAGGAAGAGAGGGGGAGAGAGAGAGGGAGAGAGAGAGAGAGGAGAGAGATACAGAGGAAGAGAGGGGGAGAGAGAGAGAGAGAGAGAGAGAGGGGAGAGAGAGACAGAGGAAGAGAGGGGGAGAGAGAGAGAGAGAGGGGGGAGATAGAGAGGGGGAGAGAGAGAGAGAGAGAGAGAGAGAGGGGAGAGAGAGACAGAGGAAGAGAGGGGGAGAGAGAGAGAGAGGGGAGAGAGAGAGAGAGAGAGGGGAGAGCGAGAGAGAGAGAGAGAGAGAGAGAGAGAGAGAGAGAGGGGAGAGAGAGAGAGAGAGAGAGAGAGAGGGGAGAGAGAGACAGAGGAAGAGAGGGAGAGAGAGAGAGAGAGGGGGGAGAGATAGAGAGAGAGAGGGGAGAGTGAGAGAGAGAGAGAGAGAGAAAGAGGGGAGAGAGAGAGAGAGAGAGAGGGAGAGATAGAGAGAGAGAGAGGGGAGAGAGAGAGAGGTGGGAGAGCGAGAGAGAGAGAGGGGAGAGCGAGAGAGAGAGAGAGAAAACGATCTGAGAGACAAGGCAAGAAGGACCTTCTATGCCATCAAAAGGAACATCAAATTTGACTTACCAATTAGGATCTGGCTAAAAATACTTGAATCAGTTATAGAACACATTGCCCTTTATGGTTGTGAGGTCTGGGGTCTGCTCACCAACCAAGATTTCACAAAATGGGACACACACCAAATTGAGACTATGCATGCAGAATTCTGCAAAAATATCCTTTGTCTACAATGTTAATCACCAAATAATGCACGCAGAGCAGAATTTGGCCAGAAAAGAGCAGTTCAATTCTATAACCACCTAAAAGGAAGTGGTCCCCAAATCTTCCATATCAAATCCATCACCTACAGAGAGATGAACCTGGAGAAGAGTCCCCTAAGCAAGCTGGTCCTGGGGCTCTGTTCACAAACACAAACAGACACAACAGAGCCTCAGGACAGCAACACAATTAGACCCAAACAAATCATGAAAAAACTAAGAGAATTACTTGACACATTGGAAAGAATTAACAACAAAAAAACTGTGCAAACTAGAATGCTATTTGGCCCAAAACAAAGAATACCTGACCACTGTGACTGACCCAAACTTAAGGAAAGCGTTGACTATGTACAGACTCAGTGAGCATAGCCTTGCTATTGAGAAAGGTCTCTGTAGGCAGACCTGGCTCTCAAGAGAAGACAGGCTATGTGCACACTGCCCACAAAATGAGGTGGAAACTGAGCTGCACCCTTGTCTGTACATTATGCCCTGAATCTATTCTACCACACCCTTGTCTGTACATTATGCCCTGAATCTATTCTACCATACCCTTGTCTGTACATTATGCCCTGAATCTATTCTACCATACCCTTGTCTGTACATTATGCCCTGAATCTATTCTACCACACCCTTGTCTGTACATTATGCCCTGAATCTATTCTACCATACCCTTGTCTGTACATTATGCCCTGAATCTATTCTACCATACCCTTGTCTGTACATTATGCCCTGAATCTATTCTACCACACCATTGTCTGTACATTATGCCCTGAATCTATTCTACCACACCCAGAACTCTGCTCCTTTTATTCTCTGTTCCCAACGCACTAGAAGACCAGTTCTTATAGCCTTTTAGCCGCACCCTTATCCTACTCCTCTCCTCCTCTGGTGATGTAGAGGTTAACCCAGGCCCTGTAGTCCCCAGTACCACACCTATTCCCCAGCCTCTGTCATTTGTTGACTTATGTAACCATAAAAGCCTTGGTTTCATGCATGTTAACATCAGAAGCCTCCTTTCTAAGTGTGTTTTATTCACTGCTTTAGCACACTCCACCAACCCTGATGTCCTAGCCATGTCTGAATGCTGGCTTAGGAAGGTCACCAAAAATTCTGAAATTTCCATCCCCAACTACAACATTTTCCTCCAAGATAGAACTGCCAAAGGGGGTGGAGTTGTAATCTACTGCAGAGATAGCCTTCTGTCATGATATCCAGGTCTGTGCCCAAACAATTCAAGCTTCTACTTTTAAAAATACACCTTTCCAGAAATGTCTCTCACTGAACCCGCTTGTAAAATACCCCCCCCCCAGCCCCCAGCTGTGCCCTGGACACCATATGTGAATTGATTGCCACCCATCTATCTTCAGAGTTCGTTCTGTTAGATGACCGAAACTGGGATATGCTTAACACCCCGGCCGTCCTACAATAGAAGCTAGATGCCCTCAATCTCACACAAATTATCAAGTAGCATACCAGGTACAACCCTAAATCCGTAACCATAGGCACCCTCATAGATACCATCCTGACCAACTCACCATCTTAAATAAGCATGCCCCATGTGGCGTACTGCATTAACATCGAACAGCCCCCGCGATATGCAACTTTTCAGGGAAGTCAGGAACCAATATACACAGACAGTTAGGAAAGTTAAGGCTAGCTTTTTCAATCAGAATTTTGCATCATGTAGCACTAATTCCAAAAAGTTTTGGGACACTGTAAAGTCCATGGAGAATAAGAGCACCTCATCCCAGCTGCCCACTGCACTGAGGCTAGGAAACACTGTCACCACCGATAAATCTACTGTAATCGATTATTTCAATAGGCATTTTAGATGACACCATTCTGTATACTTCTGGCCCTTCTTTGGACACTGTGCTGACAAAGCTCTAAATGAGCTTCAATGCCATACAACACTCCTTCAGTGGCATCCAACTGCTTTTAAATGCTAGTAAAACTAAATGCATGCTCTTCAACCGACTGCTGCCCGCACCCTCCCACCCGACTAGCATCACTACTCTGGACGGTTCTGATTTAGAATATGTGGACAACTACAAATACCTGGGTGTCTGGTGAGACTGTAAACTTTGCTTACAGACTCACATAAAGCATCTCCAATCCAAAATTAAATCTAGAATTGGCTTCCTATATCGCAAAACAAAGCCTCCTTCACTCATGCTGCCAAACATACCCTCGTAAAACTGACCATCCTACCGATCCTTGACTTTGGCGATGTCATTTACAAAATAGCCTCCAACACTCTACTCAGCAAATTGGATGTAGTCTATCACAGTGCCATCCGTTTTGTCACCAAAGCCCTATTTACTACCCACCACTGCGACCTGTATGCTCTCATTGGCTGGCCCTTGCTACATATTCGTCTCCAAACCCACTGACTCCAGGTTCATCTATAAGTCGTTGCTAGGTAAAGCCCCACCTTATCTCAGCTCACTGGTCACCCACCCGTAGCACGCACTCCAGCAGGTATATCTCTCTGGTCACCCAGGAATATTTCACTGGTCATCCCCAAAGCCAATAGCTCCTTTGGCCTCCTTTCCTTCCAGTTCTCTGCTGTCAATGACTGGAACGAATTGCAAAAATCATTGAAGCTGGAGACTCATGTCTCCCTCTAGCATCAGCTGTTATTTTGTGGTTGTTGCTCATTTCCACCCCAGTATCTCTACTTGCACATCATGATCTGCACATCTACCACTCCAGTGTTAATGCTACATTGTAATTATTTTGCCTCTATGGCCTATTTATTGCATTACCTCCCTACTCTTCTACATTTGAACACACTGTACATAGATTTTTCTATTGTTTTATTGACTGTATGTTTGTTTATTCCATGTGTAACTCTGTGTTGTTGTTTTTGTCTCACTGCTTTGCTTTATCTTGGCCAGGTCGCAGTTGTAAATGACAACTTGTTCTCAACTGGCCTACCTGGTTAAATAAAGGTGAAATAAAATCAAAATCAACACGTATTTCCCTCAGATTACAGAGACCCACAAAGAATTTGAAAATAAATACAATTTTGATAAATGATGTATTGGGTGAAATACCACAGTGTGCCATCACAGTAGCAAAATGTGTGACTTGTTGCCACAAGAAAAGGGCAACCAGTAAAGAACAAACACCATTATAAATACAACTCATATTTATGTTTATTTATATTCCCATCTGTACTTGAACCATTTGTACATCGTTACAACACTGTATATAGACATAATATCACATTTGTCTTTATTCTTTTGGAACTTGTGTGAGTGTAATGTTTACTGTTCACTTTTTGTTTATTTCACTTTTGTTTATTATCTATTACACTTGCTTTGGCAATGTTAACACATGCTTTCCATGCCAATAAAGCCCCTTAAATTGAATTGAGAGAGGTGCAGAGAGAAAGAGCGAGAGAGAGAGAGACTGCCAGCCTAAAGCATTGAATATTTCTCTACGTTTTTTGTTGATTGATAAAAGCTGTCTTTGCAGCCCTCCCTCTAATATGTTTGTGTCAATGTTCGAGTTCCAAATACAGAAATCAGTGTTTCTGACTCTGTGTGTGTTTGTGTAGCTGGGGAGGCAGGTGTACCACGGCGGGCTGGTCTAGTGATCCAGGAGAGAGAGGCTGTGTCTGTTTTATGATCCAGGAGAGAGAGGCTGTGTCTGTTTAATGATACAGGAGAGAGAGGCTGTGTCTGTTTAATGATCCAGGAGAGAGAGGCTGTGTCTGTTTTATGATCCAGGAGAGAGAGGCTGTGTCTGTTTAGTGATCCAGGAGAGAGAGGCTGTGTCTGTTTAATGATCCAGGAGAGAGAGGCTGTGTCTGTTTAATGATCCAGGAGAGAGAGGCTGTGTCTGTTTAGTGATCCAGGAGAGAGAGGCTGTGTCTGTTTAATGATCCAGGAGAGAGAGGCTGTGTCTGTTAAATGATCCAGGAGAGAGAGGCTGCGTCTGTTTAATGATCCAGGAGAGAGAGGCTGTCTGTTTTATGATCCAGGAGAGAGAGGCTGTGTCTGTTTTATGATCCAGGAGAGAGAGGCTGTGTCTGTTTAATGATCCAGGAGAGAGAGGCTGTCTGTTTTATGATCCAGGAGAGAGAGGCTGTGTCTGTTTTATGATCCAGGAGAGAGAGGCTGTGTCTGTTTAATGATCCAGGAGAGAGAGGCTGAGTCTGTTTAATGATCCAGGAGAGAGAGGCTGAGTCTGTTTAATGATCCAGGAGAGAGAGGCTGTGTCTGTTTTATGAAGGTGGAGGAGAGAGAGGCTGTGTCTGTTTTATGATCCAGGAGAGCGAGGCTGTCTGTTTTATGATCCAGGAGAGAGAGGCTGAGTCTGTTTAATGATCCAGGAGTGAGAGGCTGTGTCTGTTTAATGATCCAGGAGAGAGAGGCTGTGTCTGTTTAATGATCCAGGAGAGAGAGACTGTGTCTGTTTAATGATCCAGGAGAGAGAGGCTGAGTCTGTTTAATGATCCAGGAGAGAGAGGCTGTGTCTGTTTAATGATCCAGGAGAGAGAGGCTGTGTCTGTTTAATGATCCAGGAGAGAGAGGCTGTCTGTTTTATGATCCAGGAGAGAGAGGCTGTGTCTGTTTTATGATCCAGGAGAGAAAGGCTGTGTCTGTTTAATGATCCAGGAGAGAGAGGCTGTCTGTTTTATGATCCAGGAGAGAGAGGCTGTGTCTGTTTTATGATCCAGGAGAGAGAGGCTGTGTCTGTTTAATGATCCAGGAGAGAGAGGCTGAGTCTGTTTAATGATCCAGGAGAGAGAGGCTGAGTCTGTTTAATGATCCAGGAGAGAGAGGCTGTGTCTGTTTTATGAAGGTGGAGGAGAGAGAGGCTGTGTCTGTTTTATGATCCAGGAGAGAGAGGCTGAGTCTGTTTTATGATCCAGGAGAGAGAGGCTGAGTCTGTTTAATGATCCAGGAGAGAGAGGCTGTGTCTGTTTAATGATCCAGGAGAGAGAGGCTGTGTCTGTTTAATGATCCAGGAGAGAGAGGCTGTGTCTGTTTAATGATCCAGGAGAGAGAGGCTGAGTCTGTTTAATGATCCAGGAGAGAGAGGCTGTGTCTGTTTAATGATCCAGGATAGAGAGGCTGTGTCTGTTTAATGATCCAGGAGAGAGAGGCTGTGTCTGTTTAATGATCCAGGAGAGAGAGGCTGTCTGTTTTATGATCCAGGAGAGAGAGGCTGTGTCTGTTTTATGATCCAGGAGAGAGAGACTGTGTCTGTTTAATGATCCAGGAGAGAGAGGCTGTCTGTTTTATGATCCAGGAGAGAGAGGCTGTGTCTGTTTTATGATCCAGGAGAGAGAGGCTGTGTCTGTTTAATGATCCAGGAGAGAGAGGCTGTGTCTGTTTAATGATCCAGGAGAGAGAGGCTGTGTCTGTTTAATGATCCAGGAGAGAGAGGCTGTCTGTTTTATGATCCAGGAGAGAGAGGCTGTGTCTGTTTTATGATCCAGGAGAGAGAGACTGTGTCTGTTTAATGATCCAGGAGAGAGAGGCTGTCTGTTTTATGATCCAGGAGAGAGAGGCTGTGTCTGTTTTATGATCCAGGAGAGAGAGGCTGTGTCTGTTTAATGATCCAGGAGAGAGAGGCTGTGTCTGTTTAATGATCCAGGAGAGAGAGGCTGTGTCTGTTTAATGATCCAGGAGAGAGAGGCTGAGTCTGTTTAATGATCCAGGAGAGAGAGGCTGTGTCTGTTTAATGATCCAGGAGAGAGAGGCTGTGTCTGTTTAATGATCCAGGAGAGAGAGGCTGTCTGTTTTATGATCCAGGAGAGAGAGGCTGTGTCTGTTTTATGATCCAGGAGAGAAAGGCTGTGTCTGTTTAATGATCCAGGAGAGAGAGGCTGTGTCTGTTTAATGATCCAGGAGAGAGAGGCTGTGTCTGTTTTATGATCCAGGAGAGAGAGGCTGAGTCTGTTTAATGATCCAGGAGAGAGAGGCTGTGTCTGTTTAATGATCCAGGAGAGAGAGGCTGTGTCTGTTTAATGATCCAGGAGAGAGAGGCTGTCTGTTTTATGATCCAGGAGAGAGAGGCTGTGTCTGTTTTATGATCCAGGAGAGAAAGGCTGTGTCTGTTTAATGATCCAGGAGAGAGAGGCTGTCTGTTTTATGATCCAGGAGAGAGAGGCTGTGTCTGTTTTATGATCCAGGAGAGAGAGGCTGTGTCTGTTTAATGATCCAGGAGAGAGAGGCTGAGTCTGTTTAATGATCCAGGAGAGAGAGGCTGAGTCTGTTTAATGATCCAGGAGAGAGAGGCTGTGTCTGTTTTATGAAGGTGGAGGAGAGAGAGGCTGTGTCTGTTTTATGATCCAGGAGAGAGAGGCTGAGTCTGTTTTATGATCCAGGAGAGAGAGGCTGAGTCTGTTTAATGATCCAGGAGAGAGAGGCTGTGTCTGTTTAATGATACAGGAGAGAGAGGCTGTGTCTGTTTAATGATCCAGTAGAGAGAGGCTGTGTCTGTTTAATGATCCAGGAGAGAGAGGCTGAGTCTGTTTAATGATCCAGGAGAGAGAGGCTGTGTCTGTTTAATGATCCAGGAGAGAGAGGCTGTCTGTTTTATGATCCAGGAGAGAGAGGCTGTGTCTGTTTTATGATCCAGGAGAGAGAGGCTGTGTCTGTTTAATGATCCAGGAGAGAGAGGCTGTCTGTTTTATGATCCAGGAGAGAGAGGCTGTGTCTGTTTAATGATCCAGAAGAGAGAGGCTGAGTCTGTTTAATGATCCAGGAGAGAGAGGCTGAGTCTCTTTAATGATCCAGGAGAGAGAGGCTGTGTCTGTTTTATGAAGATGGAGGAGAGAGAGGCTGTGTCTGTTTTATGATCCAGGAGAGAGAGGCTGTCTGTTTTATGATCCAGGAGAGAGAGGCTGAGTCTGTTTAATGATCCAGGAGAAAGAGGCTGTGTCTGTTTAATGATCCAGGAGAGAGAGGCTGTGTCTGTTTAATGATCCAGGAGAGAGAGGCTGTGTCTGTTTAATGATCCAGGAGAGAGAGGCTGTGTCTGTTTAATGATCCAGGAGAGAGAGGCTGAGTCTGTTTAATGATCCAGGAGAGAGAGGCTGTGTCTGTTTAATGATCCAGGAGAGAGAGGCTGTGTCTGTTTAATGATCCAGGAGAGAGAGGCTGTCTGTTTTATGATCCAGGAGAGAGAGGCTGTGTCTGTTTTATGATCCAGGAGAGAAAGGCTGTGTCTGTTTAATGATCCAGGAGAGAGAGGCTGTCTGTTTTATGATCCAGGAGAGAGAGGCTGTGTCTGTTTTATGATCCAGGAGAGAGAGGCTGTGTCTGTTTAATGATCCAGGAGAGAGAGGCTGAGTCTGTTTAATGATCCAGGAGAGAGAGGCTGAGTCTGTTTAATGATCCAGGAGAGAGAGGCTGTGTCTGTTTTATGAAGGTGGAGGAGAGAGAGGCTGTGTCTGTTTTATGATCCAGGAGAGAGAGGCTGAGTCTGTTTTATGATCCAGGAGAGAGAGGCTGAGTCTGTTTAATGATCCAGGAGAGAGAGGCTGTGTCTGTTTAATGATCCAGGAGAGAGAGGCTGTGTCTGTTTAATGATCCAGGGGAGATAGGCTGTGTCTGTTTAATGATCCAGGAGAGAGAGGCTGAGTCTGTTTAATGATCCAGGAGAGAGAGGCTGTGTCTGTTTAATGATCCAGGAGAGAGAGGCTGTCTGTTTTATGATCCAGGAGAGAGAGGCTGTGTCTGTTTTATGATCCAGGAGAGAGAGGCTGTGTCTGTTTAATGATCCAGGAGAGAGAGGCTGTCTGTTTTATGATCCAGGAGAGAGAGGCTGTGTCTGTTTAATGATCCAGGAGAGAGAGGCTGAGTCTGTTTAATGATCCAGGAGAGAGAGGCTGAGTCTGTTTAATGATCCAGGAGAGAGAGGCTGTGTCTGTTTTATGAAGATGGAGGAGAGAGAGGCTGTGTCTGTTTTATGATCCAGGAGAGAGAGGCTGTCTGTTTTATGATCCAGGAGAGAGAGGCTGAGTCTGTTTAATGATCCAGGAGAAAGAGGCTGTGTCTGTTTAATGATCCAGGAGAGAGAGGCTGTGTCTGTTTAATGATCCAGGAGAGAGAGGCTGTGTCTGTTTAATGATCCAGGAGAGAGAGGCTGTGTCTGTTTTATGATCCAGGAGAGAGAGGCTGAGTCTGTTTAATGATCCAGGAGAGAGAGGCTGAGTCTGTTTAATGATCCAGGAGAGAGAGGCTGTGTCTGTTTTATGATCCAGGAGAGAGAGGCTGTGTCTGTTTAGTGATCCAGGAGAGAGAGGCTGTGTCTGTTTAATGATCCAGGAGAGAGAGGCTGTGTCTGTTTAATGATCCAGGAGAGAGAGGCTGTGTCTGTTTAATGATCCAGGAGAGAGAGGCTGTCTGTTTTATGATCCAGGAGAGAGAGGCTGTGTCTGTTTTATGATCCAGGAGAGAGAGACTGTGTCTGTTTAATGATCCAGGAGAGAGAGGCTGTCTGTTTTATGATCCAGGAGAGAGAGGCTGTGTCTGTTTTATGATCCAGGAGAGAGAGGCTGTGTCTGTTTAATGATCCAGGAGAGAGAGGCTGTGTCTGTTTAATGATCCAGGAGAGAGAGGCTGTGTCTGTTTAATGATCCAGGAGAGAGAGGCTGAGTCTGTTTAATGATCCAGGAGATAGAGGCTGTGTCTGTTTAATGATCCAGGAGAGAGAGGCTGTGTCTGTTTAATGATCCAGGAGAGAGAGGCTGTCTGTTTTATGATCCAGGAGAGAGAGGCTGTGTCTGTTTTATGATCCAGGAGAGAAAGGCTGTGTCTGTTTAATGATCCAGGAGAGAGAGGCTGTCTGTTTTATGATCCAGGAGAGAGAGGCTGTGTCTGTTTTATGATCCAGGAGAGAGAGGCTGTGTCTGTTTAATGATCCAGGAGAGAGAGGCTGTCTGTTTTATGATCCAGGAGAGAGAGGTTGTGTCTGTTTTATGATCCAGGAGAGAAAGGCTGTGTCTGTTTAATGATCCAGGAGAGAGAGGCTGTCTGTTTTATGATCCAGGAGAGAGAGGCTGAGTCTGTTTAATGATCCAGGAGAGAGAGGCTGTGTCTGTTTTATGAAGGTGGAGGAGAGAGAGGCTGTGTCTGTTTTATGATCCAGGAGAGAGAGGCTGAGTCTGTTTTATGATCCAGGAGAGAGAGGCTGAGTCTGTTTAATGATCTAGGAGAGAGAGGCTGTGTCTGTTTAATGATCCAGGAGAGAGAGGCTGTGTCTGTTTAATGATCCAGGAGAGAGAGGCTGTGTCTGTTTAATGATCCAGGAGAGAGAGGCTGAGTCTGTTTAATGATCCAGGAGAGAGAGGCTGTGTCTGTTTAATGATCCAGGAGAGAGAGGCTGTCTGTTTTATGATCCAGGAGAGAGAGGCTGTGTCTGTTTTATGATCCAGGAGAGAGAGGCTGTGTCTGTTTAATGATCCAGGAGAGAGAGGCTGTCTGTTTTATGATCCAGGAGAGAGAGGCTGTGTCTGTTTAATGATCCAGGAGAGAGAGGCTGAGTCTGTTTAATGATCCAGGAGAGAGAGGCTGAGTCTGTTTAATGATCCAGGAGAGAGAGGCTGTGTCTGTTTTATGAAGATGGAGGAGAGAGAGGCTGTGTCTGTTTTATGATCCAGGAGAGAGAGGCTGTCTGTTTTATGATCCAGGAGAGAGAGGCTGAGTCTGTTTAATGATCCAGGAGAAAGAGGCTGTGTCTGTTTAATGATCCAGGAGAGAGAGGCTGTGTCTGTTTAATGATCCAGGAGAGAGAGGCTGTGTCTGTTTAATGATCCAGGAGAGAGAGGCTGTGTCTGTTTTATGATCCAGGAGAGAGAGGCTGAGTCTGTTTAATGATCCAGGAGAGAGAGGCTGAGTCTGTTTAATGATCCAGGAGAGAGAGGCTGTGTCTGTTTTATGATCCAGGAGAGAGAGGCTGTGTCTGTTTAGTGATCCAGGAGAGAGAGGCTGTGTCTGTTTAATGATCCAGGAGAGAGAGGCTGTGTCTGTTTAATGATCCAGGAGAGAGAGGCTGTGTCTGTTTAATGATCCAGGAGAGAGAGGCTGTCTGTTTTATGATCCAGGAGAGAGAGGCTGTGTCTGTTTTATGATCCAGGAGAGAGAGACTGTGTCTGTTTAATGATCCAGGAGAGAGAGGCTGTCTGTTTTATGATCCAGGAGAGAGAGGCTGTGTCTGTTTTATGATCCAGGAGAGAGAGGCTGTGTCTGTTTAATGATCCAGGAGAGAGAGGCTGAGTCTGTTTAATGATCCAGGAGAGAGATGCTGAGTCTGTTTAATGATCCAGGAGAGAGAGGCTGTGTCTGTTTTATGAAGGTGGAGGAGAGAGAGGCTGTGTCTGTTTTATGATCCAGGAGAGAGAGGCTGTCTGTTTTATGATCCAGGAGAGAGAGGCTGAGTCTGTTTAATGATCCAGGAGAGAGAGGCTGTTTAATATCCAGGAGAGAGAGGCTGTTTAATGATCCAGGAGAGAGAGGCTGTGTCTGTTTAATGATCCAGGAGAGAGAGGCTGTGTCTGTTTAATGATCCAGGAGAGAGAAGCTGAGTCTGTTTAATGATCCAGGAGAGAGAGGCTGTGTCTGTTTAATGATCCAGGAGAGAGAGGCTGTGTCTGTTTAATGATCCAGGAGAGAGAGGCTGTGTCTGTTTTATGATCCAGGAGAGAGAGGCTGTGTCTGTTTAATGATCCAGGAGAGAGAGGCTGTGTCTGTTTTATGACCCAGGAGAGAGAGGCTGAGTCTGTTTAATGATCCAGGAGAGAGAGGAAAGGCGTTGTGCTCGGGTAAAGAACCACGATGATAGAGAGGATTGTCGGTGTCAACTCTGGGATTAGAAGTAATGAGGATGACTGGCAGATGGGACAACACATACACACACACACACACACACACACACACACACACACACACACACACACACACACACACACACACACACACACACAGACAATTACAGAGGCGTATCAAAGCACTGAGTTACACGCGTGTGAGCAGGCCATCCCCCATCCTACACACCTTACAGGGATTACCCCTCTACCCACCTATTTTTTCACTTTCTTTCTCTCCCTCCTCTCACTCTTTCTCTCGCTCTCTCTCTCTCTTTCTCTCTCTCCCTCATCTCACTTGCTCTCTCTTTCTCTCTCTCTCTCTCGCTCTCTCTCTCTCTCTCCCTCATCTCACTTGATCTCTCTTTCTCTCTCTCTCTCGCTCTCTCTCTCTCTCTCTCCCTCATCTCACTTGATCTCTCTTTCTCTCTCTCTCTTTCTCTCTCTCCCTCATCTCACTTGCTCTCTCTCTCTCTCCCTCCCTCATCTCACTCTCTTTCTCTCTCTCTCTTTCTATCTCTGGATAGAGGTGTGAAGGTGTGAAGATGCTGTCTAGTTGAACCTTTTTCTCTCTTGTTATCTTGGCGTCAGACTGGTGCATAATAAATTGATGTGCACAGTAGTGACAATCAATTCTCTTTTTCTTATCGATTCTCTTTGAACATTTGTATTATATGCTAGGTAATAGGCACTTACAGCGCTAGTTGACTGTATGTGCGCCAAAACTCCTTCTCTGGCTTGTTCTCAGTCTTCTTTTTAAATGGTGAGCCAACATGTTTTGGGTACTTTTATTTCCATGACTGATCAGCAGACATAAAGCACGCAAAGCATGACCTACTCTCTATTCTTCAGAGCTCTGTTATTCTACCATGCATGGCCTATTCTCTATTCTTCAGAGCTCTGTAATTCTACCATGCATGGCCTACTCTCTATTCTTCAGAGCTCTGGTATTCTACCATGCATGGCGTACTCTCTATTCTTCAAAGCTCTGGTATTCTACCATGCATGGCCTATTCTCTATTCTTCAAAGCTCTGGTATTCTACCATGAATGGCCTATTCTCTATTCTTCAAAGCTCTGGTATTCTACCATGCATGGCCTATTCTCTATTCTTCAAAGCTCTGGTATTCTACCATGCATGGCCTACTCTCTATTCTTCAAAGCTCTGGTATTCTACCATGCATGGTCTACTCTCTATTCTTCAAAGCTCTGGTATTCTACCATTCATGACCTACTCTCTATTTCTCACACACATGTAGGCACCTACCCACCCTCCCACGCACCTACCCACCCACCCACGCAATTACCCACCCACCCACACACCTAACCAAAGCACCTACCCACCCACACACCCACGCACCAACCCACCCACACACCCACGCACCAACCCACCCACACACCTATCCACGCACCCACCCACACACCTACCTTCGCACACACCTACGCATGCACCCACACAATAACGCACGCACACACCTACCCACCCACTCACCCACTCACCTACCCATGCATCTACACACACCCACACATCTACCCACTCATTGACACACCTTCCCATACACCCACGCTCCTACCCATGCACCTACCTACCCACCCAACCACCCACCCATACTCCTACCCACACAACCACCCACACACCTACCCACACACCCACCCACCCAATCACGCACCCCCCTACTATCACGCACCCCCCTATTTCCCTTTAAATCTCATCATCAGTCTGTTCTTTAATCCTGTGTGCTGTAAATTCTAACTGGTGCAGAAGAAGGTAGTAAATGCTGGTATTGAACTTTTTCTTCAAAGGACATTTTTTTCCGGTCATTTTAGTAAACTTGTTCTTTTTACAATTTTTATCGCAAAGTTGTAAAAGATGATCAGCGCCCAATCAGTGAACTGATAACAGGGGCACGTAGCAATGAGCTTGGCTCCGGTTGGTCGATCCTGGTGAGCTGTTTGCACAGAGGAGTAGAGGTCTGTTTGAGCGGGACGACAGGCTTTCATCTTATCACTCTGCACAGTGACACTGCTTCAAAGACCTCTGGCCATTTTTATTGGCACAGGAGTGAATGTGCGTGTGCATGCGTGTGTAAGTGCTTACTATCAGCACAATCCCTCAAACCTGCTCCAGGCTCCAGACGTGTGTTTAATGAAGTTGAGGGCACAGCTTCAAAGAACTGCAACACAACATGCACCCGCACACACACCTCTACTGACCCAGACAGATGGAGGGAAGAGGAGAGCGAGGAGGAGGGAACGGAGGTTGGACTGAGAGGTAGAGCTGTCGATAGGGAGAAAGGTGGGTAATGAGATGGAGAGTTGAGGATTTATTAACAGGTAGAGAGGTAAGAGACAGAATGAAGATAGAGGAGAGATGGGGGAGAGGTGGGTTATCTTGTCTTGTAATTTGGCAGCACTCCTCCTAACCTCTTTTCAGTCAACTACAGAAAGCCAGGAAGAGGGGCAGATATAGAAAAGAAGGTAAGGGAGTGGAGAGAAAGGGGCTGAATGATACAAATATAGGAACATAGGGCAAAGCGACCATCTGCACCATCTATCATACTTACAGTGATTGGCCAGACTTTCATATTTCCATAACTTGGTTTTGTTATGGTCTTCTACAGTCACCCCAGGTCATATTACACAGTCACCCCAGGTCATGTTATACAGTCACCCCAGGTCATATTATACAGTCACCCCAGGTAATATTACACAGTCACCCCAGGTCATATTACACAGTCACTCCAGGTCATATTACGCAGTCGCCCCAGGTCATATTATACAGTCACCCAAGGTCATATTATGCAGTCACCCCAGGTCATATTATACAGTCACCCCAGGTCATATTATATAGTAAACCCAGGTCATATTATATAGTAAACCCAGGTCATAATATACAGTCACCCCAGGTCATATTATACAGTCACCCCAGGTCATATTACACAGTCACTCCAGGTCATATTACACAGTCACCCCAGGTCATATTATACAGTCACCCCAGGTCATATTATACAGTCACCCCAGGTCATATTATAGTCACTCCAGGTCATATTATAGTCACCCCAGATCATATTACACAGTCACCCCAGGTCATATTACACAGTCACCCCAGGTCATATTACACAGTCACCCCAGGTCATATTATACAGTCACCCCAGGTCATATTATGCAGTCACCCCAGGTCATATTATACATTCACCCCTGGTCATATTATACAGTCACCCCAGGTCATATTACACAGTCACCCCAGGTCATATTACACAGGCACCCCAGGTCATATGATACAGTCACCCCAGGTCATATTATACAGTCAACCCAGGTCATATTATAGTCACCCCAGGTCATATTACACAGTCACCCCAGGTCATATTACACAGTCACCCCAGGTCATATTACACAGTCACCCCAGGTCATATTACACAGTCACCCCAGGTCATATTACGCAGTCACCCCAGGTCATATTATACAGTCACCCCAGGTCATATTACACAGTCACCCCAGGTCATATTACACAGGCA
>NC_048580.1:65156197-65188697 GCF_013265735.2 Oncorhynchus mykiss | reverse complement strand
TACTTCTGGTGTGTGTGTGTGTGGTGTGTGTGTGTGTGTGTGTGTGTGTGTGTGTGTGTGTGTGTGTGTGTGTGTGTGTGTGTGTGTGTGTGTGTGTGTGTGTGTGTGTGTGTGTGTGTGTGTGTGTGTGTGTGTGTGTGTGTGTGTGTGTGTGCGTGCGTGCGTGCGCTTCCGACCGCAGTGTGTTCTGTGATCTGAAAAGCAGAGCCCATGCGAGTGGAAACATCAGTTTGTTTTAGGCCACCGGGGATCAAGTTTTCCACGGGAAAATCTTAGTGTGTGTAAATGTGTTTTTGTATGTGAATGTGTGTTGGAGCTATCACCTGTTCATTATGTAGTCTGTAGTCTGCAGCTTCTCTCTCTCTCCCCTTTGATGTTTTCTACAGGAGATTCCTTCAGTGTGAAATAGTCAATGAAAGAGCAGCATTTAACAACTGTTATTACTGCTTCTTTTACAGTAGGCTACCCCGCTCTCTCTCTCCACCCTACCCCGCTCTCTCTCTCTCTCTCTCTCTACCCTACCTCGCTCTCTCTCTCTCTCCACCCTACCCCGCTCTCTCTCTCCACCCTACCCCGCTCTCTCTCTCTCTCTCTACCCTACCTCGCTCTCTCTCTCTCTCCACCCTACCCCGCTCTCTCTCTCCACCCTACCCCACTCTCTCTCTCTCTCTCTCTACCCTACCTCGCTCTCTCTCTCTCTCCACCCTACCCCGCTCTCTCTCTCCACTTTACCCCACTCTCTCTCTCTCTCTCTCTACCCTACCTCGCTCTCTCTCTCTCTCCACCCTACCCCGCTCTCTCTCTACTCTACCCTACCCCGCTCTCTCTCTCTCTCTCTCTACCCTACCTCGCTCTCTCTCTCTCTCCACCCTACCCCTCTCTCTCTCTCCACCCTACCCCGCTCTCTCTCTCTCTCTCTACCCTACCCCGCTCTCTCTCTCTCTCTCTCTACCCTACCCCGCTCTCTCTCTCTCTCTCTCTACCCTACCTCGCTCTCTCTCTCTCTACCCTACCCCGCTCTCTCTCTCTCTCTCCACCCTACCCCGCTTTCTCTCTCTACCCTACCCCGCTCTCTCTCTCTACCCTACCCCGCTCTCTCTCTCTCTCTCTCTACCCTACCCCGCTCTCTCTCTCTCTACCCTACCCCTCTCTCTCTCTCTCTACCCTACCCCGTTCTCTCTCTCTCTATCCTACCCCGCTCTCTCTCTCTACCCTACCCCTCTCTCTCTCTCTCTACCCTACCCCGTTCTCTCTCTCTCTATCCTACCCCGCTCTCTCTCTCTCTCTACCCTACCCCTCTCTCTCTCTCACTACCCTACCCCTCTCTCTCTCTCTCTCTACCCTACCCCTCTCTCTCTCTCTCTACCCTACCCCTCTCTCTCTCTCACTACCCTACCCCTCTCTCTCTCTCTACCCTAACCCTCTCTCTCTCTCACTACCCTACCCCTCTCTCTCTCTCTCTACCCTACCCCTCTCTCTCTCTCTCTACCCTACCCCTCTCTCTCTCTCTCTACCCTACCCCTCTCTCTCTCACTACCCTACCCCTCTCTCTCTCTCTCTCTCTCCCCTACCCCGCCCTCTGTCCGTCTCTATCTTTCTTTCTCCTTCTGTCTCTCTTTCTATTTATTTTTCTCTTCCTCCCTTTCTACCTTCGTCTCGTCTGTTTCGGAGCGAGTGATGATATGAGAGGTATAAAGAAAGGATGTAAGAGTGTAAACTTCAAGGGAAGCCATATCCTGGGAAACCAGAGGAAATTACACATTAGTCCTGAGACACACCACAGAGACTGGAGAGAAGAGGACAGGAGAGGATAGGATAGGACAGAACAGGAGAGGACAGAACAGGAGAAGACAGAACAGGAGAGGACAGGACAGAACAGGAGAGGAGGACAAAACAATACCAATAGCCAACACTGTGCTGTAGCTACAGTATAGTAATCATCTTACTGTCTTCTCTCTCTTACTCACAGACAGACAGCGGTGTGTTATTTCCTTCCAGGTGTTGGGGTGTGTCTGTCTGAGTGTAGAACATGTGTCAGAGCCCAGGTGGAGAGACACACACTGTAATTACCCCTGTGACACTACCAATCTAACAACACACACATGTTTTACGGAGGCTGATCCTAATTTACTGTGGTCAGCTAAACTATGCTAAACGCCTCGCTCCGCTCTGAAAACCTGAAAGGAAAGAGGGAGAGAAGGAGAGGAAAGGAGGAGAGAGGAGAAGACAGAAGGAACCTATTAATTGTGATAATTGAGTGGAATGTTTTCTATTTAGGAGGAAGTCTAGGAGGCACTCAGTGGAAAACCAGATCCATAATAGTGGCACTCAGTGGAAAACCAGATCCATAATAGTGTCACTCAGTGGAAAACCAGATC
Organism: Oncorhynchus mykiss; assembly: GCF_013265735.2. Taxonomy (NCBI): domain Eukaryota; kingdom Metazoa; phylum Chordata; class Actinopteri; order Salmoniformes; family Salmonidae; genus Oncorhynchus; species Oncorhynchus mykiss. The sequence goes on along the minus strand of NC_048580.1, from coordinate 65,186,319 downwards.
CATAATAGTGTCGCTCAGTGGAAAACCAGATCCATAATAGTGTCAGTGGAAAACCAGATCCATAATAGTGTCAGTGGAAAACCAGATCCATAATAGTGTCACTCAGTGGAAAACCAGATCCATAATAGTGTCACTCAGTGGAAAACCAGATCCATAATAGTGGCACTCAGTGGAAAACCAGATCCATAATAGTGTCACTAGTGGAAAACCAGATCCATAATACTGTCACTCAGTGGAAAACCAGATCCATAATAGTGTCACTCAGTGGAAAACCAGATCCATAATAGTGTCACTCAGTGGAAAACCAGATCCATAATAGTGTCACTCAGTGGAAAACCAGATCCATAATAGTGTCACTCAGTGGAAAACCAGATCCATAATAGTGTCAGTGGAAAACCAGATCCATAATAGTGTCACTAGTGGACAACCAGATCCATAATAGTGTTACTCAGTGGAAAACCAGATCCATAATAGTGTCACTCAGTGGAAAACCAGATCCATAATAGTGTCACTCAGTGGAAAACCAGATCCATAATAGTGTCACTAGTGGAAAACCAGATCCATAATAGTGTCACTCAGTGGAAAACCAGATCCATAATAGTGTCACTCAGTGGAAAACCAGATCCATAATAGTGTCACTCAGTGGAAAACCAGATCCATAATAGTGTCACTCAGTGGAAAACCAGATCCATAATAATGTCACTCAGTGGAAAACCAGATCCATAATAGTGTCACTAGTGGAAAACCAGATCCATAATAGTGTCACTAGTGGAAAACCAGATCCATAATAGTGTCACTCAGTGGAAAACCAGATCCATAATAGTGGCACTCAGTGGAAAACCAGATCCATAATAGTGTCACTCAGTGGAAAACCAGATCCATAATAGTGTCACTCAGTGGAAAACCAGATCCATAATAGTGTCAGTGGAAAACCAGATCCATAATAGTGTCACTAGTGGAAAACCAGATCCATAATAGTGTCACTCAGTGGAAAACCAGATCCACAATAGTGTCGCTCAGTGGAAAACCAGATCCATAATAGTGTCACTCAGTGGAAAACCAGATCCATAATAGTGTCAGTGGAAAACCAGATCCATAATAGTGTCACTCAGTGGAAAACCAGATCCATAATAGTGTCACTCAGTGGAAAACCAGATCCATAATAGTGTCACTCAGTGGAAAACCAGATCCATAATAGTGTCACTCAGTGGAAAACCAGATCCATAATAGTGTCAGTGGAAAACCAGATCCATAATAGTGTCACTAGTGGAAAACCAGATCCATAATAGTGTCACTCAGTGGAAAACCAGATCCATAATAGTGTCACTCAGTGGAAAACCAGATCCATAATAGTGTCACTCAGTGGAAAACCAGATCCATAATAGTGTCAGTGGAAAACCAGATCCATAATAGTGTCAGTGGAAAACCAGATCCATAATAGTGTCACTAGTGGACAACCAGATCCATAATAGTGTCACTAGTGGAAAACCAGATCCATAATAGTGTCACTAGTGGAAAACCAGATCCATATTAGTGTCACAAGTGGAAAACCAGATCCATAATAGTGGCACTCAGTGGAAAACCAGATCCATAATAGTGTCACTCAGTGGAAAACCAGATCCATAATAGTGTCACTCAGTGGAAAACCAGATCCATAATAGTGTCACTAGTGGAAAACCAGATCCATAATACTGTCACTCAGTGGAAAACCAGATCCATAATAGTGTCACTCAGTGGAAAACCAGATCCATAATAGTGTCACTCAGTGGAAAACCAGATCCATAATAGTGTCAGTGGAAAACCAGATCCATAATAGTGTCACTAGTGGAAAACCCTATCCATAATAGTGTCACTCAGTGGAAAACCAGATCCATAATAGTGTCACTCAGTGGAAAACCAGATCCATAATAGTGTCAGTGGAAAACCAGATCCATAATAGTGTCACTAGTGGAAAACCAGATCCATAATAGTGTTACTCAGTGGAAAACCAGATCCATAATAGTGTCACTCAGTGGAAAACCAGATCCATAATAGTGTCACTAGTGGAAAACCAGATCCATAATAGTGTCACTCAGTGGAAAACCAGATCCATAATAGTGTCACTCAGTGGAAAACCAGATCCATAATAGTGTCACTCAGTGGAAAATCAGATCCATAATAGTGTCACTAGTGGAAAACCAGATCCATAATAGTGTCACTCAGTGGAAAACCAGATCCATAATAGTGTCACTCAGTGGAAAACCAGATCCATAATAGTGTCAGTGGAAAACCAGATCCATAATAGTGTCACTAGTGGAAAACCAGATCCATAATAGTGTCACTCAGTGGAAAACCAGATCCATAATAGTGTCGCTCAGTGGAAAACCAGATCCATAATAGTGTCACTCAGTGGAAAACCAGATCCATAATAGTGTCAGTGGAACCCCAGATCCATAATAGTGTCACTCAGTGGAAAACCAGATCCATAATAGTGTCACTCATTGGAAAACCAGATCCATAATAGTGTCACTCAGTGGAAAACCAGATCCATAATAGTGTCAGTGGAAAACCAGATCCATAATAGTGTCAGTGGAAAACCAGATCCATAATAGTGTCACTAGTGGAAAACCAGATCCATAATAGTGTCACTAGTGGAAAACCAGATCCATAATAGTGTCACTAGTGGACAACCAGATCCATAATAGTGTCACTCAGTGGAAAACCAGATCCATAATAGTGTCACTCAGTGGAAAACCAAATCCATAATAGTGTCACTAGTGGAAAACCAGATCCATAATAGTGTCACTCAGTGGAAAACCAGATCCATAATAGTGTCACTCAGTGGAAAACCAGATCCATAATAGTGTCACTCAGTGGAAAACCAGATCCATAATAGTGTCACTCAGTGGAAAACCAGATCCATAATAATGTCACTCAGTGGAAAACCAGATCCATAATAGTGTCACTAGTGGAAAACCAGATCCATAATAGTGTCACTCAGTGGAAAACCAGATCCATAATAGTGTCACTCAGTGGAAAACCAGATCCATAATAGTGTCACTCAGTGGAAAACCAGATCCATAATAGTGTCACTCAGTGGAAAACCAGATCCATAATAGTGTCACTCAGTGGAAAACCAGATCCATAATAATGTCACTCAGTGGAAAACCAGATCCATAATAGTGTCACTAGTGGAAAACCAGATCCATAATAGTTTCACTCAGTGGAAAACCAGATCCATAATAGTGGCACTCAGTGGAAAACCAGATCCATAATAGTGTCACTCAGTGGAAAACCAGATCCATAATAGTGTCACTCAGTGGAAAACCAGATCCATAATAGTGTCACTAGTGGAAAACCAGATCCATAATAGTGTCACTCAGTGGAAAACCAGATCCATAATAGTATCACTCAGTGGAAAACCAGATCCATAATAGTGTCAGTGGAAAACCAGATCCATAATAGTGTCACTAGTGGAAAACCAGATCCATAATAGTGTCACTCAGTGGAAAACCAGATCCATAATAGTGTCGCTCAGTGGAAAACCAGATACATAATAGTGTCACTCAGTGGAAAACCAGATCCATAATAGTGTCAGTGGAAAACCAGATCCATAATAGTGTCACTCAGTGGAAAACCAGATCCATAATAGTGTCACTCAGTGGAAAACCAGATCCATAATAGTGTCACTCAGTGGAAAACCAGATCCATAATAGTGTCACTCAGTGGAAAACCAGATCCATAATAGTGTCAGTGGAAAACCAGATCCATAATAGTGTCACTAGTGGAAAACCAGATCCATAATAGTGTCACTCAGTGGAAAACCAGATCCATAATAGTGTCACTCAGTGGAAAACCAGATCCATAATAGTGTCACTCAGTGGAAAACCAGATCCATAATAGTGTCAGTGGAAAACCAGATCCATAATAGTGTCAGTGGAAAACCAGATCCATAATAGTGTCACTCAGTGGAAAACCAGATCCATAATAGTGTCACTAGTGGAAAACCAGATCCATAATAGTGTCACTAGTGGAAAACCAGATCCATAATAGTGTCACTAGTGGAAAACCAGATCCATAATAGTGGCACTCAGTGGAAAACCAGATCCATAATAGTGTCACTCAGTGGAAAACCAGATCCATAATAGTGTCACTCAGTGGAAAACCAGATCCATAATAGTGTCACTAGTGGAAAACCAGATCCATAATACTGTCACTCAGTGGAAAACCAGATCCATAATAGTGTCACTCAGTGGAAAACCAGATCCATAATAGTGTCACTCAGTGGAAAACCAGATCCATAATAGTGTCAGTGGAAAACCAGATCCATAATAGTGTCACTCAGTGGAAAACCAGATCCATAATAGTGTCACTCAGTGGAAAACCAGATCCATAATAGTGTCAGTGGAAAACCAGATCCATAATAGAGTCACTAGTGGAAAACCAGATCCATAATAGTGTTACTCAGTGGAAAACCAGATCCATAATAGTGTCACTCAGTGGAAAACCAGATCCATAATAGTGTCACTAGTGGAAAACCAGATCCATAATAGTGTCACTCAGTGGAAAACCAGATCCATAATAGTGGCACTCAGTGGAAAACCAGATCCATAATAGTGTCACTCAGTGGAAAACCAGATCCATAATAGTGTCACTCAGTGGAAAACCAGATCCATAATAGTGTCACTCAGTGGAAAACCAGATCCATAATAGTGTCAGTGGAAAACCAGATCCATAATAGTGTCAGTGGAAAACCAGATCCATAATAGTGTCACTCAGTGGAAAACCAGATCCATAATAGTGTCACTAGTGGAAAACCAGATCCATAATAGTGTCACTAGTGGAAAACCAGATCCATAATAGTGTCACTAGTGGAAAACCAGATCCATAATAGTGGCACTCAGTGGAAAACCAGATCCATAATAGTGTCACTCAGTGGAAAACCAGATCCATAATAGTGTCACTCAGTGGAAAACCAGATCCATAATAGTGTCACTAGTGGAAAACCAGATCCATAATATTGTCACTCAGTGGAAAACCAGATCCATAATAGTGTCACTCAGTGGAAAACCAGATCCATAATAGTGTCACTCAGTGGAAAACCAGATCCATAATAGTGTCAGTGGAAAACCAGATCCATAATAGTGTCACTAGTGGAAAACCAGATCCATAATAGTGTCACTCAGTGGAAAACCAGATCCATAATAGTGTCACTCAGTGGAAAACCAGATCCATAATAGTGTCACTCAGTGGAAAACCAGATCCATAATAGTGTCACTCAGTGGAAAACCAGATCCATAATAGTGTCAGTGGAAAACCAGATCCATAATAGTGTCACTAGTGGAAAACCAGATCCATAATAGTGTCACTCAGTGGAAAACCAGATCCATAATAGTGTCACTCAGTGGAAAACCAGTTCCATAATAGTGTCAGTGGAAAACCAGATCCATAATAGTGTCAGTGGAAAACCAGATCCATAATAGTGTCACTCAGTGGAAAACCAGATCCATAATAGTGTCACTAGTGGAAAACCAGATCCATAATAGTGTCACTAGTGGAAAACCAGATCCATAATAGTGTCACTAGTGGAAAACCAGATCCATAATAGTGTCACTCAGTGGAAAACCAGATCCATAATAGTGTCACTAGTGGAAAACCAGATCCATAATACTGTCACTCAGTGGAAAACCAGATCCATTATAGTGTCACTCAGTGGAAAACCAGATCCATAATAGTGTCACTCAGTGGAAAACCAGATCCATAATAGTGTCAGTGGAAAACCAGATCCATAATAGTGTCACTAGTGGAAAACCAGATCCATAATAGTGTCACTCAGTGGAAAACCAGATCCATAATAGTGTCACTCAGTGGAAAACCAGATCCATAATAGTGTCAGTGGAAAACCAGATCCATAATAGTGTCACTAGTGGAAAACCAGATCCATAATAGTGTTACTCAATGGAAAACCAGATCCATAATAGTGTCACTCAGTGGAAAACCAGATCCATAATAGTGTCACTAGTGGAAAACCAGATCCATAATAGTGTCACTCAGTGGAAAACCAGATCCATAATAGTGGCACTCAGTGGAAAACCAGATCCATAATAGTGTCACTCAGTGGAAAACCAGATCCATAATAGTGTCACTCAGTGGAAAACCAGATCCATAATAGTGTCACTCAGTGGAAAACCAGATCCATAATAGTGTCAGTGGAAAACCAGATCCATAATAGTGTCAGTGGAAAACCAGATCCATAATAGTGTCACTCAGTGGAAAACCAGATCCATAATAGTGTCACTAGTGGAAAACCAGATCCATAATAGTGTCACTAGTGGAAAACCAGATCCATAATAGTGTCACTAGTGGAAAACCAGATCCATAATAGTGGCACTCAGTGGAAAACCAGATCCATAATAGTGTCACTCAGTGGAAAACCAGATCCATAATAGTGTCACTCAGTGGAAAACCAGATCCATAATAGTGTCACTAGTGGAAAACCAGATCCATAATACTGTCACTCAGTGGAAAACCAGATCCATAATAGTGTCACTCAGTGGAAAACCAGATCCATAATAGTGTCACTCAGTGGAAAACCAGATCCATAATAGTGTCAGTGGAAAACCAGATCCATAATAGTGTCACTAGTGGAAAACCAGATCCATAATAGTGTCACTCAGTGGAAAACCAGATCCATAATAGTGTCACTCAGTGGAAAACCAGATCCATAATAGTGTCAGTGGAAAACCAGATCCATAATAGTGTCACTAGTGGAAAACCAGATCCATAATAGTGTCACTCAGTGGAAAACCAGATCCATAATAGTGTCACTCAGTGGAAAACCAGATCCATAATAGTGTCACTCAGTGGAAAACCAGATCCATAATAGTGTCAGTGGAAAACCAGATCCATAATAGTGTCAGTGGAAAACCAGATCCATAATAGTGTCACTCAGTGGAAAACCAGATCCATAATAGTGTCACTAGTGGAAAACCAGATCCATAATAGTGTCACTAGTGGAAAACCAGATCCATAATAGTGTCACTAGTGGAAAACCAGATCCATAATAGTGGCACTCAGTGGAAAACCAGATCCATAATAGTGGCACTCAGTGGAAAACCAGATCCATAATAGTGTCACTCAGTGGAAAACCAGATCCATAATAGTGTCACTAGTGGAAAACCAGATCCATAATACTGTCACTCAGTGGAAAACCAGATCCATAATAGTGTCACTCAGTGGAAAACCAGATCCATAATAGTGTCAGTGGAAAACCAGATCCATAATAGTGTCACTAGTGGAAAACCAGATCCATAATAGTGTCACTCAGTGGAAAACCAGATCCATAATAGTGTCACTCAGTGGAAAACCAGATCCATAATAGTGTCAGTGGAAAACCAGATCCATAATAGTGTCACTAGTGGAAAACCAGATCCATAATAGTGTTACTCAGTGGAAAACCAGATCCATAATAGTGTCACTCAGTGGAAAACCAGATCCATAATAGTGTCACTAGTGGAAAACCAGATCCATAATAGTGTCACTCAGTGGAAAACCAGATCCATAATAGTGGCACTCAGTGGAAAACCAGATCCATAATAGTGTCACTCAGTGGAAAACCAGATCCATAATAGTGTCACTCAGTGGAAAACCAGATCCATAATAGTGTCACTCAGTGGAAAACCAGATCCATAATAGTGTCAGTGGAAAACCAGATCCATAATAGTGTCACTAGTGGAAAACCAGATCCATAATAGTGTCACTCAGTGGAAAACCAGATCCATAATAGTGTCACTCAGTGGAAAACCAGATCCATAATAGTGTCAGTGGAAAACCAGATCCATAATAGTGTCACTAGTGGAAAACCAGATCCATAATAGTGTTACTCAGTGGAAAACCAGATCCATAATAGTGTCACTCAGTGGAAAACCAGATCCATAATAGTGTCACTAGTGGAAAACCAGATCCATAATAGTGTCACTCAGTGGAAAACCAGATCCATAATAGTGGCACTCAGTGGAAAACCAGATCCATAATAGTGTCACTCAGTGGAAAACCAGATCCATAATAGTGTCACTCAGTGGAAAACCAGATCCATAATAGTGTCAGTGGAAAACCAGATCCATAATAGTGTCAGTGGAAAACCAGATCCATAATAGTGTCACTCAGTGGAAAACCAGATCCATAATAGTGTCACTAGTGGAAAACCAGATCCATAATAGTGTCACTAGTGGAAAACCAGATCCATAATAGTGTCACTAGTGGAAAACCAGATCCATAATAGTGGCACTCAGTGGAAAACCAGATCCATAATAGTGTCAGTGGAAAACCAGATCCATAATAGTGTCACTAGTGGAAAACCAGATCCATAATAGTGTTACTCAGTGGAAAACCAGATCCATAATAGTGTCACTCAGTGGAAAACCAGATCCATAATAGTGTCACTAGTGGAAAACCAGATCCATAATAGTGTCACTAGTGGAAAACCAGATCCATAATAGTGGCACTCAGTGGAAAACCAGATCCATAATAGTGTCACTCAGTGGAAAACCAGATCCATAATAGTGTCACTCAGTGGAAAACCAGATCCATAATAGTGTCACTAGTGGAAAACCAGATCCATAATACTGTCACTCAGTGGAAAACCAGATCCATAATAGTGTCACTCAGTGGAAAACCAGATCCATAATAGTGTCACTCAGTGGAAAACCAGATCCATAATAGTGTCAGTGGAAAACCAGATCCATAATAGTGTCACTAGTGGAAAACCAGATCCATAATAGTGTCACTCAGTGGAAAACCAGATCCATAATAGTGTCACTCAGTGGAAAACCAGATCCATAATAGTGTCAGTGGAAAACCAGATCCATAATAGTGTCACTAGTGGAAAACCAGATCCATAATAGTGTCACTCAGTGGAAAACCAGATCCATAATAGTGTCACTCAGTGGAAAACCAGATCCATAATAGTGTCACTCAGTGGAAAACCAGATCCATAATAGTGTCAGTGGAAAACCAGATCCATAATAGTGTCAGTGGAAAACCAGATCCATAATAGTGTCACTCAGTGGAAAACCAGATCCATAATAGTGTCACTAGTGGAAAACCAGATCCATAATAGTGTCACTAGTGGAAAACCAGATCCATAATAGTGTCACTAGTGGAAAACCAGATCCATAATAGTGGCACTCAGTGGAAAACCAGATCCATAATAGTGTCACTCAGTGGAAAACCAGATCCATAATAGTGTCACTCAGTGGAAAACCAGATCCATAATAGTGTCACTAGTGGAAAACCAGATCCATAATAGTGTCACTCAGTGGAAAACCAGATCCATAATAGTGTCACTCAGTGGAAAACCAGATCCATAATAGTGTCAGTGGAAAACCAGATCCATAATAGTGTCACTAGTGGAAAACCAGATCCATAATAGTGTTACTCAGTGGAAAACCAGATCCATAATAGTGTCACTCAGTGGAAAACCAGATCCATAATAGTGTCACTAGTGGAAAACCAGATCCATAATAGTGTCACTCAGTGGAAAACCAGATCCATAATAGTGGCACTCAGTGGAAAACCAGATCCATAATAGTGTCACTCAGTGGAAAACCAGATCCATAATAGTGTCACTCAGTGGAAAACCAGATCCATAATAGTGTCACTCAGTGGAAAACCAGATCCATAATAGTGTCAGTGGAAAACCAGATCCATAATAGTGTCACTAGTGGAAAACCAGATCCATAATAGTGTCACTCAGTGGAAAACCAGATCCATAATAGTGTCACTCAGTGGAAAACCAGATCCATAATAGTGTCAGTGGAAAACCAGATCCATAATAGTGTCACTAGTGGAAAACCAGATCCATAATAGTGTTACTCAGTGGAAAACCAGATCCATAATAGTGTCACTCAGTGGAAAACCAGATCCATAATAGTGTCACTAGTGGAAAACCAGATCCATAATAGTGTCACTCAGTGGAAAACCAGATCCATAATAGTGGCACTCAGTGGAAAACCAGATCCATAATAGTGTCACTCAGTGGAAAACCAGATCCATAATAGTGTCACTCAGTGGAAAACCAGATCCATAATAGTGTCAGTGGAAAACCAGATCCATAATAGTGTCAGTGGAAAACCAGATCCATAATAGTGTCACTCAGTGGAAAACCAGATCCATAATAGTGTCACTAGTGGAAAACCAGATCCATAATAGTGTCACTAGTGGAAAACCAGATCCATAATAGTGTCACTAGTGGAAAACCAGATCCATAATAGTGGCACTCAGTGGAAAACCAGATCCATAATAGTGTCAGTGGAAAACCAGATCCATAATAGTGTCACTAGTGGAAAACCAGATCCATAATAGTGTTACTCAGTGGAAAACCAGATCCATAATAGTGTCACTCAGTGGAAAACCAGATCCATAATAGTGTCACTAGTGGAAAACCAGATCCATAATAGTGTCACTCAGTGGAAAACCAGATCCATAATAGTGGCACTCAGTGGAAAACCAGATCCATAATAGTGTCACTCAGTGGAAAACCAGATCCATAATAGTGTCACTCAGTGGAAAACCAGATCCATAATAGTGTCTCTCAGTGGAAAACCAGATCCATAATAGTGTCAGTGGAAAACCAGATCCATAATAGTGTCACTAGTGGAAAACCAGATCCATAATAGTGTCACTCAGTGGAAAACCAGATCCATAATAGTGTCACTCAGTGGAAAACCAGATCCATAATAGTGTCAGTGGAAAACCAGATCCATAATAGTGTCACTAGTGGAAAACCAGATCCATAATAGTGTTACTCAGTGGAAAACCAGATCCATAATAGTGTCACTCAGTGGAAAACCAGATCCATAATAGTGTCACTAGTGGAAAACCAGATCCATAATAGTGTCACTCAGTGGAAAACCAGATCCATAATAGTGGCACTCAGTGGAAAACCAGATCCATAATAGTGTCACTCAGTGGAAAACCAGATCCATAATAGTGTCACTCAGTGGAAAACCAGATCCATAATAGTGTCAGTGGAAAACCAGATCCATAATAGTGTCAGTGGAAAACCAGATCCATAATAGTGTCACTCAGTGGAAAACCAGATCCATAATAGTGTCACTAGTGGAAAACCAGATCCATAATAGTGTCACTAGTGGAAAACCAGATCCATAATAGTGTCACTAGTGGAAAACCAGATCCATAATAGTGGCACTCAGTGGAAAACCAGATCCATAATAGTGGCACTCAGTGGAAAACCAGATCCATAATAGTGTCACTCAGTGGAAAACCAGATCCATAATAGTGTCACTAGTGGAAAACCAGATCCATAATACTGTCACTCAGTGGAAAACCAGATCCATAATAGTGTCACTCAGTGGAAAACCAGATCCATAATAGTGTCAGTGGAAAACCAGATCCATAATAGTGTCAGTGGAAAACCAGATCCATAATAGTGTCACTCAGTGGAAAACCAGATCCATAATAGTGTCACTAGTGGAAAACCAGATCCATAATAGTGTCACTAGTGGAAAACCAGATCCATAATAGTGTCACTAGTGGAAAACCAGATCCATAATAGTGGCACTCAGTGGAAAACCAGATCCATAATAGTGTCAGTGGAAAACCAGATCCATAATAGTGTCACTAGTGGAAAACCAGATCCATAATAGTGTTACTCAGTGGAAAACCAGATCCATAATAGTGTCACTCAGTGGAAAACCAGATCCATAATAGTGTCACTAGTGGAAAACCAGATCCATAATAGTGTCACTCAGTGGAAAACCAGATCCATAATAGTGGCACTCAGTGGAAAACCAGATCCATAATAGTGTCACTCAGTGGAAAACCAGATCCATAATAGTGTCACTCAGTGGAAAACCAGATCCATAATAGTGTCTCTCAGTGGAAAACCAGATCCATAATAGTGTCAGTGGAAAACCAGATCCATAATAGTGTCACTAGTGGAAAACCAGATCCATAATAGTGTCACTCAGTGGAAAACCAGATCCATAATAGTGTCACTCAGTGGAAAACCAGATCCATAATAGTGTCAGTGGAAAACCAGATCCATAATAGTGTCACTAGTGGAAAACCAGATCCATAATAGTGTTACTCAGTGGAAAACCAGATCCATAATAGTGTCACTCAGTGGAAAACCAGATCCATAATAGTGTCACTAGTGGAAAACCAGATCCATAATAGTGTCACTCAGTGGAAAACCAGATCCATAATAGTGGCACTCAGTGGAAAACCAGATCCATAATAGTGTCACTCAGTGGAAAACCAGATCCATAATAGTGTCACTCAGTGGAAAACCAGATCCATAATAGTGTCAGTGGAAAACCAGATCCATAATAGTGTCAGTGGAAAACCAGATCCATAATAGTGTCACTCAGTGGAAAACCAGATCCATAATAGTGTCACTAGTGGAAAACCAGATCCATAATAGTGTCACTAGTGGAAAACCAGATCCATAATAGTGTCACTAGTGGAAAACCAGATCCATAATAGTGGCACTCAGTGGAAAACCAGATCCATAATAGTGTCACTCAGTGGAAAACCAGATCCATAATAGTGTCACTCAGTGGAAAACCAGATCCATAATAGTGTCACTAGTGGAAAACCAGATCCATAATACTGTCCCTCAGTGGAAAACCAGATCCATAATAGTGTCACTCAGTGGAAAACCAGATCCATAATAGTGTCACTAGTGGAAAACCAGATCCATAATACTGTCACTCAGTGGAAAACCAGATCCATAATAGTGTCACTCAGTGGAAAACCAGATCCATAATAGTGTCACTCAGTGGAAAACCAGATCCATAATAGTGTCAGTGGAAAACCAGATCCATAATAGTGTCACTAGTGGAAAACCAGATCCATAATAGTGTCACTCAGTGGAAAACCAGATCCATAATAGTGTCACTCAGTGGAAAACCAGATCCATAATAGTGTCACTCAGTGGAAAACCAGATCCATAATAGTGTCACTCAGTGGAAAACCAGATCCATAATAGTGTCACTAGTGGAAAACCAGATCCATAATACTGTCACTCAGTGGAAAACCAGATCCATAATAGTGTCACTCAGTGGAAAACCAGATCCATAATAGTGTCACTCAGTGGAAAACCAGATCCATAATAGTGTCAGTGGAAAACCAGATCCATAATAGTGTCACTAGTGGAAAACCAGATCCATAATAGTGTCACTCAGTGGAAAACCAGATCCATAATAGTGTCACTCAGTGGAAAACCAGATCCATAATAGTGTCACTCAGTGGAAAACCAGATCCATAATAGTGTCACTCAGTGGAAAACCAGATCCATAATAGTGTCAGTGGAAAACCAGATCCATAATAGTGTCACTAGTGGAAAACCAGATCCATAATAGTGTCACTCAGTGGAAAACCAGATCCATAATAGTGTCACTCAGTGGAAAACCAGATCCATAATAGTGTCACTCAGTGGAAAACCAGCTCCATAATAGTGTCAGTGGAAAACCAGATCCATAATAGTGTCAGTGGAAAACCAGATCCATAATAGTGTCACTCAGTGGAAAACCAGATCCATAATAGTGTCACTAGTGGAAAACCAGATCCATAATAGTGTCACTAGTGGAAAACCAGATCCATAATAGTGTCACTAGTGGAAAACCAGATCCATAATAGTGTCACTCAGTGGAAAACCAGATCCATAATAGTGTCACTAGTGGAAAACCAGATCCATAATACTGTCACTCAGTGGAAAACCAGATCCATAATAGTGTCACTCAGTGGAAAACCAGATCCATAATAGTGTCACTCAGTGGAAAACCAGATCCATAATAGTGTCAGTGGAAAACCAGATCCATAATAGTGTCACTAGTGGAAAACCAGATCCATAATAGTGTCACTCAGTGGAAAACCAGATCCATAATAGTGTCACTCAGTGGAAAACCAGATCCATAATAGTGTCAGTGGAAAATCAGATCCATAATAGTGTCACTAGTGGAAAACCAGATCCATAATAGTGTTACTCAGTGGAAAACCAGATCCATAATAGTGTCACTCAGTGGAAAACCAGATCCATAATAGTGTCACTAGTGGAAAACCAGATCCATAATAGTGTCACTCAGTGGAAAACCAGATCCATAATAGTGGCACTCAGTGGAAAACCAGATCCATAATAGTGTCACTCAGTGGAAAACCAGATCCATAATAGTGTCACTCAGTGGAAAACCAGATCCATAATAGTGTCACTCAGTGGAAAACCAGATCCATAATAGTGTCAGTGGAAAACCAGATCCATAATAGTGTCAGTGGAAAACCAGATCCATAATAGTGTCACTCAGTGGAAAACCAGATCCATAATAGTGTCACTAGTGGAAAACCAGATCCATAATAGTGTCACTAGTGGAAAACCAGATCCATAATAGTGTCACTAGTGGAAAACCAGATCCATAATAGTGGCACTCAGTGGAAAACCAGATCCATAATAGTGTCACTCAGTGGAAAACCAGATCCATAATAGTGTCACTCAGTGGAAAACCAGATCCATAATAGTGTCACTAGTGGAAAACCAGATTCATAATACTGTCACTCAGTGGAAAACCAGATCCATAATAGTGTCACTCAGTGGAAAACCAGATCCATAATAGTGTCACTCAGTGGAAAACCAGATCCATAATAGTGTCAGTGGAAAACCAGATCCATAATAGTGTCACTAGTGGAAAACCAGATCCATAATAGTGTCACTCAGTGGAAAACCAGATCCATAATAGTGTCACTCAGTGGAAAACCAGATCCATAATAGTGTCACTCAGTGGAAAACCAGATCCATAATAGTGTCACTCAGTGGAAAACCAGATCCATAATAGTGTCAGTGGAAAACCAGATCCATAATAGTGTCACTAGTGGAAAACCAGATCCATAATAGTGTCACTCAGTGGAAAACCAGATCCATAATAGTGTCACTCAGTGGAAAACCAGATCCATAATAGTGTCACTCAGTGGAAAACCAGATCCATAATAGTGTCAGTGGAAAACCAGATCCATAATAGTGTCAGTGGAAAACCAGATCCATAATAGTGTCACTCAGTGGAAAACCAGATCCATAATAGTGTCAGTGGAAAACCAGATCCATAATAGTGTCACTAGTGGAAAACCAGATCCATAATAGTGTCACTCAGTGGAAAACCAGATCCATAATAGTGTCACTCAGTGGAAAACCAGATCCATAATAGTGTCACTCAGTGGAAAACCAGCTCCATAATAGTGTCAGTGGAAAACCAGATCCATAATAGTGTCAGTGGAAAACCAGATCCATAATAGTGTCACTCAGTGGAAAACCAGATCCATAATAGTGTCACTAGTGGAAAACCAGATCCATAATAGTGTCACTAGTGGAAAACCAGATCCATAATAGTGTCACTAGTGGAAAACCAGATCCATAATAGTGTCACTCAGTGGAAAACCAGATCCATAATAGTGTCACTAGTGGAAAACCAGATCCATAATACTGTCACTCAGTGGAAAACCAGATCCATAATAGTGTCACTCAGTGGAAAACCAGATCCATAATAGTGTCACTCAGTGGAAAACCAGATCCATAATAGTGTCAGTGGAAAACCAGATCCATAATAGTGTCACTAGTGGAAAACCAGATCCATAATAGTGTCACTCAGTGGAAAACCAGATCCATAATAGTGTCACTCAGTGGAAAACCAGATCCATAATAGTGTCAGTGGAAAATCAGATCCATAATAGTGTCACTAGTGGAAAACCAGATCCATAATAGTGTTACTCAGTGGAAAACCAGATCCATAATAGTGTCACTCAGTGGAAAACCAGATCCATAATAGTGTCACTAGTGGAAAACCAGATCCATAATAGTGTCACTCAGTGGAAAACCAGATCCATAATAGTGGCACTCAGTGGAAAACCAGATCCATAATAGTGTCACTCAGTGGAAAACCAGATCCATAATAGTGTCACTCAGTGGAAAACCAGATCCATAATAGTGTCACTCAGTGGAAAACCAGATCCATAATAGTGTCAGTGGAAAACCAGATCCATAATAGTGTCAGTGGAAAACCAGATCCATAATAGTGTCACTCAGTGGAAAACCAGATCCATAATAGTGTCACTAGTGGAAAACCAGATCCATAATAGTGTCACTAGTGGAAAACCAGATCCATAATAGTGTCACTAGTGGAAAACCAGATCCATAATAGTGGCACTCAGTGGAAAACCAGATCCATAATAGTGTCACTCAGTGGAAAACCAGATCCATAATAGTGTCACTCAGTGGAAAACCAGATCCATAATAGTGTCACTAGTGGAAAACCAGATTCATAATACTGTCACTCAGTGGAAAACCAGATCCATAATAGTGTCACTCAGTGGAAAACCAGATCCATAATAGTGTCACTCAGTGGAAAACCAGATCCATAATAGTGTCAGTGGAAAACCAGATCCATAATAGTGTCACTAGTGGAAAACCAGATCCATAATAGTGTCACTCAGTGGAAAACCAGATCCATAATAGTGTCACTCAGTGGAAAACCAGATCCATAATAGTGTCACTCAGTGGAAAACCAGATCCATAATAGTGTCACTCAGTGGAAAACCAGATCCATAATAGTGTCAGTGGAAAACCAGATCCATAATAGTGTCACTAGTGGAAAACCAGATCCATAATAGTGTCACTCAGTGGAAAACCAGATCCATAATAGTGTCACTCAGTGGAAAACCAGATCCATAATAGTGTCACTCAGTGGAAAACCAGATCCATAATAGTGTCAGTGGAAAACCAGATCCATAATAGTGTCAGTGGAAAACCAGATCCATAATAGTGTCACTCAGTGGAAAACCAGATCCATAATAGTGTCACTAGTGGAAAACCAGATCCATAATAGTGTCACTAGTGGAAAACCAGATCCATAATAGTGTCACTAGTGGAAAACCAGATCCATAATAGTGGCACTCAGTGGAAAACCAGATCCATAATAGTGGCACTCAGTGGAAAACCAGATCCATAATAGTGTCACTCAGTGGAAAACCAGATCCATAATAGTGTCACTAGTGGAAAACCAGATCCATAATACTGTCACTCAGTGGAAAACCAGATCCATAATAGTGTCACTCAGTGGAAAACCAGATCTATAATAGTGTCAGTGGAAAACCAGATCCATAATAGTGTCACTAGTGGAAAACCAGATCCATAATAGTGTCACTCAGTGGAAAACCAGATCCATAATAGTGTCACTCAGTGGAAAACCAGATCCATAATAGTGTCAGTGGAAAACCAGATCCATAATAGTGTCACTAGTGGAAAACCAGATCCATAATAGTGTTACTCAGTGGAAAACCAGATCCATAATAGTGTCACTCAGTGGAAAACCAGATCCATAATAGTGTCACTAGTGGAAAACCAGATCCATAATAGTGTCACTCAGTGGAAAACCAGATCCATAATAGTGGCACTCAGTGGAAAACCAGATCCATAATAGTGTCACTCAGTGGAAAACCAGATCCATAATAGTGTCACTCAGTGGAAAACCAGATCCATAATAGTGTCACTCAGTGGAAAACCAGATCCATAATAGTGTCAGTGGAAAACCAGATCCATAATAGTGTCAGTGGAAAACCAGATCCATAATAGTGTCACTCAGTGGAAAACCAGATCCATAATAGTGTCACTAGTGGAAAACCAGATCCATAATAGTGTCACTAGTGGAAAACCAGATCCATAATAGTGTCACTAGTGGAAAACCAGATCCATAATAGTGGCACTCAGTGGAAAACCAGATCCATAATAGTGTCACTCAGTGGAAAACCAGATCCATAATAGTGTCACTCAGTGGAAAACCAAATCCATAATAGTGTCACTAGTGGAAAACCAGATCCATAATACTGTCACTCAGTGGAAAACCAGATCCATAATAGTGTCACTCAGTGGAAAACCAGATCCATAATAGTGTCACTCAGTGGAAAACCAGCTCCATAATAGTGTCAGTGGAAAACCAGATCCATAATAGTGTCAGTGGAAAACCAGATCCATAATAGTGTCACTCAGTGGAAAACCAGATCCATAATAGTGTCACTAGTGGAAAACCAGATCCATAATAGTGTCACTAGTGGAAAACCAGATCCATAATAGTGTCACTAGTGGAAAACCAGATCCATAATAGTGTCACTCAGTGGAAAACCAGATCCATAATAGTGTCACTAGTGGAAAACCAGATCCATAATACTGTCACTCAGTGGAAAACCAGATCCATAATAGTGTCACTCAGTGGAAAACCAGATCCATAATAGTGTCACTCAGTGGAAAACCAGATCCATAATAGTGTCAGTGGAAAACCAGATCCATAATAGTGTCACTAGTGGAAAACCAGATCCATAATAGTGTCACTCAGTGGAAAACCAGATCCATAATAGTGTCACTCAGTGGAAAACCAGATCCATAATAGTGTCAGTGGAAAATCAGATCCATAATAGTGTCACTAGTGGAAAACCAGATCCATAATAGTGTTACTCAGTGGAAAACCAGATCCATAATAGTGTCACTCAGTGGAAAACCAGATCCATAATAGTGTCACTAGTGGAAAACCAGATCCATAATAGTGTCACTCAGTGGAAAACCAGATCCATAATAGTGGCACTCAGTGGAAAACCAGATCCATAATAGTGTCACTCAGTGGAAAACCAGATCCATAATAGTGTCACTCAGTGGAAAACCAGATCCATAATAGTGTCACTCAGTGGAAAACCAGATCCATAATAGTGTCAGTGGAAAACCAGATCCATAATAGTGTCAGTGGAAAACCAGATCCATAATAGTGTCACTCAGTGGAAAACCAGATCCATAATAGTGTCACTAGTGGAAAACCAGATCCATAATAGTGTCACTAGTGGAAAACCAGATCCATAATAGTGTCACTAGTGGAAAACCAGATCCATAATAGTGGCACTCAGTGGAAAACCAGATCCATAATAGTGTCACTCAGTGGAAAACCAGATCCATAATAGTGTCACTCAGTGGAAAACCAGATCCATAATAGTGTCACTAGTGGAAAACCAGATTCATAATACTGTCACTCAGTGGAAAACCAGATCCATAATAGTGTCACTCAGTGGAAAACCAGATCCATAATAGTGTCACTCAGTGGAAAACCAGATCCATAATAGTGTCAGTGGAAAACCAGATCCATAATAGTGTCACTAGTGGAAAACCAGATCCATAATAGTGTCACTCAGTGGAAAACCAGATCCATAATAGTGTCACTCAGTGGAAAACCAGATCCATAATAGTGTCACTCAGTGGAAAACCAGATCCATAATAGTGTCACTCAGTGGAAAACCAGATCCATAATAGTGTCAGTGGAAAACCAGATCCATAATAGTGTCACTAGTGGAAAACCAGATCCATAATAGTGTCACTCAGTGGAAAACCAGATCCATAATAGTGTCACTCAGTGGAAAACCAGATCCATAATAGTGTCACTCAGTGGAAAACCAGATCCATAATAGTGTCAGTGGAAAACCAGATCCATAATAGTGTCAGTGGAAAACCAGATCCATAATAGTGTCACTCAGTGGAAAACCAGATCCATAATAGTGTCACTAGTGGAAAACCAGATCCATAATAGTGTCACTAGTGGAAAACCAGATCCATAATAGTGTCACTAGTGGAAAACCAGATCCATAATAGTGTCACTCAGTGGAAAACCAGATCCATAATAGTGTCAGTGGAAAACCAGATCCATAATAGTGTCACTAGTGGAAAACCAGATCCATAATAGTGTCACTCAGTGGAAAACCAGATCCATAATAGTGTCACTCAGTGGAAAACCAGATCCATAATAGTGTCAGTGGAAAATCAGATCCATAATAGTGTCACTAGTGGAAAACCAGATCCATAATAGTGTTACTCAGTGGAAAACCAGATCCATAATAGTGTCACTCAGTGGAAAACCAGATCCATAATAGTGTCACTAGTGGAAAACCAGATCCATAATAGTGTCACTCAGTGGAAAACCAGATCCATAATAGTGGCACTCAGTGGAAAACCAGATCCATAATAGTGTCACTCAGTGGAAAACCAGATCCATAATAGTGTCACTCAGTGGAAAACCAGATCCATAATAGTGTCACTCAGTGGAAAACCAGATCCATAATAGTGTCAGTGGAAAACCAGATCCATAATAGTGTCAGTGGAAAACCAGATCCATAATAGTGTCACTCAGTGGAAAACCAGATCCATAATAGTGTCACTAGTGGAAAACCAGATCCATAATAGTGTCACTAGTGGAAAACCAGATCCATAATAGTGTCACTAGTGGAAAACCAGATCCATAATAGTGGCACTCAGTGGAAAACCAGATCCATAATAGTGTCACTCAGTGGAAAACCAGATCCATAATAGTGTCACTCAGTGGAAAACCAGATCCATAATAGTGTCACTAGTGGAAAACCAGATTCATAATACTGTCACTCAGTGGAAAACCAGATCCATAATAGTGTCACTCAGTGGAAAACCAGATCCATAATAGTGTCACTCAGTGGAAAACCAGATCCATAATAGTGTCAGTGGAAAACCAGATCCATAATAGTGTCACTAGTGGAAAACCAGATCCATAATAGTGTCACTCAGTGGAAAACCAGATCCATAATAGTGTCACTCAGTGGAAAACCAGATCCATAATAGTGTCACTCAGTGGAAAACCAGATCCATAATAGTGTCACTCAGTGGAAAACCAGATCCATAATAGTGTCAGTGGAAAACCAGATCCATAATAGTGTCACTAGTGGAAAACCAGATCCATAATAGTGTCACTCAGTGGAAAACCAGATCCATAATAGTGTCACTCAGTGGAAAACCAGATCCATAATAGTGTCACTCAGTGGAAAACCAGATCCATAATAGTGTCAGTGGAAAACCAGATCCATAATAGTGTCAGTGGAAAACCAGATCCATAATAGTGTCACTCAGTGGAAAACCAGATCCATAATAGTGTCACTAGTGGAAAACCAGATCCATAATAGTGTCACTAGTGGAAAACCAGATCCATAATAGTGTCACTAGTGGAAAACCAGATCCATAATAGTGGCACTCAGTGGAAAACCAGATCCATAATAGTGGCACTCAGTGGAAAACCAGATCCATAATAGTGTCACTCAGTGGAAAACCAGATCCATAATAGTGTCACTAGTGGAAAACCAGATCCATAATACTGTCACTCAGTGGAAAACCAGATCCATAATAGTGTCACTCAGTGGAAAACCAGATCTATAATAGTGTCAGTGGAAAACCAGATCCATAATAGTGTCACTAGTGGAAAACCAGATCCATAATAGTGTCACTCAGTGGAAAACCAGATCCATAATAGTGTCACTCAGTGGAAAACCAGATCCATAATAGTGTCAGTGGAAAACCAGATCCATAATAGTGTCACTAGTGGAAAACCAGATCCATAATAGTGTTACTCAGTGGAAAACCAGATCCATAATAGTGTCACTCAGTGGAAAACCAGATCCATAATAGTGTCACTAGTGGAAAACCAGATCCATAATAGTGTCACTCAGTGGAAAACCAGATCCATAATAGTGGCACTCAGTGGAAAACCAGATCCATAATAGTGTCACTCAGTGGAAAACCAGATCCATAATAGTGTCACTCAGTGGAAAACCAGATCCATAATAGTGTCACTCAGTGGAAAACCAGATCCATAATAGTGTCAGTGGAAAACCAGATCCATAATAGTGTCAGTGGAAAACCAGATCCATAATAGTGTCACTCAGTGGAAAACCAGATCCATAATAGTGTCACTAGTGGAAAACCAGATCCATAATAGTGTCACTAGTGGAAAACCAGATCCATAATAGTGTCACTAGTGGAAAACCAGATCCATAATAGTGGCACTCAGTGGAAAACCAGATCCATAATAGTGTCACTCAGTGGAAAACCAGATCCATAATAGTGTCACTCAGTGGAAAACCAAATCCATAATAGTGTCACTAGTGGAAAACCAGATCCATAATACTGTCACTCAGTGGAAAACCAGATCCATAATAGTGTCACTCAGTGGAAAACCAGATCCATAATAGTGTCACTCAGTGGAAAACCAGATCCATAATAGTGTCAGTGGAAAACCAGATCCATAATAGTGTCACTAGTGGAAAACCAGATCCATAATAGTGTCACTCAGTGGAAAACCAGATCCATAATAGTGTCACTCAGTGGAAAACCAGATCCATAATAGTGTCAGTGGAAAACCAGATCCATAATAGTGTCACTAGTGGAAAACCAGATCCATAATAGTGTCACTCAGTGGAAAACCAGATCCATAATAGTGTCACTCAGTGGAAAACCAGATCCATAATAGTGTCAGTGGAAAACCAGATCCATAATAGTGTCACTAGTGGAAAACCAGATCCATAATAGTGTTACTCAGTGGAAAACCAGATCCATAATAGTGTCACTCAGTGGAAAACCAGATCCATAATAGTGTCACTAGTGGAAAACCAGATCCATAATAGTGTCACTCAGTGGAAAACCAGATCCATAATAGTGGCACTCAGTGGAAAACCAGATCCATAATAGTGTCACTCAGTGGAAAACCAGATCCATAATAGTGTCACTAGTGGAAAACCAGATCCATAATATTGTCACTCAGTGGAAAACCAGATCCATAATAGTGTCAGTGGAAAACCAGATCCATAATAGTGTCACTCAGTGGAAAACCAGATCCATAATAGTGTCACTAGTGGAAAACCAGATCCATAATAGTGTCACTAGTGGAAAACCAGATCCATAATAGTGTCACTAGTGGAAAACCAGATCCATAATAGTGTCACTAGTGGAAAACCAGATCCATAATACTGTCACTCAGTGGAAAACCAGATCCATAATAGTGTCACTCAGTGGAAAACCAGATCCATAATAGTGTCACTCAGTGGAAAACCAGATCCATAATAGTGTCAGTGGAAAACCAGATCCATAATAGTGTCACTAGTGGAAAACCAGATCCATAATAGTGTCACTCAGTGGAAAACCAGATCCATAATAGTGTCACTCAGTGGAAAACCAGATCCATAATAGTGTCAGTGGAAAACCAGATCCATAATAGTGTCACTAGTGGAAAACCAGATCCATAATAGTGTTACTCAGTGGAAAACCAGATCCATAATAGTGTCACTCAGTGGAAAACCAGATCCATAATAGTGTCACTAGTGGAAAACCAGATCCATAATAGTGTCACTCAGTGGAAAACCAGATCCATAATAGTGTCACTCAGTGGAAAACCAGATCCATAATAGTGTCACTCAGTGGAAAACCAGATCCATAATAGTGTCACTCAGTGGAAAACCAGATCCATAATAGTGTCACTAGTGGAAAACCAGATCCATAATAGTGTCACTCAGTGGAAAACCAGATCCATAATAGTGTCACTCAGTGGAAAACCAGATCCATAATAGTGTCACTCAGTGGAAAACCAGATCCATAATAGTGTCAGTGGAAAACCAGATCCATAATAGTGTCACTAGTGGAAAACCAGATCCATAATAGTGTCACTCAGTGGAAAACCAGATCCATAATAGTGTCGCTCAGTGAAAAACCAGATCCATAATAGTGTCACTCAGTGGAAAACCAGATCCATAATAGTGTCACTCAGTGGAAAACCAGATCCATAATAGTGTCAGTGGAAAACCAGATCCATAATAGTGTCAGTGGAAAACCAGATCCATAATAGTGTCACTCAGTGGAAAACCAGATCCATAATAGTGTCACTAGTGGAAAACCAGATCCATAATAGTGTCACTAGTGGAAAACCAGATCCATAATAGTGTCACTAGTGGAAAACCAGATCCATAATAGTGTCACTCAGTGGAAAACCAGATCCATAATAGTGTCACTCAGTGGAAAACCAGATCCATAATAGTGTCAGTGGAATACCAGATCCATAATAGTGTCACTAGTGGAAAACCAGATCCATAATAGTGTCACTAGTGGAAAACCAGATCCATAATAGTGTCAGTGGAAAACCAGATCCATAATAGTGTCACTCAGTGGAAAACCAGATCCATAATAGTGTCACTCAGTGGAAAACCAGATCCATAATAGTGTCACTCAGTGGAAAACCAGATCCATAATAGTGTCACTAGTGGAAAACCAGATCCATAATAGTGTCACTAGTGGAAAACCAGATCCATAATAGTGTCACTCAGTGGAAAACCAGATCCATAATAGTGTCACTAGTGGAAAACCAGATCCATAATAGTGTCAGTGGAAAACCAGATCCATAATAGTGTCACTCAGTGGAAAACCAGATCCATAATAGTGTCACTCAGTGGAAAACCAGATCCATAATAGTGTCACTCAGTGGAAAACCAGATCCATAATAGTGTCACTAGTGGAAAACCAGATCCATAATAGTGTCACTCAGTAGAAAACCAGATCCATAATAGTGTCACTAGTGGAAAACCAGATCCATAATAGTGTCACTCAGTGGAAAACCAGATCCATAATAGTGTCACTCAGTGGAAAACCAGATCCATAATAGTGTCACTCAGTGGAAAACCAGATCCACAATAGTGTCACTAGTGGAAAACCAGATCCATAATAGTGTCACTCAGTGGAAAACCAGATCCATAATAGTGTCACTTAGTGGAAAACCAGATACATAATAGTGTCACTCAGTGGAAAACCAGATCCATAATAGTGTCACTCAGTGGAAAATCAGATCCATAATAGTGTCACTAGTGGAAAACCAGATCCATAATAGTGTCACTCAGTGGAAAACCAGATCCATAATAGTGTCACTAGTGGAAAACCAGATCCATAATAGTGTCACTCAGTGGAAAACCAGATCCATAATAGTGTCACTCAGTGGAAAACCAGATCCATAATAGTGTCACTAGTGGAAAACCAGATCCATAATAGTGTCACTCAGTGGAAAACCAGATCCATAATAGTGGCACTCAGTAGAAAACCAGATCCATAATAGTGTCACTCAGTGGAAAACCAGATCCATAATAGTGTCACTCAGTGGAAAACCAGATCCATAATAGTGTCACTCAGTGGAAAACCAGATCCATAATAGTGTCACTCAGTGGAAAATCTTTCCAGTAATGGTTCAAGTAAGCTGATCCTAGATCTGTGTTTAGGACAACGTCAAGCCAGAGATCACCAGACCATGTCATGCAGAGGGCCTGGAATCTTTCCCTTATGAAAATATAAATAAGTCAAAATGGTATAGAAGTCATTAGCTTGGGCTCTAAAGTCAAACTCTGACCCTTTAAGCTCAACCTAAACATTAGCGCATGACCCAGGGCAGGCAGGCGGTTGGAATTCTCTCTGTCGTACACATCACTCCCATCACCGAGCCTGGGTTTGGATTCCAACTCTCACACCCAGAGCATATGAAATGGCCATTACCCAGCCCATCTCTAGCCTAGGACATGTACTGGACTTGAGACCGTGAATAGTCTTGAATTGAAATGTATTACTGCGGTGAAGACCAGTTCAAGGAAAGGGCTATTGGCTTGGCTTGCGTCCTCTCTGTGTTTCGCATCATGTCAAAGATAAGCTGTCATACTGAAGAGCTGTAGCAGTGCTCACAGACTTCACTCCCTCTTCTCAGTATGAGCACAGTGTGCTAGCAGAAGCGCTAGCTAGAGCGCTAACTCTGTCAGTGCGGATGGCTTTATCAGTGCTGGTTTACTGAGAACACTGTGTAACAGTAGTAAATATAGTGGTAATATAGCGGTGGTATGAGTGACTCTGTCAGCACTTCCCAGGGTTATTTACTCACCATCCCTATCTAATCCAAGTCCCTGTCAGCCTTTACTGCTCTTATTTATGGACACACTTCCCCGTCAGCTTTAGGATGAGCTGACCGCACTCCAAGATGCTCTCGAGGAGTGTTCTGTGGTGTTTCTAACTAGTGTTCTACAGGGTTCCCTGTGTGAAAGTTAGCAGCTGTGGCTCTGGTCATAGAATTAAAATGAGTAGAGAGGAAATTCTGTTTCAAAGCAATGTTGGAGGTGAGGGGAGAGGAGGGGACTGGTGGCCATATTGGTTGTAAAGGAGGGGAGAGGAGGGGAGGTGAGGGGAGAGGAGGGGAAGGGAGGGGAGAGGAGAGGAGGGTAGGTGAGGTGAGAGGAGAGGAGGGGAGGTGAGGGGAGAGGAGGGGAGGTGAGGGGAGAGGAGGTGAGGGGAGGGGAGAGGAGAGGAGGGGAGGTGAGGGGAGAGGAGGGGAGGTGAGGTGAGAGGAGAGGAGAGGAGAGGAGGTGAGGGGAGGGGAGGTGAGGGGAGAGGAGGTGAGGGGAGGGGAGGGGAGGGGAGGGGAGAGGAGGGGAGTTGAGAGGAGAGGAGGGGAGGTGAGAGGAGAGGAGGGGAGGTGAGGGGAGAGGAGGGGAGGTGACGGGAGAGGAGGGGAGGTGAGGGGAGAGGAGGGGAGGTGAGGGGAGAGGAGAGGAGGGGAGGTGAGGTAAGAGGAGGGGAGGTGAGAGGAGAGGAGGGGAGGTGAGGTGAGAGGAGAGGAGGGGAGGTGAGGTGAGAGGAGGGGAGGTGAGAGGAGGGGAGGTGAGGGGAGAGGAGGTGAGGTGAGGGGAAAGGAGGGGAGTTGAGGGGAGAGGAGGGTAGGTGAGGTGAGAGGAGAGGAGAGGAGGGGAGGTGAGGGGAGAGGAGGGGAGGTGAGGGGAGGGGAGGTGAGGGGAGAGGAGGTGAGAGGAGAGGAGGTGAGGGGAGAGGAGGGGAGGTGAGAGGAGAGGAGGGGAGGTGAGAGAGAGGAGGGGAGGTGAGGGGAGAGGAGGGGAGGTGAGCAGAGGGGAGAGGAGGGGAGGTGAGGGGAGAGGAGGGGAGGTGAG
The DNA here is from genome assembly GCF_013265735.2 of Oncorhynchus mykiss. Taxonomy (NCBI): domain Eukaryota; kingdom Metazoa; phylum Chordata; class Actinopteri; order Salmoniformes; family Salmonidae; genus Oncorhynchus; species Oncorhynchus mykiss. The sequence goes on along the minus strand of NC_048580.1, from coordinate 65,159,493 downwards.
CAGAGGGGAGAGGAGGGGAGGTGAGCAGAGGAGCAGTAAGCACTCAGCAGTATTAAATCATGCCGGCAGAGAAGCTCTGCTTTACTGTGTGTTTATATCACTGTCAAGCCTGGCCCTCTCTCCCTCTCAATTCAATTCAATTTCAATTTATTGGCATGGGGAACACATGTTAACATTGCCAAAGCAAGTGAAGTAGATGATAAACAAAAGTTAAATAAACAATAGAAATGAACAGCAAACATTACAGATACAGAAGTTTCAAAAGAATAAAGACATTACAAATGTCATATTACGTGCAAATAGTTAAAGTACAAAAGGGAAAATAAATAAACATAAATACAGGTTGTATTTACAATGGTGTTTGTTCTTCACTGGTTGACCTTTTCTTGTGGCAACAGGTCACAAATCACGTCACCTCATTTTGTGGGTCTGTGTAATCTGAGGGAAATATGTGTCTCTAACATGGTCATACATTTGGCAGGAGGTTAGGAAGTGCAGCTCAGTTTCCACATCATTTTGTGGGCAGTGTGCACATAGCCTGTCTTCTCTTGAGAGCCAGGTCTCCCTACGGCGGCCTTTCTCAATAGCAAGGTTATGCTCACTGAGTCTGTACATAGTCAAAGAGTTCCTTAATTTTGGGTCAGTCACAGTGGCCAGGTATTCTTCCACTGTGTACTCTCTGTTTAGGGCCAAAAAGCATTCTAGTTTGCTCTGTTTGCTTGTTATTCTTTCCAATGTGTCAAGTAATTATCTTTTTGTTTTCTCATGATTTGGTTGGGTCTAATTGTACTGTTGTCCTGGGGCTCTGTAGGGTGTGTTTGTGTTTGTGAACAGAGCCCCAGGACCAGCTTGCTTAGGGGACTCTTCTCCAGGTTCATCTCTCTGTAGGTCATGGTTTTGTTATGGAAGATTTGGGAATCAGTTTCTTTTACGTGGTTGTAGAATTTAACAGCTCTTTTCTGGATTTTGATAATTAGCGTGTATCGACCTAATTCTGCTCTGTGTGCATTATTTGGTGTTCTACATTGTACACGGAGGATATTTTTGCAGAATTCTGCATGCAGTCTCAATTTGGTGTTTGTCCCATTTTGTGAATTCTTGGTTGGTGAGCGGATCCCAGACCTCACAACTATAAAGGGCAATGTGTTCTATAACTGATTCAAGTCATCTTAGCCAGATCCTATTTGGTCAATCAAATTTTATGTTCCTTTTGATGGCATAGAAGGCCCTTCTTGCCTTGTCTCTCAGATCGTTCACAGCTTTGTGGAAGTTACCTGTGGCGCTGATGTTTAGGCTGACGTATGTATAGTTTTTTGTGTGCTCTAGGGCAACAGTGTCTAGATGGAATTTGTATTTGTGGTCCTGGCGACAGGACCTTTTTTGGAACACCATTATTTTGGTCTTACTGAAATTTACTGTCAGGGTTCAGGTCTGACAGAATCCTTGCAGAAGATCTAGGTGTTGCTGTAGGACCTCATTGGTTGGGGACAGAAGCACCAGATCATCAGCTAACAGTAGACATTTGACTTCAGATTCTAGTAGGGGGAGGCCGGGTGCTGCAGACTTTTCTAGCGCTAATTCGTTGATATATATGTTGAAGAGGCTGGGGCTTAAGCTGCATCCCTGGAAAGAAATGTGTTTTTTGCCAATTTTAACCGCACACTTGTTTGTGTACATGGATTTTATAATGTCATTTTCCATCAATTTGTATAGCAGACCCTCATGCCAAATTGAGTCAAATACGTGGTCTGTCGTATGGTAATTTGGTAAAAAGCCAATTTGACATTTGCTCAGTAAATTGTTTTCACTAAAGAAATGTACGAGTCTGCTGTTAATGAAAATGTAGAGGATTTTCCCAAGATTGCTGTTGACGCATATTCCACGCATATTATTGGGGTCAAATTTGTCACCACTTTTGTGGATTGGGGTGATCAGTCCTTGGTTCCAAATATTGGGGAAGATGCCAGAGCTGAGGATGATGTTAAAGAGTTTTAGTAGCCAATTGGAATTTGTGGTCTGTATATTTTACCATAGCCCTGTTTTTGTCTCTCCCTTCCCTCTGTTTTGTGTCATCTGTCTCTGATCTCTCTCTCTCTATTCTTTGTCGAGAAGAAAGCAATAATGTCAAAGAAATGAATAGTCAGACCAGAACAAATATTTTGTTTCCACCTTCACTAAATATATTTATATATATATATATATATATACATTTTTCACTGAGGAAATGTAGGAGCCTGCTGTTATTGATAATGCAAAGGATTTTTCCAAGAATGCTGTTGACACAAATACCCTGATAGTTATTGTGGTCAAATTTGTCTACACTTTTGTGGATTGGGGTGATCAGTCCTTGGTTCCAAATATTGGGGAAGATGCCAGAGCTAAGGATGATGTTAAAGAGTTTTAGTAGCCAATTGGAATTTGTTGTCTGTATATTTGATCATTTCATTTGATAATTTCATTGCAAACAAGACTCCCAAAATTTGATCAGCATATCGATTGCGCAACCAGGGGTGGAAAAACCTTGGATCATTGTTACTCTAACTTCTGCGACGCATATAATGCCCTGCCCCGCCCTCCTTTCGGAAAAGCTGACCACGACTCCATTTTGTTGATCCCTGCCTGCAGACAGAAACTAAAGCAAGAGGCTCCCACGCTGAGGTCTGTCCAACGCTGGTCCGACCAAGCTGACTCCACACTCCAAGACTGCTTCCATCACGTGGACTGGGACATGTTTCGTATTGCGTCAGATAACAATATTGACGAATACGCTGATTCGGTGTGCAAGTTCATTAGAACGTGCGTTGAAGATGTCGTTCCCATAGCAACGATTAAAACAGTCCCTAACCAGAAACCGTGGATTGATGGCAGCATTCGTGTGAAACTGAAAGCGCGAACCACTGCTTTTAATCAGGGCAAGGTGACTGGTAACATGACCGAATACCAACAGTGCAGCTATTCCCTCCGCAAGGCTATCAAACAAGCTAAGCGTCAGTACAGAGACAAAGTAGAATCTCAATTCAACGGCTCAGACACAAGAGGCATGTGGCAGGGTCTACAGTCAATCACGGACTACAGGAAGAAATCCAGCCCAGTCACGGACTAGGATGTCCTGCTCCCAGGCAGACTAAATAACTTTTTTGCCCGCTTTGAGGACAATACAGTGCCACTGACACGGCCTGCAACGAAAACATGCGGACTCTCCTTCACTGCAGCCGAGGTGAGTAAAACATTTAAACGTGTTAACCCTCGCAAGGCTGCAGGCCCAGACGGCATCCCCAGCCGCGCCCTCAGAGCAT
>NC_048580.1:65083697-65151197 GCF_013265735.2 Oncorhynchus mykiss | reverse complement strand
GGTAGCCTGGCATGTCTCTGGCTTCCACAGATCCTGCATGGACACAGACAGTGGGGAAGAGAGAGAGAGGAGGGACAGAGAAAGAAACATAGGTCAGGAGAGAGACGGGTCAGGAGAGAGAGACGAGTCAGGGGTCAGGAGAGAGAGACGGGTCAGGAGAGAGCGAGAGACGGGCGAGGACAGAGCGAGAGACGGGCCAGGACAGAGCGAGAGACGGGCCAGGACAGAGCAAGACGGGTCAGAAGAAAGAGGGAGAGACTGGTCTTGAAAAGACGTTAGGAGAAGGGTGGGGCCTTCATTGCGCCCTGAGAAACAAAGGAAAAAGAAACAGATAAAAGTATATGAATGAGAAAACATGTCTGTCCTCTCATTCCAGCATGAGAGAGAGAGAGAAAATGGGGGGATTGAGAGAGACGTGGGATTGAGAGAGACGAGGGGATTGAGAGAGACGGGGGGATTGAGAGAGACGAGGGGATTGTGAGAGACGGGGGGATTGAGAGAGACGGAAGGATTGAGAGAAACGGGGGGATTGAGAAAGACGAGGGGATTGAGAGAGAAAAAGAGGGTTGGAAGAAGAACTAGAGTTGAATGAAATATGTTGACCTAGCAGAGTGGTGATTGGTGTGGAGTGAACTAGTGTATTGGGGGAATTAGTGTTGTGTCTCCAACATAGGACTGTTTCATTCTGTCTCCAACATAGGACTGTTTCATCCTGTCTCCAACATAGGACTGTTTTATTCTGTCTCCAACATAGGACTGTTTCATCCCGTCTCCAACATAGGACTGTTTCATTCTGTCTCCAACATAGGACTGTTTCATTCTGTCTCCAACATAGGACTGTTTCATCCTGTCTCCAACATAGGACTGTTTCATTCTGTCTCCAACACAGGACTGTTTCATTCTGTCTCCAACATAGGACTGTTTCATCCTGTCTCCAACATAGGACTGTTTCATCCTGTCTCCAACATAGGACTGTTTCATTCTGTCTCCAACACAGGACTGTTTCATTCTGTCTCCAACATAGGACTGTTTCATTCTGTCTCCAACACAGGACTGTTTCATTCTGTCTCCAACATAGGACTGTTTCATCCTGTCTCCAACATAGGGCTGTTTCATTCTGTCTCCAACATAGGACTGTTTCATCCCGTCTCCAACATAGGACTGTTTCATTCTGTCTCCAACATAGGACTGTTTCATCCTGTCTCCAACACAGGACTGTTTCATCCTGTCTCCAACATAGGACTGTTTCATTCTGTCTCCAACATAGGACTGTTTCAATCTGTCTCCAACACAGGACTGTTTCATCCCGTCTCCAACATAGGACTGTTTCATTCTGTCTCCAACATAGGACTGTTTCATTTTGTCTCCAACATAGGACTGTTTCATCCTGTCTCCAACATAGGACTGTTTCATTCTGTCTCCAACATAGGACTGTTTCAATCTGTCTCCAACACAGGACTGTTTCATACTGTCTCCAACATAGGACTGTTTCATTCTGTCTCCAACATAGGACTGTTTCATTCTGTCTCCAACCAACATAGGACTGTTTCATTCTGTCTCCAACACAGGACTGTTTCATTCTGTCTCCAACATAGGACTGTTTCATTCTGTCTCCAACATAGGACTGTTTCATTCTGTCTCCAACATAGGACTGTTTCATTCTGTCTCCAACATAGGACTGTTTCATTCTGTCTCCAACATAGGACTGTTTCATTCTGTCTCCAACATAGGACTGTTTCATTCTGTCTCCAACGTAGGACTGTTTCATTCTGTCTCCAACGTAGGACTGTTTCATTCTGTCTCCAACATAGGACTGTTTCATTCTGTCTCCAACACAGGACTGTTTCATTCTGTCTCCAACATAGGACTGTTTCATTCTGTCTCCAACATAGAACTGTTTCATTCTGTCTCCAACACAGGACTGTTTAATTCTGTCTCCAACATAGGACTGTTTTGTCCTGTCTCCAACACAGGACTGTTTCATTCTGTCTCCAACACAGGACTGTTTCATTCTGTCTCCAACATAGGACTGTTTAATTCTGTCTCCAACCAACATAGGACTGTTTCATTCTGTCTCCAACACAGGACTGTTTCATTCTGTCTCCAACATAGGACTGTTTCATTCTGTCTCCAACATAGGACTGTTTCATTCTGTCTCCAACACAGGACTGTTTCATTCTTTCTCCAACATAGGACTGTTTCATTCTGTCTCCAACATAGGACTGTTTCATTCTGTCTCCAACATAGGACTGTTTCATTCTGTCTCCAACATAGGGCTGTTTCATTCTGTCTCCAACACAGGACTGTTTCATTCTGTCTCCAACATAGGACTGTTTAATTCTGTCTCCAACCAACATAGGACTGTTTCATTCTGTCTCCAACACAGGACTGTTTCATTCTGTCTCCAACATAGGACTGTTTCATTCTGTCTCCAACATAGGACTGTTTCATTCTGTCTCCAACACAGGACTGTTTCATTCTGTCTCCAACATAGGACTGTTTCATTCTGTCTCCAACATAGGACTGTTTCATTCTGTCTCCAACATAGGACTGTTTCATTCTGTCTCCAACATAGGGCTGTTTCATTCTGTCTCCAACACAGGACTGTTTCATTCTGTCTCCAACATAGGACTGTTTCATTCTGTCTCCAACATAGGACTGTTTCATTCTGTCTCCAACACAGGACTGTTTCATTCTGTCTCCAACATAGGACTGTTTCATTCTGTCTCCAACATAGGACTGTTTCATCCCGTCTCCAACATAGGACTGTTTCATTCTGTCTCCAACATAGGACTGTTTCATTCTGTCTCCAACACAGGACTGTTTCATTCTGTCTCCAACATAGGACTGTTTCATTCTGTCTCCAACATAGGACTGTTTCATTCTGTCTCCAACACAGGACTGTTTCATTCTGTCTCCAACATAGGACTGTTTCATTCTGTCTCCAACATAGAACTGTTTCATTCTGTCTCCAACACAGGACTGTTTAATTCTGTCTCCAACATAGGACTGTTTTGTCCTGTCTCCAACACAGGACTGTTTCATTCTGTCTCCAACACAGGACTGTTTCATTCTGTCTCCAACATAGGACTGTTTCATTCTGTCTCCAACATAGGACTGTTTCATTCTGTCTCCAACATAGGGCTGTTTCATTCTGTCTCCAACACAGGACTGTTTCATTCTGTCTCCAACATAGGACTGTTTTGTCCTGTCTCCAACACAGGACTGTTTCATTCTGTCTCCAACACAGGACTGTTTCATTCTGTCTCCAACATAGGACTGTTTCATTCTGTCTCCAACATAGGACTGTTTCATTCTGTCTCCAACATAGGGCTGTTTCATTCTGTCTCCAACACAGGACTGTTTCATTCTGTCTCCAACATAGGACTGTTTCATTCTGTCTCCAACATAGGACTGTTTCATTCTGTCTCCAACACAGGACTGTTTCATTCTGTCTCCAACATAGGACTGTTTCATTCTGTCTCCAACATAGGACTGTTTCATCCCGTCTCCAACATAGGACTGTTTCATTCTGTCTCCAACATAGGACTGTTTCATTCTGTCTCCAACACAGGACTGTTTCATTCTGTCTCCAACATAGGACTGTTTCATTCTGTCTCCAACATAGGACTGTTTCATTCTGTCTCCAACACAGGACTGTTTCATTCTGTCTCCAACATAGGACTGTTTCATTCTGTCTCCAACATAGAACTGTTTCATTCTGTCTCCAACACAGGACTGTTTAATTCTGTCTCCAACATAGGACTGTTTTGTCCTGTCTCCAACACAGGACTGTTTCATCCTGTCTCCAACATAGGACTGTTTTATTCTGTCTCCAACATAGGACTGTTTCATCCCGTCTCCAACATAGGACTGTTTCATTCTGTCTCCAACATAGGACTGTTTCATTCTGTCTCCAACATAGGACTGTTTCATCCTGTCTCCAACATAGGACTGTTTCATTCTGTCTCCAACACAGGACTGTTTCATTCTGTCTCCAACATAGGACTGTTTCATCCTGTCTCCAACATAGGACTGTTTCATCCTGTCTCCAACATAGGACTGTTTCATTCTGTCTCCAACACAGGACTGTTTCATTCTGTCTCCAACATAGGACTGTTTCATTCTGTCTCCAACACAGGACTGTTTCATTCTGTCTCCAACATAGGACTGTTTCATCCTGTCTCCAACATAGGGCTGTTTCATTCTGTCTCCAACATAGGACTGTTTCATCCCGTCTCCAACATAGGACTGTTTCATTCTGTCTCCAACATAGGACTGTTTCATCCTGTCTCCAACACAGGACTGTTTCATCCCGTCTCCAACATAGGACTGTTTCATTCTGTCTCCAACATAGGACTGTTTCAATCTGTCTCCAACACAGGACTGTTTCATCCCGTCTCCAACATAGGACTGTTTCATTCTGTCTCCAACATAGGACTGTTTCATTTTGTCTCCAACATAGGACTGTTTCATCCTGTCTCCAACATAGGACTGTTTCATTCTGTCTCCAACATAGGACTGTTTCAATCTGTCTCCAACACAGGACTGTTTCATACTGTCTCCAACATAGGACTGTTTCATTCTGTCTCCAACATAGGACTGTTTCATTCTGTCTCCAACCAACATAGGACTGTTTCATTCTGTCTCCAACACAGGACTGTTTCATTCTGTCTCCAACATAGGACTGTTTCATTCTGTCTCCAACATAGGACTGTTTCATTCTGTCTCCAACATAGGACTGTTTCATTCTGTCTCCAACATAGGACTGTTTCATTCTGTCTCCAACATAGGACTGTTTCATTCTGTCTCCAACATAGGACTGTTTCATTCTGTCTCCAACTTGGGCTGTTTCATTCTGTCTCCAACGTAGGACTGTTTCATTCTGTCTCCAACATAGGACTGTTTCATTCTGTCTCCAACACAGGACTGTTTCATTCTGTCTCCAACATAGGACTGTTTCATTCTGTCTCCAACATAGAACTGTTTCATTCTGTCTCCAACACAGGACTGTTTAATTCTGTCTCCAACATAGGACTGTTTTGTCCTGTCTCCAACACAGGACTGTTTCATTCTGTCTCCAACACAGGACTGTTTCATTCTGTCTCCAACATAGGACTGTTTCATTCTGTCTCCAACCAACATAGGACTGTTTCATTCTGTCTCCAACACAGGACTGTTTCATTCTGTCTCCAACATAGGACTGTTTCATTCTGTCTCCAACATAGGACTGTTTCATTCTGTCTCCAACACAGGACTGTTTCATTCTGTCTCCAACATAGGACTGTTTCATTCTGTCTCCAACACAGGACTGTTTCATTCTGTCTCCAACATAGGACTGTTTCATTCTGTCTCCAACATAGGGCTGTTTCATTCTGTCTCCAACACAGGACTGTTTCATTCTGTCTCCAACATAGGACTGTTTCATTCTGTCTCCAACATAGGACTGTTTCATTCTGTCTCCAACACAGGACTGTTTCATTCTGTCTCCAACATAGGACTGTTTCATTCTGTCTCCAACATAGGACTGTTTCATCCCGTCTCCAACATAGGACTGTTTCATTCTGTCTCCAACATAGGACTGTTTCATTCTGTCTTCAACACAGGACTGTTTCATTCTGTCTCCAACATAGGACTGTTTCATTCTGTCTCCAACATAGGACTGTTTCATTCTGTCTCCAACACAGGACTGTTTCATTCTGTCTCCAACATAGGACTGTTTCATTCTGTCTCCAACATAGAACTGTTTCATTCTGTCTCCAACACAGGACTGTTTAATTCTGTCTCCAACATAGGACTGTTTTGTCCTGTCTCCAACACAGGACTGTTTCATTCTGTCTCCAACACAGGACTGTTTCATTCTGTCTCCAACATAGGACTGTTTCATTCTGTCTCCAACCAACATAGGACTGTTTCATTCTGTCTCCAACACAGGACTGTTTCATTCTGTCTCCAACATAGGACTGTTTCATTCTGTCTCCAACATAGGACTGTTTCATTCTGTCTCCAACATAGGACTGTTTCATCCTGTCTCCAACATAGGACTGTTTCATTCTGTCTCCAACATAGGACTGTTTCATTCTGTCTCCAACATAGGACTGTTTCATTCTGTCTCCAACATAGGACTGTTTCATTCTGTCTCCAACATAGGACTGTTTCATTCTGTCTCCAACATAGGGCTGTTTCATTCTGTCTCCAACATAGGGCTGTTTCATTCTGTCTCCAACATAGGACTGTTTCATCCTGTCTCCAACATAGGACTGTTTCATCCTGTCTCCAACATAGGACTGTTTCATCCTGTCTCCAACGTAGGACTGTTTCATCCTGTCTCCAACATAGGACTGTTTCATTCTGTCTCCAACATAGGACTGTTTCATTCTGTCTTCAACATAGGACTGTTTCATCCTGTGTTTTAGCAGTTCCAGGAACAAAGCCTTGACTCCAGTCTGTTTTCTATCTTCTCTGGAAACTTAGATTTCTGCTATATGAAATATGATTAGGACATCAAGTCAAGGAGACCTGCTTCCCTCTCTCTATTGCATGCATTACCAGCTGAGAGCTGGCTCCCAAGGTGTGTGTGTGTGTGTGTGTGTGTATTTGTCTATATATATATAGCTGTGTGCTTGTGTGTCTGTATCAGGGCATTAGGTCGCATCTTCAAAGAAATCACTCCACCCCCCGATCCCCCTCTCACCCCCATGAGAATGCAGCATTTCTGGGATTGCATCGTACCGGAACCCCCTCCTCCCTTCCACAGTCTGGATAATGGGGGTGAGAAACTGTGTGTGTCAGTCTGCCTGGCCTCTTATCGTCCATCAGACTACCCTCAGATTCTCTTTCCAGATGGGGGTGAGATAGTCCCTCAGAGACCCAAACCCCCACAGACCTCCAGAGCATGGAGGCCTCCCTGATCTACTACCTGATGGAGGTGCTTTAATGTGTGCTCGAGTTTCACCCGTCTCCCCTGCTTCGCCGGGCCTGTGGTAGTGTCAGGATGCAGGCACGTTCAGAGTGCTGGCCTGGTCTCTGGTTCTGGGTTTAGTTCTGGGTCAAGGTCTAGGCTCTGATACTCAGGCTTACTGCAGGATCATTTTAGTGATACACAAGTGGAGAGTTAGGGTTCAAACACACACACACATACATACATACATTCACACAGAATCATGTCAACTAGCACTCACACAGAGAAACACATACACACTCACACACAGCTGGTTCATGGCAAAGCTCTGGACATCCCCCCTCAATATAAACACTGCCACTCATACTGTACATACAGAGATAGAGAGAGAGAGGGGGAGAGAGAGACTGAGATTCAGTGAAATAACAAGAACAGATAGAGGAGACTAGTGTAGGAGAAGAGACGAGTGTAGGAGAGGAGACGAGTGTAGGAGAGGAGACTAGTGTAGGAGAGTAGACTAGTGTAGAAGAGTAGACTAGTGTAGAAGAGTAGACTAGTGTAGAAGAGAAGACTAGTGTAGGTCAGTAGACTAGTGTAGGTCAGTAGACTAGTGTAGGTCAGTAGACTAGTGTAGGAGAGTAGACTAGTGTAGAAGAGGAGACTAGTGTAGGTTAGTAGACTAGTGTAGAACAGGAGACTAGTGTAGGTTAGTAGACTAGTGTAGGTCAGTAGACTAGTGAGGAAGAGGAGACTAGTGTAGGTCAGTAGACTAGTGTAGGTCAGTAGACTAGTGTAGGACAGTAGACTAGTATAGGACAGTAGACTAGTGTAGGACATTAGACTAGTGTAGGAGAGTAGACTAGTGTAGGACAGTAGACTAGTGTAGGACAGTAGACTAGTGTAGGAGAGTAGACTAGTGTAGGAGAGGAGACTAGTGTAGGTTAGTAGACTAGTGTAGAACAGGAGACTAGTGTAGGTTAGTAGACTAGTGTAGGTCAGTAGACTAGTGTAGAAGAGGAGACTAGTGTAGGTCAGTAGACTAGTGTAGGTCAGTAGACTAGTGTAGGACAGTAGACTAGTATAGGACAGTAGACTAGTGTAGGTCAGTAGACTAGTGTAGGACAGTAGACTAGTATAGGACAGTAGACTAGTGTAGGACAGTAGACTAGTGTAGGAGAGTAGACTAGTGTAGGACAGTAGACTAGTGTAGGACAGTAGACTAGTGTAGGAGAGGAGACTAGTGTAGGTCAGTAGACTAGTGTAGGTCAGTAGACTAGTGTAGGACAGTAGACTAGTGTAGGAGAGTAGACTAGTGTAGGACAGTAGACTATTATAGGACAGTAGACTAGTGTAGGAGAGTAGACTAGTGTAGGAGAGGAGACTAGTGTAGGACAGTAGACTAGTATAGGACAGTAGACTAGTATAGGACAGTAGACTAGTGTAGGACAGTAGACTAGTGTAGGACAGTAGACTAGTGTAGGAGAGTAGACTAGTGTAGGAGAGGAGACTAGTGTAGGACAGTAGACTAGTATAGGACAGTAGACTAGTATAGGACAGTAGACTAGTGTAGGACAGTAGACTAGTGTAGGACAGTAGGCTAGTGTAGGACAGTAGACTAGTGTAGAACAGGAGACTAGTGTAGGTTAGTAGACTAGTGTAGGACAGTAGACTAGTGTAGAAGAGAAGACTAGTGTAGGACAGTAGACTAGTATAGGACAGTAGACTAGTGTAGGACAGTAGACTAGTGTAGGACAGTAGACTAGTATAGGACAGTAGACTAGTATAGGACAGTAGACTAGTGTAGGACAGTAGACTAGTGTAGGACAGTAGACTAGTATAGGACAGTAGACTAGTGTAGGACAGTAGACTAGTATAGGACAGTAGACTAGTATAGGAGAGGAGACTAGTGTAGGAGAGGAGACTAGTGTAGGACAGTAGACTAGTATAGGACAGTAGACTAGTGTAGGACAATAGACTAGTATAGGACAGTAGACTAGTGTAGGACAGTAGACTAGTATAGGACAGTAGACTAGTATAGGAGAGGAGACTAGTGTAGGAGAGGAGACTAGTGTAGGACAGTAGACTAGTATAGGACAGTAGACTAGTATAGGACAGTAGACTAGTGTAGGACAGTAGACTAGTATAGGACAGTAGACTAGTGTAGGACAGTAGACTAGTATAGGACAGTAGACTAGTGTAGGAGAGGAGACTAGTGTAGGAGAGGAGACTAGTGTAGGACAGTAGACTAGTATAGGACAGTAGACTAGTGTAGGACAGTAGACTAGTGTAGGTCAGTAGACTAGTATAGGACAGTAGACTAGTATAGGACAGTAGACTAGTGTAGGAGAGTAGACTAGTATAGGAGAGTAGACTAGTGTAGGAGAGAAGACTAGTGTAGGAGAGTAGACTAGTATAGGAGAGTAGACTAGTGTAGGAGAGTAGACTAGTGTAGGTCAGTAGACTAGTATAGGACAGTAGACTAGTATAGGACAGTAGACTAGTGTAGGACAGTAGACTAGTGTAGGACAGTAGACTAGTATAGGACAGTAGACTAGTGTAGGACAGTAGACTAGTGTAGGACAGTGGACTAGTGTAGGACAGTAGACTAGTATAGGACAGTAGACTAGTGTAGGACAGTAGACTAGTGTAGGACAGTAGACTAGTGTAGGACAGTAGACTAGTATAGGACAGTAGACTAGTGTAGGACAGTAGACTAGTGTAGGAGAGGAGACTAGTGTAGGACAGTAGACTAGTGTAGGACAGTAGACTAGTATAGGACAGTAGACTAGTGTAGGACAGTAGACTAGTGTAGGACAGTAGACTAGTGTAGGAGAGGAGACTAGTGTAGGAGAGGAGACTAGTGTAGGACAGTAGACTAGTGTAGGACAGTAGACTAGTATAGGACAGTAGACTAGTGTAGGACAGTAGACTAGTATAGGACAGTAGACTAGTATAGGACAGTAGACTAGTATAGGACAGTAGACTAGTATAGGACAGTAGACTAGTATAGGACAGTAGACTAGTATAGGAAGAGATCACCTAAGTAAAAGTAGGGAAACTAAGAAGACAGTGACATAGATAATCAGAGTGAACAGAAGGAGGAGAGTGAATAGCGAGGGAGAAAGAAAGCCCATGAAAAAAAAGACATGAAATTCCACGCTACCATTTATTGTCGTTGCTCAAACCTGTACTTAGGACCTGCATGAACATTATACACTTTTATCAACATATGCTCTCTCTTGCCTTAAGCGTTTGAAGTCACAAATTAATATTTGAACTTCTTCTGCCAAAACCTTCATTTTACTCCCCTTCTCTGTGATGTGTCTGTGACGGGCGTGTGTGTCTGTGATGTGTCTGTGACGGGCGTGTGCATTCGTGTGTGCGTGCGTATTATTGTGTGTGTGTGTGGGGGGGGGGGGGGGGGGGTGTCAAAACAACCTGCAGGAGTAGGGGCAGGAGTAGGGGCTGCAGATTCCACCCCTATCAGTTTTAGAGGTTGGCACACCTTGGCTGTACAGAGAACTCACCACCATCCCACTGAAACTAGCCCTCTATCATGAGAGAGAGAGACAGAGACAGAGAGAAAGAGAGAGAGATGCTTCGAGGGGACACCTACGGTAGGTACACCTACTCATCTCTTGGCAGTAGTACTGTAGATTACTTTATCACTGACCTCTCTGAGCTTTCACAGTCAGCCCACTGACACCCCTGTCAGATCACAGAAAACTCAATCTACTTGAACAGAACGATACTTAATTATGAGTCATCAAAGCCAAATGAAATGCATAATATTAAGAAATGCAATAGATGGAAGCAAAGTAGTGTAGAAACCTACCAACAAAACTATTGGGCAACAACAAATTCAATCCCTTTTAGACAAATTCTGGGACAAAATGTTTCACTGCAGTAGTGAAGGTGAAACTTGGCAGTAGAAAGCCTAAACAGTATTTTTGACCTTCCAGCTTCCCTATCGAATCTAAAAAGTCAATCAGACAACCTACATTTTTTTTTTATAAAAATGACAAATTGTTTAATGAAGAATGCAAAAACCTAAGAAATAAATTGAGAAACTTATCCAACCAAAAACCTAGAGACCCAGAAAACCTGAGGCCATAGAATCTAACCACTGGTAAAATTGTAAAATGCTAAACAAACAACATGAAGAGTTATCTAATCAAAACGGAGATGTATAACAAAGAACAAACAGCTAAAAACATATACATGCTCAATTACAAATCCTAGAATCAGCTATTAAAGACTACCAGAACCCACTGGATTCTTCCATTACATTGCACACCCTAATTGACATACAAATAAACCTAAAGAAAAGCAGTCTACTCATGCTTTGTCGATTTCCAAAAATCTGTTGACTGAATTTGGCACGAGGGTCTGCTATATAAATTTATGGAGGAAGTGTTGGGGGAAAATATATGACATTATAAAATCCATGTACACAAACAAGTATGCGGTTTAAATTGGCAATAAACAAAGCGATTTCTTTCCACAGGGTTGTGGGGTGAGACAGGGATGCAGTTTAAGCCCCACCCTCTTCAACACATAAATCAACGAATTAGCAAGGGCACTAGAACTGTCTGCAGCACCCGGCCTCACCCTGCTAGAATCTGAACTCTGTTTGTTGTTGAGCTGGTGCTTCTGTCCCTAACCAAGAGCACCTAGATCTTCTGCACGGATTCTGTTGACAGTGAATCTCAGTAATACAAAAATAATGGTTTCAAAAAAGGTCAAGTTACCAAGACCACAAATACAAATTCCATCTAGACACCTTTTTCCTAGAGCAGTCATTCCCAAACCTTTTATAGTCCCGTACCCCTTCAAACATTCAACCTCCAGCTGCGTACCCCCTCTAGCGCCAGGGTCAGCCATCAATGTAAGCATGTCACACACACTATACATTTATTAAACATAAGTGTGAGTTGTCGTCACAACCCGGCACGTGGGAAGTGACAAAGAGCTCTTGTAAGAACCTCTCAGCCTAGTATCTGTAATTCTAGCTAACAGCACCTCTCAGCCTAGCATCTGTAATACTAGCTAACAGCACCTCTCAGCCTAGCATCTGTAACACTAGCTAACATCAGCACCTCTCAGCCTAGCATCTGTAATTCTATTTAACATTAGCACCTCTCGGCCTAGCATCTGTAACACTAGCTAACAGCACCTCTCAGCCTAGCATCTGTAATACTAGCTAACATTAGCACCTCTCAGCCTAGCATCTGTAACACTAACATTAGCACCTCTCAACCTAGCATCTGTAATACTAGCTAACATTAGCACCTCTCAGCCTAGCATCTGTAATACTAGCTAACATCAGCACCTCTCAGCCTAGCATCTGTAATTCTAGCTAACATTAGCACCTCTCGGCCTAGCATCTGTAACACTAGCTAACAGCACCTCTCAGCCTAGCATCTGTAACACTAGCTAACAGCACCTCTCAGCCTAGCATCTGTAATACTAGCTAACATTAGCACCTCTCAGCCTAGCATCTGTAACACTAGCTAACATTAGCACCTCTCAACCTAGCATCTGTAATACTAGCTAACATTAGCACCTCTCAGCCTAGCATCTGTAATACTAGCTAACATTAGCACCTCTCAACCTAGCATCTGTAATACTAGCTAACATTAGCACCTCTCAACCTAGCATCTGTAATACTAGCTAACATTAGCACCTCTCAGCCTAGCATCTGTAACACTAGCTAACATCAGCACCTCTCAGCCTAGCATCTGTGCCGCTAGCTCACGCTTGCTTTCACTCAGCGTGTGTTTGCTCAGATGAAGGAAATTATGTAATTAGCCAGCCAGGGATTGTTTTCTTTTTCTCTCTCCCTCCCGCCTTTTTCTCCTCTCCTCAGTGAGCGATTGTTCCAATTTAAGCTAAGCCACACCCTCATTCCCATTTCTAATTAATCTGCTCACAGCTTCAGAAGGAGAAATGAAACTATATTTCTCACATTATCTTTCTCTCTCTCTCTCCCTCTCTCTCTCTCTATCTCTCTCTCTCTCTCTCTCTCTCTCTCTCTCTCTCTCTCTCTCTCTCTCTCTCTCTCTCTCTCTCTCTCCTGATTCCTCTTAATTGTTCAATAGCAGTTTTGTTGGAAATCAAAGGTTGGGTTGAGAGGTGTGTGTGTGGGGGGAGTGGAAATGGGGGGGGGGGGGGTTGTGAGTGTGTGTGAGAGGGGGATTCATGGTTGAGGTAGGTGGGGGGGCAGTATTGGGTGGGGGTGCTGGGGAGAAAAAGCCGGCATTTTGCTCTCTAATTCCAACAGGCCTCGAGGCCTGGAGCGGTGCACTAAGAAGGGCCTCACTGTTGCTCCCTGGATCAGCCAGGTATTGCTTACATAAAAAGCAAGTGAAAACAGCTGTAGGGATAATTAGCTTGATTCTCCATTACATGCCATGAGGGCCAATAACTAAAAAATGGAGTTTTGTTTGGGTTAGAACTACAGCCCGGACCAGGAGGAAGTTGTAAAAGTCAGGCAAAAAAAAAGAGAGAGCTCTTGAAGCAATTGTTCCATGGGAGATGTTCTGCCTCTCTGGGCTGGTTGATGGAGACCATATTTTTTTCATCAGGGTTTGAAAAAGGGCCCTGTTCCAATGCTTGTGTACGCACACATTGTGTGCGCGCACGTTCATACACTTTTATGTTGGTACATGTCTGTGTTTTTATTGTGCAACAGGGTGGCAAAGCAACATTTATAGTGTTATGGGAGACATCAAAAACGGTTTAATGACGCTCAATGTGTATGTGTGTGCGTGCGTGTTATGTGTTCTATTCAAAGTTATGCGTGTTGGCATAGTTTGTCAAATAGTTACCAGCTAACCTCTTCTGATTGCCACACATTAACCTCTTCATAAGTTGACCGCTACAAAATCAGATTTATTGGGGCCTGGAGTATAGACTACTGTAAAGTAAAGGATATAATATTATGTAATATTATACAAAGGAGACTTTATTATAATCACAAAGTAATTTTCCTAGACCTAGAAGATCCACACGATAGCGCAATTGACATTTAAAGGTAATTTCCATCTGAGCTGACATATGCAGCGTTTACCTTAAATGCGGTCTCATTGAACCCGGGATCATTGCCTTTAAATGTCAGTCGTGCTATAACGCGGTCTGCTGCACTCCGGATCGAATCTTTTCATCAACAGATTACATACTAGCTTCCAAGCGACATCGGACCTGTTGTAATGTGGAGCAGAGTGACTGTCTGACCTGTTGTAGTGTGGAGCAGAGTGACTGTCTGACCTGTTGTAGTGTGGAGCAGAGTGACTGTCTGACCTGTTGTAGTGTGGAGCAGAGTGACTGTCTGACCTGTTGTAGTGTGGAGTAGAGTGACTCTCACCTGTTGTAATGTGGAGCAGAGTGACTCTCACCTGTTGTAGTGTGGAGTAGAGTGACTCTCACCTGTTGTAATGTGGAGAAGAGTGACTCTCACCTGTTGTAATGTGGAGCAGAGTCAATGGGCTGCATCATCCTCTGCCTGCCCATTTGAGGATCTGTGACTTTTAACTCCATTTGGAAATATCTATAGGTTCCTCCGCCTCATTTTATAAATTGATTTCTTTCTGTTTGGACAGAAAATACTCTGGGACCAGAAGTAGGCTTAGCTGTCACTTGTCTCCCTTTGCATTTCCCTCCCCCTTCATCCTACAGAATGGCTTATTTCACATCTCTCTGCTTGGTAGAGTGAGGGGTAACTTTGTGCCGGTAATTAAATTTAGGCAACAACAAAAAAAATCTGAAAAAGAACAAGAGTCATAGGATAATTGCTAGTGAAAGAGCTGAGTTCGTACATAGGTGGTCCCCAAACTCTGCAAGGATCCTTTTTACAAGCTGTTTACATTAGTACCACTTAAAGACAAAAAAAGAGTCAAGAGCAGCCCGACTCACTCAAATACAGACGTTTTTGGTTGGTATTCAATCCCCCGACAGACAGGCAGGCTGGCAGACAGGTAGGAAGGCAGAGGCTGGCAGACAGGTAGGAAGGCAGAGGCTGGCAGACAGGTAGGAAGGCAGAGGCTGGCAGACACACAGACAGATAGACAGTCTCCTGTGTCCCTCTCCCTCCGTCCCCTTGTCTTTAGCTCCTGTCATTAGACTGATTACCCAGATGACCCCAACACCTCTGTTCAGACCAAGCTGGTTATCTTCAGGTGTACATCACTGTAAAGTTGGTTCAGGAATCTCAAGATGTTTTTTTTTTTTATTGACTCCTACTGCACGTGAGAGTATCCCATGTACGTATGGGCACAATGATGTATCGGTCCTGGTACACTCACACACATGCCCCCACATGCCTGCACACACGCAAACACACACAGTGCCTTAATGCTGGTATGGCAGCAGTTAGAAAATTGTATCTTAAACATGATTATCTAGCATGCTGTATGCTATGGCAAAGTTAACAAGTATTCATTTGGGAAAGACTCAACCCTTGTCTGAACCACAGTTACTGTGGGAGCACAGTACAGGAGGAGGCGGGATGGGAGGAGTGTGCGACGGAGGTGTGGTGGTGGGAGGGTGAGAGAACTAATGGACCTATCAGAGGAGTGAAAGAGAAGGAAAGATGAAGGGATGAGAGGAAGTAGGAAGGAAGGACAGTGATTAAGATGGATAATGTCCTGTGTAGTCTATTATAAGGAGGGAGGAAACACCGTTAGATAAGGTCAGTTTTCTGATGTCGATAAGAATAGTAGATCAACAAAAAAAAATCAGGAATTTCAATTATACACACAGACATTACCCACCCAGATGCCAAAACGTTTTACATATTGTGGGAGAAGTTGTGATGATTACGTTTCAAGTTTATCTAGAGCTGTCCATCTGAGGATTATGAAGTACTTTACCATTTAAGAGGGTAACTTACCTCATTCTCTGCTAATGTGGAGTATCTACAGGAATACTGGCCGCTGCCATTCTACAGTATGTGGGAGCAGCCTCTCAACATACAATAAGAATGCCAAGTAGTCTCGCAACCCCATGTGTGCTATCCATATTTTGTCAAAGAGCCTTTCCAGTTTCAGTTTCAGTGTATAGCTGCACAGTAGCACCACCTTGTTGAAACAGAGCAGACATTTTGTGTCTAAGCATGGGAGAGCATGACGCTACTGTTACGCTGTATGCATTGGATGCAGTTTCCCCTAGATAGTTATAGGGTGCGAGATAAGAGCCACTCTCTATCTAGGGTGGAATCTATTCAGATTGTCCAGTTGTGTTAAAGTTATTTCAATATAAAATAGCAACCACAGACACTAACATGCATGCACCCAAACATGCATAGGGTCATGCAGGCGTGCCTTAGGAACTTGTCTGCCTGCCTGGGCCCTGCCTGCCTGCCTAGTTCCTGCCTGCCTGGTTCCTGCCTTTCTGCCTTCCTGGGCCCCGTCTTTCTGCCTGGTCCCTGCCTGCCTACCTAGTTCCTGCCTGCCTGGTTCCTGCCTTTCTGCCTTCCTGGGACCCGTCTTTCTGCCTGGGCCCTGTCTGCCTGCCTGGTCCCTGCCTGCCTAGTTCCTGCCTGCCTAGTTCCTGCCTGCCTGGTTCCTGCCTTTCTGCCTTCCTGGGCCCCGTCTTTCTGCCTGGGCCCTGTCTGCCTGAATCAGTAGAGCTGCTCCACCGGGATGAACAGGAGTGTGTTTGGTTCAAAACCCGGCTCACCAGCAGCTGTAGGGAGACAGAAAGAACAGGGAAACAAACACAGCCCTGCCTGGCTGCCTGGGCCCTGTCAGCCTGGGCCCTGCCCTCCTGCCTGGGTTCTGCCTGCCGCGGCCCTATTTGTTGATTCTTGGGCCCCAAAATCATTAATTAAAGTGCAGACGACGGCACGGTAACCTGAGGAAAGCCTCACACACACATATGAGGCACACACTAACCCACACACAGCACTCCCTGTCGCATAACAAATGATGGCACTTGGTTTAATTGCTGAGGCTGTTTATTTATTTACGTCTGTAATGGATGGTGGTCTTCGGCCCGGCAGCCAATCAGCAGCCAGAGAGAGGGAGACAGGAAGAGAACCAGAAGCCCTGCAGACCTGAACAAATTCCACAGGATTCTGCACTCTTCATTTCACCCTCGAGTCTACATGGTCCGCCTTTCAGTCTAGCTTTAACTCTTTCTCTCTTTCTGTCTGTTCTCTCCCCCTCTTTTCTTGCTCTCCTAGTTGTGTTTGTTCTCCTCTCTAGCCTTTCCCGAGTGACTGATGGGAT
Organism: Oncorhynchus mykiss; assembly: GCF_013265735.2. Taxonomy (NCBI): domain Eukaryota; kingdom Metazoa; phylum Chordata; class Actinopteri; order Salmoniformes; family Salmonidae; genus Oncorhynchus; species Oncorhynchus mykiss. The sequence continues at coordinate 65,134,067 of NC_048580.1, read as the reverse complement.
CGCCGTTCTTGATTGGTGGTTATTTTGAGAACTGTTTGCTCAGCCAATGGGGCGCCCTGGTCTTACAGATGTAGGATCTTAATTTGAGCCAGTTTCGCATAGCAGGAAAATAATAATTCAGCTGCAGGAAATGTGAGTTATTATATGGGTTATAATTAATGGACATTCTTGTAGGGATTAATTCATTTTTCGCAAGGGAAAATCAAGTCTGAAATTTCTAAGTTGAAATTACAACTTCAGAACCCTTTTTAAACCTAAAATATACTACAAGTTTGTTTGGCATTGCAGGAAAGTTATCCTGTAACAGGTGATCAAATTAAGATCCTACATCTGTATATGGCATACATCATTGTTTTTTAAACTCAACCCACAAATGAGACCCTGGACTTGATTTTGTTGCTGGCTGGCTTCACAACAAAGACCTAAGTAACAGACACATTCCGATTTTAGTTTGTTACAAATGAGCACTCGATGTTTGGGTCTGTGCCAAATACGTTTAACGCATTCTTAAGGAGATCTGGAGACTTGCCAGACTGTTAGAGGGACAAAACAGTCATGCTATAACTAAGAAAAAAACCAAACACGCTTGTATGGAAGAAACCGTTTGAGTTGATTTCTCCATCACTGGCTGATGTCTGTTTATGCTGCTCTGGTAGGTAGATGTGACGTGGTGCCTGTTACGAAGCACTGGGGAGTTGGCTGAGGTTTCCTTTAATCCACATAACAAGCTCTGATGAAACACCCTTCTTCATGTGCGTGTTTTATAACGTGTTCTCTCACACTGATGCCTGTTCTTTCTGTCTCCCTACAGCTGCTGGTGAGCCGGGTTTTGAACCAAACACACACTCCTGTTCATCCCGGTGGAGCAGCTCTACTGATCCAGGGACCAGACTGGCTGCAGCCCAGGATCCTGCCCACCTGCCATGGTTGAAGACAATCCTTTTCCTGCCTTCAGTTGCAGAGATGCTCTCTTTCCTCTCAGTGTTTGACAATCAGAGAGCATAGACTCGTAAAGTCCCATGACCTCCGAGGCTCCGTTGGACAAGTAACCCTGACTGTTTCCACTGTACTTATGAACTACGACTTTAACTCTCCAACAGTCAACCAATCATCTCACTGCCCCTGCCAGGTTCACTGGCTGACTGATAAATCCTAGACAACAAACTAGTCAGCCTAAAAACCAGAAGGACCAATCAGAAAGGACCATTGAGAGTGACCAAACATAATTTTTTTGTGTGTCGTTTTTTTAGATAGTTTGTGAGCCCTTGAAAGACTATGGGAAAGAGCAAATCCTGATGTGGGTTTGTTTACGTAGCCACATACGGATAGCATTAGCATGGTCCACAACATGGACCTCAGATCCACATGGACCTTCTCAATGTACCGTGCCAAAGGAACCACTCCCTGTCAGCAGAGAGACACTGAGAGGGGAACCGGGTTCCAATTACTCTAGAACCCTCAAAGAGAACTCAGAGAAGTGTTCTGTGTATGCTACCTTTCTCTGAATGTTCTTAAGTCTGGAAACACTCCTGTCATCCTATCACTGGACAGCTCTCTTGGTTGACAGTGCTCCAGGTAGACGATGTCCATAGGAACTGATCTAGGATCAGTGCCCTTTCTAAATCCTTAATTATCAAGTGGGAAAACACAACTGACCTCAGACCAGTGTCTAGGGGCAACTTCGTCCCTCTCCGGGTGAAGGGTATAAACTGTGACCAAACAAAACCCTCTGAGGAAATCAAACTAGGATCTGTTTAGAGGTTGTTTTTTCTCTTGTGTTTTTCTCTCCCCCTGCTGTACTTTGTTTGACTAACGAGTATCATGTTGTGTTTGTTTTTCTACATCTGAAACAGATTGAGTACTGTTCTCTTTGAGGTTTGTATCAGTTGTGTGTTTCTGCTTGTGGGTGATGTTTTATTTAGTAGTGTATTTATTGACTAGTTTAATTGCAACATGCATTGGAGTGGCAGTATTTAGGTATCCATGTTGAAGTCAGCACTCCCCAATCATCATTTTGGAATCAGAGATTGAGGAGTGCTGCTTTCAGGGGACGAGTTGTCTATACATATCAGTTTGCTAGTGAGGATGTCGTGGTGTTTGAAGGTGACATGATCTCCGTTCTACTGAACCAGCAGTAAGTGTTTAGCTTGTACAGTTTTCTGTGTGTGTGTGTGTGTGTGTGTGTGTGTGTGTGTGTGTGTGTGTGTGTGTGTGTGTGTGTGTGTGTGTGTGTGCGTGTGTGTGTGTGTGTGTGTGTGTGTGTGTGTGTGTGTGTGTGTGTGTGTGTGTGTGTGTGTGCGTGCGTGTGTGTGAACAGTGTGAGGACTCAATATGCTCAAACTCTGCTATTGACTTGTTATACAGTGTGTTGCCATGGTCAATATTAGTTTCTCGTTCAATAAAAGTGTGGCGTTTTTCTCAACTGTCCGGAGAATGTATCTTTATCAGATAATCACAAACAGAATTTAACATGAATTTTATCAATAGTTATGTTAATAATCAGTGGATATTTTGAAATCATCAACTTTTCTGAGATTGAAACAATAGTGTGATTTTGTTTCCCTTCATGGTCTCCCTAAACCCATCTCTGTCTCTCTTTTTTTCTAGGTCTCTTTCTCTCCCTAAATCCATCTTTCTGGCCGTCTCTCATTCTCCTTCTTTCTCTCTCTCTGTCCCTCTCTCTCTCTGTCTCTCTCTCTCTCTCTCTTTCTCTCTCTCTCTCTCTCTCTCTCTCTCTCTCTCTGTCTCTCTCTCTCTCTTTCTTTCTCTCTCTCTGTCTCTCTCTCTATCTCTCTTTCTTTCTCTCTCTCTCTCTCTCTCTCTCTCTCTCTCTCTCTCTCTCTCTCTCTCTCTCTCTCTCTCTCTCATAGACTCAGACAGATGTTGTCCAGCTTTCCTCCTGGGGGGAAGGGGTAGTGAGTGGTGGTGATTAAAGGGGGGTTCAGTTACGTGGTTGGGCTTGTTTTAGGGCCACTGGAACCTAACGTAGCAGGCGTAAAATACATGCCTGAAACTGGATCCCCTACATACTGGTCAAAAGGCTGTCAGGGGAAGTTCTCTTCTGCACTGTTCAACCAATCCAGTAAATGTGGAGGAGGAGTTAAACTGGAGCAACGCCTTGTTAACGTCCAAAAGTGGAAGTGACGTCACAGGCTCTCTTTCCGTTTCCCCTGGAAACCAGAACATCCGGATGTTGGGGGACTCGGCAGGGGCTAGGACCACTAACCCAGTCACAGCTCATCCAACCGCTGCCTTAATAATAATGCATACTGCACACAAGCTAGCTATCAGCAATGGAGCATGGGCTCAGCACTGTCTACACTACAGCTATGGAGACTAGTAGGCAGGCAATGTCTCTCTGTCCCTCCCTCTCTCACCTTTCTCCCCTGATGGATGATGGCAGTTTTACAATGTAAAGCTCTCCTTCACTTTGTGCTTACAGACAACAGCTTGGCCTCTCCCTCTCTTAGTGATACAGTGACTGTCTGGTGCGATCTCATGGCACCTCTATGGTGCACACACAGACACAACAATGAGGACTCCAAGGGCAAACTCACTCATCTCTCCGATCACAAAAAAGCACTGCAGAGGCAGGCCTTTCAAAGATTGGCAGGCACTATGAATGTGAACGTGACATCAGAACACACACACTCACACACACACATTTTGAACAAGTCTTTATTTGGGCAGGCAGCCAGGCATTCAGGTGACTAAGCAGAAAGTATATGTTTAGTTAGCATTTAGAAGTTGTTTTTTTCCAAACAATCATTGATAGATTTGTTTTATTTCCTTTCCTCTCAAATCCACTAGAATCCAAAGACATTTGAACCAGATCTGTGATTGGTGGAAATACTTTATAAACTAATTAATAATGGTTTGCTGCCCCCGACTTCTCTCTCCTAAGCAAAAAAAAGTTCGGAGCTTGTAGTCTGAAAGTCTGTTAAACAATAATGTCACAAACCCGGAACACTTCGCCGCCATACCTCCATCTTGTTCATGTCCAGTGTTCTGCGATAACGTCCATGTTCGGCGATAAAATAATAGTTATTCTAATGACCATAATGCTTATGCATACAGTCCTGCGCATGATGAGAGCACTCTGTATAAGCAAACAGTGTCGAACTGCTTGTCTTGGTTTTTACTGGGAGGTAACTCGATCCCCTGCGTCTGAAAATCCTAACTCGGTTCTGGCACGGATAGACTAATAGCCCCGGGTGCTTTATACGTTTATTTTAGGTAATAGAGACGCTTGTTTTGTTACAGCCCGTTCCGCCCTTTTTTCTTTTTTTTTTTTTTTTTTTTTTACAATTTCACCTAGACGCAAGTTGCGAGTCTTTCCCACTTGGCCCGCTTTCTTTGCCGTAGAAAGTTTAGTGACTTTAAAGAAGGGCTTTGGGAGAAAATGTGGAGCGCATGCGCCATCTAGAAGTTTTCCCCCGCGCATCAGTGCTAGGGTTTGCTAGTTAGAGAGAGGAGGCGACGAGGCAGGTGACAGAAGGAGAAGGAGTTGCTCTTCAACACACACACTATCGGGCGGGGGTTATCTCCACGAGCGTACCTTCTCCAAGCGAGTTCTCCATCTCTCACACAGTACTGCTGTTTGGAGTTGTCTTCCAGTGACGAGCTTGGAGTGGACTTGCGGCAATTCGTGTCTTCCACCACTCAAAGTTGGATGTGTTGAACGCACTTTTTGCTGGTAAAGTTTTTGTTCCAGAGTAAATCAACGGAGGAGTTCAGGAGAGAGCGGCGTAGTTCTGTGCAGAATGGAGGATGAAATAATGGCCTCAGGTTTGTGGCGAGGAACCCTGCAGTGTGGATGTTACCACAGGTAGAACACGTTCTGAGTTCAAGGTGTCACGGCTGTAGGATCATCTCTTCTCACCTATCACCGGTTCATGTGTTTACCTGCGCTTTACACATTAGTGCCAGCCCGTCGGAACCTCTACAAAGCCTTCGGAACCCCTACAAATCTGCAAGGAAACTTGGAAGGATAAAGCTACCGCTATCAATCCTCCCAACCATCAAAAGAGTGTTGGCAACAGTTTATTACAGCTGACGTTTCTGGCCACGGGCACTTGCTAGTTAGTTTCTTGTGAATGTTTTATTTGTCATTAAGTGTTTCCGCGGATTCACGCCCACGTTTGTTAAAGGCTCTAATTATTCATAGTGCTGCTGGACATTGTAAATAACCCCCGTCGTCTCTGCAAGAGCTCTCCTCTCCGCTGTCCCGCGCTCACGGAGCGCATTCGTCGATAACGGATCGCCTATGCCAGTCTTCCGACACTGAGCCGCAGGACTACCACGGTTACTGCCACCCTCCTCCGTTACACACCGGACACTATCCCGTACAACCCCGATTTAGCACTAACTGCTTTGGATAGAAACCGAACTGAGCCAACGGTATAAGTAAAAGGAGTCTCTCGAGCCCACTACGGCCTTGGCACTGGGATTATTCCTTTAATAATCATCTCACCAAAGTGGATTATCGTTCGTAAAGAATTGTTTTCCGTGGTGAGTATAGTTTGCTCTCTGATTTTGTTCGTTATCGAATAGTTATTTAGAGATCGGTTAGCAACTAAAAAAAACTAAAACCTTTTCCCAAATTATGTCCTCGATTCTTGGCATGCTTAGGACTAATTTTTCGTTAGGAATGATTCTCGTTTGTTTGACCACAGCCTGCAGCCTATATAAAAGCATTTTTATCTTAACCATTATCATTTTTCTCCTGAAGTACACTTTTTAAAACTCTTTGTTTGTGCAGTGTTAAACTAATGCCACATGTTTTAATTTGTAATGCCACCCTTGCTCTCTTTCTCTCTCTTCGTATGCTCTGCTCCCTCTCCGTCCATCAAAACATAGACTCTGGCTCCCTCCTCTGGCCTCCTAAAACGGTGTGTGTGTGTGTGTGTGTGTGGTGTGTGTGTGTGTGTGTGTTGGAAACTGATATGCATTAATGAATATTTGGTAACGCTTAATGCATCTATTTATGTTGACTCTGTTAATAAGAAAGCACAGCGTCCCTTGAAAGCGGTTTTTCATGTATGTACATTTAGTCTACATCTGACATGGACGAAACAATGGACATACACTGATTTATTCATTATCCTTCCAAGAATAATCAATAAACCATGTCAAGGACGCTTTTTATAGGAGCATTTATTTGTCAATCTGACGATAAATGATTGAGCTACACAGGCCTTTTACTCCTTGGTCATGTTTATTTTCTCTTCAAAGTTGTTCTCAGAAACAGAAATAGGCGATATTAAATATTTGAAACCTACTATTTAAATATTGACCGATATTTCGTATTATGGTTTAGGCTTAATTTATTCCCCTGTAAATGTGTAGATGGTATTAATTTATTGAATTTGAGTATTATACAGGGGTATCAAAACCAACGCGTTTGTTGGTTTTACCCTGTAAGATTTGAACATTAATTTAGTTAACTTGATTAGCTGATATGTAATATACTTTTTTTTGCCCGTCCAAGTCCATTCATGATTCTCACTGCTCAGGGTGGAGCCGAAATTAGGCCGTACCATCATAATTCAATAGCCCTACTCGGTGTGCGCTGACCATATCGTTAATACGATATAGGAGTGGTGGGCTGGTCTGAACGGTGTTTTCTCTGCATCACTTGCTTGTTGGGTTCATTCAAGAAAATAAATGACTCTTAACATTTTTTTTTGAATTAATTGGAATTTCATTAAATTGAACCCCTGAATTGACGAAATGGAGGCGTCTCCAGGACCTCAAACCTGGTTGTTTGTATGACAGGTCACGGTTACCGGTTAAAGGTTAGCCTTCCACTGATTCAGATTTCACGTGCACCCCATTGCTCTCCCTATTTCAGCCCACTCCATGCACCCGTAGGACTGAAGGAAGCCAGCAATATCCGAGACAAGCGGTGGCTATCATTCAGACTAATGTAGGCTATACATTTAGTTTATAAATTATTTGATGTAACCGGGCCGGGCATTTTTCACGGACAATATAAAAATGGGGACTTTAGCCGCCAGCCCGAACGGCAGTGCGCAAACTGAAAGTGTGTGTGAGTGAGAGAACATTTGGAATTAAACTCTAAAATGAGCATGCAGAGATGCCACTTTCTAAACAGCAGGAAACATTTGAGGGAAATGATTTAGACTGTTATACCGTTTGCCTTTTCATTAGAATCAGAACAGCAGACGTTCAAATTATTCCAGACCCAAAAACAGAATTGGATTTATAGGCTCATACTTCTTAAATTATGCAAACTTGTTTGCAAATTTCGCATTAAAATCACGATTTTCAAAAGTAATTTACAGTTAATAAGATCTCAACTTCACCTGGACATCGACACTGTAACCTACCACCCATTATTAAGTAGTTGGTTGTTGGCCTGCATGTACCGCTTCAAAGCGTATGCCATACTAATAAGAAATTACGTTTAAAAAAAACACACACACACTATGTTTTAAAAAATATCCATTTAGGTTTTCATATTGTCATTATTTAAAATGTAGTAGCCTTTCAATTCCACATTTCATATTTTTTTAATTTTATATATATGATCCACGCATTTATAAACTTAATGTAGATAAATATCTATATTAATATATTAATCCTTTCTGCGCATTTTTTAAAATTCAAATGATGGGTTATCCGTGGTGAACACTTGTTATTAGGACGATTAGTGTTATAATAACTTACTTACAAAATGATCATGTAACGAATTAACGAATAAAATATTAATAGCAGAAAGTGCATTCATTTGGATGTAAAAAGTGTTTCTTTTCAAACCCACAGAAAAATATTTTTGGGGGAATAGGACAGCCTTGTAACTGGGTCACGAACGGACAAATAGCCTAATGTTTAGGCTTCATTAAATTATGGACAGTTTTGTGTTTATTTCGTATCATTTAAAATGATCCTAAAATAGTATTTGTTAAAAAAGATGACGCAATTAAATGATAATATAATTCATAGTTTACAGAACTTCCTCATAACTCAATAAATAGCTTATGCTTGTCTAGTAATTTATTTAATCAACATAGGCTAGCCTAAGCCTAATACACCTTAAACAATCATTTCACATCGTCATGAATTGAAATAGGTCTAGTGATTGGTCAAATGCGAAAGCAATATTTAAGCTATACGCGAACTGGAAAAACTTGTCTCCGAACAGAGTGGGAGAGAGGCTTATAGGACATTTCATCAATGGACTAGGATGCTTTAAGAAGACACCGACTTAAGAAACAGAATATGAAAGTATATTTAGAGCTTCTGTAGGAATGTGTGTATTTTTATCTCATCTGTTTTTAACTGCGCATTACATGTCAATTTAAATGCATCACTGTGCTATAGTTGAACAGAGGGGGTCTCTCTCTCTCCTTGTCTGATTGGCGCAGGAGAAGAATGCTCTTATCGTTGGTATAATGAACTGACTGTCTGTTAGGAATGTCTGGTTGAAGGGGGTTTGAAGGCCATTGTTATTCTCTCTTCTGTGATTCACACACTCACCTGCTGCCAGAGGACTGCTCTGCTGCAAGCACCGATGGCCCCAGGCCTCTCAACACAAGGCACACACACACACACACACACACACGCTCACACACACGCATGCTCACACACATGCTCACACACAGATATATGTATATGTGTGTATATATAGCGATATATATATATGTATGTACACACACAGATGGAGTGTATATGTGTGTATATATAGCGATATATATATATGTATGTACACACACAGAGGGAGTGTATATGTGTGTATATATAGCGATATATATATATGTATGTACACACACAGAGGGAGTGTATATGTGTGTATATAAAGCAATATATATATATGTATGTACACACACAGAGGGAGTGTATATGTGTGTATATATAGCGATATATATATATATATGTATGTACACACAGAGAGGGAGAGCAACAGTACACTCATAAGTAATGTTTATTTATCTCTCTGACAGTCACACACCACATACCATACACAGCATTTTGTAACGCCCTCTTACCCTTTCACAGTCTGACTGTGGAGACAGATGGACTCAGACAGACAGGATATGTGTACAGTCCTCTGTTCTGTGTGTGTGTGAGCGTGCATGTGGACTGGCTATCGGTTGTGCGTGTGTGTGTGCCTGTCTGATCTGTCTGTACTGCCGTCTCTCCACAGAGCTGATCCAGTAACTGATCCAGCATGTTGTTCCTGCGGAGGCTGGTGTGTGTATGCTGTCCCTCGGCACCGGCGGGGAGTGTGTTGGACTCCAGACCGTGTGTGTTCGCCCTCACACTGCTCACACTGCTCCTGCAGGTGGTGGTGGAGGCCAACTCATGGTGGTATGTATACTCTACATCATACTGCCCTACTCTCAATGTGGTGGCTGTGCCAGAGTGGTGGCTGTGCCAGAGTGGTGGCTGTGCCAGAGTGGTGGCTGTGCCAGAGTGGTGGCTGTGCCAGAGTGGTGGCTGTGCCAGAGTGGTGGCTGTGCCATTTGATCCCCCGCCCCTCCCTCTCTCTCTCTCTCTCTCTTTCTCTCTCTCTCTCTGTGAGTGTGAGACGGGCCGCTCCGATCCCACCACATGATACAACATGCTGACTCTCTTACTCTGACTCCATGTCTCTCTGACTCCATGTTTCTCTGTCCCTCTGTCTCCATGTCTCTCTGACTCCATGTCTCTTTGTCTCTCTGACTCCATGTCTCTCTGACTCCATGTCTCTCTGTCTCGATGTCTCTCTGACTCCATGTCTCTCTGACTCCATGTCTCTCTGTCTCCATGTCTCTTTGACTCCATGTCTCTCTGTCTCCATGTCTCTCTTACTCTCTGTCTCTCTGACTCCATATCTCTCTGTCTCCATGTCTCTCTGTCTCTCTGACTCCATGTCTCTCTGTCTCTCTGACTCCATGTCTCTCTGTCTCCATGTCTCTCTGGCTTCATGTCTCTGTCTCTCTGACTCCATGTCTCTCTGACTCCATGTCTCTCTGTCTCGATGTCTCTCTGTCTCTCTGACTCCATGTCTCTCTGACTCCATGTCTCTCTGTGTCCATGTCTCTTTGACTCCATGTCTCTCTGTCTCCATGTCTCTCTTACTCTCTGTCTCTCTGACTCCATATCTCTCTGTCTCCATGTCTCTCTGTCTCTCTGACTCCATGTCTCTCTGTCTCTCTGACTCCATGTCTCTCTGTCTCCATGTCTCTCTGGCTTCATGTCTCTCTGTCTCTCTGACTCCATGTCTCTCTGACTCCATGTCTCCATGTCTCTCTGACTCCGTGTCTCTGACTCCATGTCTCTGTCTCTCTGACTCCATGTCTCTCTGACTCCATGTCTCTCTGTCGCCATGTCGCTCTGACTCCATGTCTCCATGTCTCTCTGACTCCGTGTCTCTGACTCCATGTCTCTGTCTCTCTGACTCCATGTCTCTCTGACTCCATGTCTCCATGTCTCTCTGTCTCCATGTCTCTCTGACTCCATGTCTCTCTGACTCCATGTCTCCATGTCTCTCTGACTCCATGTCTCCATGTCTCTCTGACTCCATGTCTCCATGTCTCTCTGACTCCATGTCTTCATGTCTCTCTGACTCCATGTCTTCATGTCTCTCTGACTCCATGTCTTCATGTCTCTCTGACTCCATGTTTTCATGTCTCTCTGGCTCCATGTCTCTCTGACTCCGTGTCTCTGACTCCATGTCTCTGTCTCTCTGACTCCATGTCTCTCTGACTCCATGTCTCCATGTCTCCATGTCTCTCTGTCTCCATGTCTCTCTGTCTCCATGTCTCTCTGACTCCATGTCTCTCTGACTCCATGTCTCCATGTCTCTCTGACTCCATGTCTCCATGTCTCTCTGACTCCATGTCTCCATGTCTCTCTGACTCCATGTCTTCATGTCTCTCTGACTCCATGTCTTCATGTCTCTCTGACTCCATGTTTTCATGTCTCTCTGGCTCCATGTCTCTCTGTCTTTCTGACTCCATGTTTTTATGTCTCTCTGGCTACATGTCTCTCTGTCTCTCTGGCTCCATGTCTCTCTGTCTCTTTAACTCCATGTCTCTCTGACTCCATGTTTTCATGTCTCTCTGACTCCATGTCTCTCTGACTCCATGTCTCCATGTCTCTCTGACTCCATGTCTCCATGTCTCTCTGACTCCATGTCTCCATGTCTCTCTGACTCCATGTCTTCATGTCTCTCTGACTCCATGTCTTCATGTCTCTCTGACTCCATGTTTTCATGTCTCTCTGGCTCCATGTCTCTCTGTCTCTCTGACTCCGTGTCTCTGACTCCATGTCTCTGTCTCTCTGACTCCATGTCTCTCTGACTCCATGTCTCCATGTCTCTCTGTCTCCATGTCTCTCTGACTCCATGTCTCTTTTACTCCATGTCTCCATGTCTCTCTGACTCCATGTCTCCATGTCTCTCTGACTCCATGTCTCCATGTCTCTCTGACTCCATGTCTTCATGTCTCTCTGACTCCATGTCTTCATGTCTCTCTGACTCCATGTTTTCATGTCTCTCTGGCTCCATGTCTCTCTGACTCCGTGTCTCTGACTCCATGTCTCTGTCTCTCTGACTCCATGTCTCTCTGACTCCATGTCTCCATGTCTCTCTGTCTCCATGTCTCTCTGTCTCCATGTCTCTCTGACTCCATGTCTCTCTGACTCCATGTCTCCATGTCTCTCTGACTCCATGTCTCCATGTCTCTCTGACTCCATGTCTCCATGTCTCTCTGACTCCATGTCTTCATGTCTCTCTGACTCCATGTCTTCATGTCTCTCTGACTCCATGTTTTCATGTCTCTCTGGCTCCATGTCTCTCTGTCTTTCTGACTCCATGTTTTTATGTCTCTCTGGCTACATGTCTCTCTGTCTCTCTGGCTCCATGTCTCTCTGTCTCTTTGACTCCATGTCTCTCTGACTCCATGTTTTCATGTCTCTCTGACTCCATGTCTCCATGTCTCTCTGACTCCATGTCTTCATGTCTCTCTGACTCCATGTCTTCATGTCTCTCTGACTCCATGTCTTCATGTCTCTCTGACTCCATGTTTTCATGTCTCTCTGGCTCCATGTCTCTCTGACTCCGTGTCTCTGACTCCATGTCTCTGTCTCTCTGACTCCATGTCTCTCTGACTCCATGTCTCCATGTCTCCATGTCTCTCTGTCTCCATGTCTCTCTGTCTCCATGTCTCTCTGACTCCATGTCTCCATGTCTCTCTGACTCCATGTCTCCATGTCTCTCTGACTCCATGTCTTCATGTCTCTCTGACTCCATGTCTTCATGTCTCTCTGACTCCATGTTTTCATGTCTCTCTGGCTCCATGTCTCTCTGTCTTTCTGACTCCATGTTTTTATGTCTCTCTGGCTACATGTCTCTCTGTCTCTCTGGCTCCATGTCTCTCTGTCTCTTTAACTCCATGTCTCTCTGACTCCATGTTTTCATGTCTCTCTGACTCCATGTCTCTCTGACTCCATGTCTCCATGTCTCTCTGACTCCATGTCTCCATGTCTCTCTGACTCCATGTCTCCATGTCTCTCTGACTCCATGTCTTCATGTCTCTCTGACTCCATGTCTTCATGTCTCTCTGACTCCATGTTTTCATGTCTCTCTGGCTCCATGTCTCTCTGTCTCTCTGACTCCGTGTCTCTGACTCCATGTCTCTGTCTCCATGTCTCTCTGTCTCTCTGACTCCATGTCTCCATGTCTCTCTGTCTCCATGTCTCTCTGACTCCATGTCTCTTTTACTCCATGTCTCCATGTCTCTCTGACTCCATGTCTCCATGTCTCTCTGACTCCATGTCTCCATGTCTCTCTGACTCCATGTCTTCATGTCTCTCTGACTCCATGTCTTCATGTCTCTCTGACTCCATGTTTTCATGTCTCTCTGGCTCCATGTCTCTCTGACTCCGTGTCTCTGACTCCATGTCTCTGTCTCTCTGACTCCATGTCTCTCTGACTCCATGTCTCCATGTCTCCATGTCTCTCTGTCTCCATGTCTCCCTGTCTCCATGTCTCTCTGACTCCATGTCTCTCTGACTCCATGTCTCCATGTCTCTCTGACTCCATGTCTCCATGTCTCTCTGACTCCATGTCTCCATGTCTCTCTGACTCCATGTCTTCATGTCTCTCTGACTCCATGTCTTCATGTCTCTCTGACTCCATGTTTTCATGTCTCTCTGGCTCCATGTCTCTCTGTCTTTCTGACTCCATGTTTTTATGTCTCTCTGGCTACATGTCTCTCTGTCTCTCTGGCTCCATGTCTCTCTGTCTCTTTGACTCCATGTCTCTCTGACTCCATGTTTTCATGTCTCTCTGACTCCATGTCTCTCTGACTCCATGTCTCCATGTCTCTCTGACTCCATGTCTCCATGTCTCTCTGACTCCATGTCTCCATGTCTCTCTGACTCCATGTCTTCATGTCTCTCTGACTCCATGTCTTCATGTCTCTCTGACTCCATGTTTTCATGCCTCTCTGGCTCCATGTCTCTCTGTCTTTCTGACTCCATGTTTTTATGTCTCTCTGGCTACATGTCTCTCTGTCTCTCTGGCTCCATGTCTCTCTGTCTCTTTGACTCCATGTCTATCTGACTCCATATTTTCATGTCTTTCTGACTCCATGTTTTCATGTCTCTCTGACTCCATGTTTTCATGTCTCTCTGACTCCATGTCTCTCTGACTCCATGTCTCCATGTCTCTCTGACTCCATGTCTTCATGTCTCTCTGACTCCATGTCTCTCGGTCTCTCTGGCTCCATGTCTCTGACTCCATGTCTTTATGTCTCTCTGACTCCTTGTCTCTCGGTCTCTCTGGCTCCATGTCTCTCTGTCTCTCTGACTCCATGTCTCTCTGACTCCATGTTTTCATGTCTCTCTGACTCCATGTTTTCATGTCTCTCTGACTCCATGTCTTTCTGACTCCATGTCTTTCTGACTCCATGTCTCTCTGACTCCATGTCTCTCTGACTCCATGTCTCTCTGACTCCATGTCTCTCTGTCTCTCTGACTCCACGTCTCTCTGTCTCCATGTCTCTCTGTCTCCATGTCTCTCTGACTTCATGTTTTCACGTCTCCATGTCTCTCTGACTCCATGTTTTCATGTCTCTCTGACTCCATGTCTCTGTCTCTCTGTCTCCATGTCTCTCTGACTCCATGTCTCTCTGACTCCATGTCTCTCTGGCTCCATGTTTTCATGTCTCTCTGGCTCCATGTCTCTCTGTCTCTCTGACTCCATGTCTCCATGTCTCTCTGACTCCATGTTTTCATGTCTCTCTGACTCCATGTCTCCATGTCTCTCTGTCTCTCTGACTCCATGTCCCTCTGTCTCCATGTCTCTCTGTCTACATGTCTCTCTGACTCCATGTTTTCATGTCTCTCTGACTCCATGTCTCTGTCTCTCTGTCTCTCTGACTCCATGTCTCTCTGACTCCATGTTTTCATGTCTCTCTGACTCCATGTCTCCATGTCTCTCTGTCTCCATGTCTCTCTGACTCCATGTCTCTCTGACTCCATGTCTCTCTGACTCCATGTCTCTCTGGCTCCATGTCTCTCTGACTCTCTGTCTCTCTGTCTCTCTGTCTCTCTGACTCCATGTCTCTCTGACTCCATGTCTCTCTGACTCCATGTCTCTCTGACTCCATGTTTTCATGTCTCTCTGACTCCATGTTTTCATGTCTCTCTGACTCCATGTCTCTCTGACTCCATGTCTCTCTGTCTCGATGTCTCTCTGTCTCCATGTCTCTCTGACTCCATGTCTCTTTTACTCCATGTCTCCATGTCTCTCTGACTCCATGTCTCCATGTCTCTCTGACTCCATGTCTCTCTGACTCCATGTCTCTCTGGCTCCATGTCTCTCTGACTCTCTGTCTCTCTGTCTCTCTGTCTCTCTGTCTCTCTGACTCCATGTCTCTCTGACTCCATGTCTCTCTGACTCCATGTCTCTCTGACTCCATGTCTCTCCTTCTCTCTGACTCTCTGTCTCTCTGTCTCTCTGTCTCTCTGTCTCTCTGACTCCACGTCTCTCTGACTCCATGTCTCTCTGACTCCATGTCTCTCTGTCTCCATGTCTCTCTGTCTCCATGTCTCTCTGACTCCATGTCTCTCTGACTCCAGGTCTCTCCGACTCTCTGTCTCTCCGACTCTCTGTCTCTCTGACTCCATGTCTCTCTGACTCCATGTTTTCATGTCTCTCTGACTCCATGTCTCTGTTTCTCTGTCTCTCTGTCTCCATGTCTCTCTGACTCCATGTCTCTCTGACTCTCTGTCTCTCTGTCTCTCTGACTTCATGTCTCTCTGGCTCCACGTCTCTCTGTTTCTCTGACTCCATCTCTCTCTGACTCCATGTTTTCATGTCTCTCTGACTACATGTCTCCATGTCTCTCTGACTCCATGTTTTCATGTCTCTCTGACTCCATGTCCCTCTGTCTCCATGTCTCTCTGTCTCCATGTCTCTCTGACTCCATGTTTTCATGTCTCTCTGACTCCATGTCTCTGTCTCTCTGACTCCATGTCCCTCTGACTCCATGTCTCTCGGGCTCCATGTCTCTCTGGCTCCATGTCTCTCTGGCTCCATGTCTCTCTGACTGCATGTCTCTCTGACCCCATGTCTCTCTGACTCTCTGTCTCTCTGACTCCATGTCTCTCTGACTCCATGTCTCTCTGACTCCATGTTTCTCTGTCTCTCTGACTCCATGTCTCTCTGTCTCCATGTCTCTCTGTCTCTCTGACTCCATTTCTCTCTGACTCCATTTCTCCATGTCTCTCTGACTCCATTTCTCCATGTTTCTCTGTCTCTCTGACTCTCTGTCTCTCTGACTCTCTGACTCTCTGACTCCATGTCTCTTTGACTCTCTAACTCTCTGTCTCTCTGACTCCATGTCTCTCTGTCTCTCTGACTCCATGTCTCTCTGACTCCATGTTTTCATGTCTCTCTGACTCCATGTCTCTGTCTCTCTGACTCCATGTCCCTCTGACTCCATGTCTCTCTGGCTCCATGTCTCTCTGGCTCCATGTCTCTCTGGCTCCATGTCTCTCTGGCTCCATGTCTCTCTGACTGCATGTCTCTCTGACCCCATGTCTCTCTGACTCTCTGTCTCTCTGACTCCATGTCTCTCTGACTCCATGTCTCTCTGACTCCATGTTTCTCTGTCTCTCTGACTCCATGTCTCTCTGTCTCCATGTCTCTCTGTCTCTCTGACTCCATTTCTCTCTGACTCCATTTCTCCATGTCTCTCTGACTCCATTTCTCCATGTTTCTCTGTCTCTCTGACTCTCTGTCTCTCTGACTCTCTGACTCTCTGACTCCATGTCTCTTTGACTCTCTAACTCTCTGTCTCTCTGACTCCATGTCTCTCTGTCTCTCTGACTCCATGTCTCTCTGACTCCATGTCTCTCTGACTCCATGTCTCTCTGTCTCTCTGACTCCATGTCTCTCTGACTCTCTGTCTCTCTGACTCCATTTCTCTGTCTCTCTGACTCCATGTCTCTCTGACTCCATGTCTCTTTGACTCCATTTCTCCATGTCTCTCTGACTCTGTCTCTGACTGCAGCACATAAGCCTTTAAGATATACACATTTTTTGACTCTCCCATTTTCTTTCTCAATGTTTTTGCCAAACCAAAATTGTGAATATTGTATAAAACAGAATGCTGTGGTTTTTGGGTATATATCCAAATATGTGCAGACACGAACTCCATAGAAGTGACTTTCTCACTCTGTGGGTGTGTGTGTCTGTGGTAGTCGGTGTGTGTTGGTGTGTGTGTCTGTGGTAGTCAGTGTGTGTGTGTGTGTTGGTGTGTCTGTGGTAGTGTGTGTGTTGGTGTGTGTGTATCTGTGGTAGCGTGTGTGTATCTGTGGTAGCGTGTGTGTATCTGTGGTAGCGTGTGTGTATCTGTGGTAGCGTGTGTGTATCTGTGGTAGTGTGCGTGTCTGGTAGTGTGTGTGTGTGTGTCTGGTAGTGTGTGTGTGTGTGTCTGGTAGTGTGTGTGTCTGGTAGTGTGTGTGTGTGTGTCTGTGGCCGTGTGTGTGTGTGTCTGTGGTCGTGTGTGTGTGTGTGTCTGTGGTCGTGTGTGTGTGTGTGTGTCTTTGGTAGTGCGTGTATGTGTTTGTGTGTGTCTGTGGTAGTGTGTGTGTGTGTGCGCCTGTGGTAGTGTGTCTGTGTGTGTGTGTGTGTCTGCAGTAGTCTGTGTGTCTGTGGTAGTGTGTGTGTGTGTCTGTGGTAGTGTGTCTGTGGTTGTGTGTCTGTAGTAGTGTGTGTGTGTGTGTGTCTGCCTGTGGTAGTGTGTGTCTGTGTCTGTGGTAGTGTGTGCGTGTCTTTCTGTGGTAGTGTGTGTGTGTCTGTGGTAGTGTGTGTGTGCCTGTGGTAGTGTGTCTGTGGTTGTGTGTCTGTAGTAGTGTGTTTGTTTGTGTGTGCGCCTGTGGTCGTGTGTGTGTGTGTCTGTGGTAGTGTGTGTGTGTCTGTGGTAGTGCGTGTATGTGTTTGTGTGTGTCTGTGGTAGTGTTTGTTTGTGTGTGCGCCTGTGGTTTTGTGTGTGCGCCTGTTGTTGTGTGTGTGTGCCTGTGGTTGTGTGTGTGTGTGTCTGTGGTAGTGCGTGTATGTGTTTGTGTGTGTCTGTGGTAGTGTTTGTTTGTGTGTGCGCCTGTGGTTTTGTGTGTGCGCCTGTGGTTGTGTGTGTGTGCCTGTGGTTGTGTGTGTGTGTGTCGGTGGTAGTGTGTTTGTGTCGGTGGTAGTGTGTCTGTGGTAGTGTGTCTGTTGAAGTGTGTGTCTCTGTGGTTGTGTGTCTGGTGTAGTGTGTGTGTGTCTGCCTGTGGTAGTGTGTGTCTGTGGTAGTGTGTGTGTGTGTCTGTGGTTGTGTGTGTGTGTGTCTGGTAGTCTGTGTGTGTCTGTGGTAATCTGTGTGTGTCTGTGGTAGTCTGTGTGTTTGTCTGTGGTAGTGTGTGTGTCTGTGGTAGTGTGTTTGTCTGTCTGTGGTAGTGTTTGTCTGTCTGTGCTAGAGTGTTGTGTGTCTGTGGTAGTGTGTGTCGGTGTCTGTGTCTGTGGTAGTGTGTGTGTGTCTGTAGTAGTAGTGTGTGTGTGTGTCTGCCTGTGGTAGTCTGTGTGTGTCGGTGTCTGTGTCTGTGGTAGTGTGTGTGTCTGTGGTAGTGTGTGTGTCTGCAGTAATGTGTGTGTCTGTGGTAGTGTGTGTGTGTGTGTGTGTGTGTCTGCGGTAGTGTGTGTGTGTCGGTGGTAGTGTGTCTGTGGTAGTGTGTCTGTTGAAGTGTGTGTCTCTGTGGTTGTTTGTCTGTAGTAGTGTGTGTGTGTGTGTGTGTGTCTGTGGTTATGTGTGTGTGTGTGTTTCTGTGGTAGTGTGTGTGTGTGTGTGTGTGTGTGTGTGTGTCTGTGGTAGTGTTTGTGTGTCTCTATGGTTGTGTCTGTGGTGGAGGTGTGGCGGAGTGTGTGTCTGTGGTGGAGTGGGTGTGTGGTAATTTGTGGTAATTTGTGTGTGTGTCTGGTAGTGTGTGTGTGTGTGTGTGTGTGTGTGTCTGGTCGTGTGTGTATGTCGGTGGTAGTCTGTGTGTGTCTCCGGTAGTGTGTGGTGCTTCTACACCTGCATTGCTTGCTGTTTGGGGTTTTAGGCTGGGTTTCTGTACAGCACTTTGAGATATCAGCTGATGTACGAAGGGCTATATAAATACATTTGATTTGATTTTGATTTGATTTGGTAGTGTCTGTGGTAGTGTGTGTGTCTGCTGTCGTGTGTGTGTGTCTCTGGTAGTGTGTCTGTCTGTGGTAGTGTGTCTGTCTGTGGTAGTGTGTGTGTCTTTTGGAGTGTGTGTGTCTGTGGTAGTGTGTGTGTGTGTGCCTGTGGTTGTGTGTGTGTGTGTCGGTGGTAGTGTGTGTGTGTCGGTGGTAGTGTGTCTGTGGTAGTGTGTCTGTTGAAGTGTGTGTCTCTGTGGTTGTGTGTCTGGTGTAGTGTGTGTGTGTCTGCCTGTGGTAGTGTGTGTCTGTGGTAGTGTGTGTGTGTGTCTGTGGTTGTGTGTGTGTGTGTCTGTGGTAGTCTGTGTGTGTCTGTGGTAGTCTGTGTGTTTGTCTGTGGTAGTCTGTGTGTTTGTCTGTGGTAGTGTGTGTGCCTGTGGTTGTGTGTGTGTGTGTCGGTGGTAGTGTGTGTGTGTCGGTGGTAGTGTGTCTGTGTTAGTGTGTCTGTTGAAGTGTGTGTCTCTGTGGTTGTGTGTCTGGTGTAGTGTGTGTGTGTCTGCCTGTGGTAGTGTGTGTCTGTGGTTATGTGTGTGTGTGTGTTTCTGTGTGTGTGTGTGTGTCTGTGGTAGTGTTTGTGTGTCTCTGTGGTTGTGTCTGTGGTGGAGGTGTGGCGGAGTGTGTGTCTGTGGTGGAGTGGGTGTGTGGTAATTTGTGGTAATTTGTGTGTGTGTCTGGTAGTGTGTGTGTGTGTCTGGTAGTGTGTGTGTGTCTGTGGTAGTGTGTGTGTGTGTGTGTGTGTCTGGTCGTGTGTGTATGTCGGTGGTAGTCTGTGTGTGTCTCTGGTAGTGTGGTGCTTCTACACCTGCATTGCTTGCTGTTTGGGGTTTTAGGCTGGGTTTCTGTACAGCACTTTGAGATATCAGCTGATGTACGAAGGGCTATACAAATACATTTGATTTGATTTTGATTTGATTTGGTAGTGTCTGTGGTAGTGTGTGTGTCTGCTGTCGTGTGTGTGTGTCTCTGGTAGTGTGTCTGTCTGTGGTAGTGTGTCTGTCTGTGGTAGTGTTATTGTGTCTGTGGTAGTGTGTGTGTGTCTTTTGGAGTGTGTGTGTCTGTGGTAGTGTGTGTGTGTGTGTCTGTGGTAGTGTGTGTGTGTGTCTGTGTGTGTGTCTGTCTGTGGTAGTGTTTGTGTGTCTGTGGTAGTGTTTGTGTGTCTGTGGTAGTGTGTGTGTCTTTTGGAGTATGTGTGTCTGTGGTAGTGTGTTTGTGTTTGTGTGTTTGTGTTTGTGTGTGTGTGTCTGTCTGTGATAGTGTGTCTGTCTGTGGTAGTGTGTCTGTCTGTGGTAGTGTTTGTGTGGTAGTGTGTGTGTGTGTCTGTGGTAGTGTGTGTGTGTCTGTGGTAGTGTGTGTGTCTGTCTGTGGTAGTGTTTTTGTGTATGTCTGTGGTAGTGTGTGTGTCTGGTGGTATTGTGTGTGTCTGTGGTAGTGTGTGTGTGTGTGTGTCTGTGGTAGTGTGTGTCTGTGGTAGTGTGTGTCTGTGGTAGTGTGTGTGTGTGTGTCTGGTAGTGTGTGTGTGTGTGTGTCTGTGGTAGTGTGTGTGTGTGTGTGTGTGTCTGTGGTAGTGTGTCTGTGGTAGTGTGTGTGTGTGTGTGTGTGTGTCTGTGGTAGTGTGTGTGTGTGTGTGTCTGTGGTAGTGTGTGTGTGTGTGTGTGTGTGTCTGTGGTAGTGTGTGTGTGTGTGTGTCTGTGGTAGTGTGTGTGGCTGTGGTAGTGTGTGTCTGTGGTAGTGTGTGTCTGTGGTAGTGTGTGTGTGTGTGTCTGTGGTAGTGTGTGTGTGTGTGTGTCTGTGGTAGTGTGTGTGTGTGTGTGTGTGTGTCTGTGGTAGTGTGTCTGTGGTAGTGTGTGTGTGTGTGTGTGTGTGTGTGTGTGTGTGTGTGTGTGTCTGTGGTAGTGTGTGTGTGTGTGTGTCTGTGGTAGTGTGTGTGTGTGTGTGTGTGTGTGTGTCTGTGGTAGTGTGTGTGTGTGTGTGTCTGTGGTAGTGTGTGTGTCTGTGGTAGTGTGTGTGTGTGTGTCTGTGGTAGTGTGTGTGTGTGTGTGTGTCTGTGGTAGTGTGTGTGTGTGTGTGTGTGTGTGTGTCTGTGGTAGTGTGTGTGTGTGTGTCTGTGGTAGTGTGTGTGTGTGTGTGTCTGTGGTAGTGTGTGTGTGTGTGTGTGTGTCTGTGGTAGTGTGTGTGTCTGTGGTAGTGTGTGTGTGTGTGTCTGTGGTAGTGTGTGTGTGTGTGTGTGTGTGTGTCTGTGGTAGTGTGTGTGTGTGTGTGTGTGTGTGTCTGTGGTAGTGTGTGTGTGTGTGTCTGTGGTAGTGTGTGTGTGTGTGTGTGTGTCTGTGGTAGTGTGTGTGTGTGTGTCTGTGGTAGTGTGTGTGTCTGTGGTAGTGTGTGTGTCTGTGGTAGTGTGTGTGTGTCTCTGGCAGTGTGTGTTTGTCTGCCAGTAAGGAGACCAGGGTAAATGTGAACATGCAGATGATATAATAGGTTTTATACACATGGGAAACAGTGTTGACACATCACCATAGGAGCATAGATCAAATTAGATCAGATTTGGATCCTGTTAGTGTCTGTATTTGCGTGTGTGGTTGTTGTATGCTGTGTGTATATTATTTGTAACTGCAAAACGCTGAAGAATTTGTGCCGAGTGAAAACTGTCTTTTACGTTTTTCTACTTGTTTATAGCAAGAAGATACAATACAACAAAGACATTAGAGAGAATAGTGCAGTAATGATCTGTACTGATGTCACGAGAAGATACAATGCAACAAAGACGTTAGAGAGAATAGTGCAGTAATGTTTATAGCAAACTAGAAGATACAATGCAACAAAGACATTAGAGAGAATAGTGCAGTAATGTTTATAGCAAACTAGAAGATACAATACAACAAAGACATTAGAGAGAATAGTGCAGTAATGATCTGTACTGATGTCACTAGAAGATACAATACAACAAAGACGTTAGAGAGAATAGTGCAGTAATGTTTATAGCAAACTAGAAGATACAATACAACAAAGACATTAGAGAGAATAGTGCAGTAATGTTTATAGCAAACTAGAAGATACAATACAACAAAGACGTTAGAGAGAATAGTGCAGTAATGTTTATAGCAAACTAGAAGATACAATACAACAAAGACATTAGAGAGAATAGTGCAGTAATGATCTGTACTGATGTCACGAGAAGATACAATGCAACAAAGACATTAGAGAGAATAGTGCAGTAATGTTTATAGCAAACTAGAAGATACAATACAACAAAGACATTAGAGAGAATAGTGCAGTAATGTTTATAGCAAACTAGAAGATACAATACAACAAAGACATTAGAGAGAATAGTGCAGTAATGATCTGTACTGATGTCACGAGACAGAGGATCAAAGGAAACCGTAGCTTTTCACTTCCTTCAAGTTGGATTAATTCATCTCTTGTTACTTTATATAGTTGACTAAAGCAATGGCAAGGGACATTCCATTGTGATCTTCCATGGATTGTCTTTTCATATGATTTAATATATACACACACACACACACACACACACACACACACACACACACACACACACACACACACACACACACACACACACACACACACACACACACACACACACACACACACACACACACACTACCACAGACTCACACACACACACACACACACACACTCTACCACAGACTCACACATTATCACACACAGAAATAGCTACTGTAGACTGCTGAGGTGTGTGTGACTTTCCTCCAGTAAAAGACACGCAGGTGCAAATGATTTACTGTGTCAGAGTGAGTGAGGAGTGTGTATGTGTGTGTGAGAAGGGGGGGGGGGGGGTTCCCTCCCTACCTCCCTCCCTCCCTGGCTGCTCTCCTCAGTAGATCTGGTTACAGTGGAGGCTAATTGTGCTGCTCTGGGGAGGTTAGGATGAACTGCTCTAAGTGTGTGTGTGTGTGCGTGTGCGTGTGCGTGCGCGCCTGTGTGTGTGTGTGCGCGCGACTGTGTGTGTGTGTGCTAGAGGTCATCCGATTATGATTTGTCAACGCCGATACCAATTATTGGAGGACCAAAAAAAGCTGATACAGATTAATCGGACAATTTTAATTCTTTATTCGTAATAATGACAATTACAACAATACTGAATGAACACTTATTTTAACTTAATATAATACATCAATAAAATCAATTTAGCCTCAAATAAGTAATGAAACATGTTCAATTTGGTTTAAATAATGCAAAAACAAAGTGTTGGAGAAGAACGTAAAAGTGCAATATGTGCCATGTAAAAAAGCTAACGTTTAAGTTCCTTGCTCAGAACATGAGAACATATGAAAGCTGGTGGTTCCTTTTAACGTGAGTCTTCAATATTCCCAGGTAAGAAGTTTTAGGTTGTAGTTATTATACAGTGCCTTGCGAAAGTATTCGGCCCCCTTGAACTTTGCGACCTTTTGCCACATTTCAGGCTTCAAACGTAAAGATATAAAACTGTATTTTTTTGTGAAGAATCAACAACAAGTGGGACACAATCATGAAGTGGAACGACATTCATTGGATATTTCAAACTTTTCTAACAAATCAAAAACTGAAAAATTGGGCGTGCAAAATTATTCAGCCCCTTTACTTTCAGTGCAGCAAACTCTCTCCAGAAGTTCAGTGAGGATCTCTGAATGATCCAATGTTGACCTAAATGACTAATGATGAGAAATGCAATCCACCTGTGTGTAATCAAGTCTCCGTATAAATGCACCTGCACTGTGATAGTCTCAGAGGTCCGTTAAAAGCGCAGAGAGCATCATGAAGAACAAGGAACGCACCAGGCACGTCCGAGATACTGTTGTGAAGAAGTTTAAAGCCGGATTTGGATACAAAAAGATTTCCCAAGATTTAAACATCCCAAGGAGCACTGTGCAAGCGATAATATTGAAATGGAAGGAGAATCAGACCACTGCAAATCTACCAAGACCTGGCCGTCCCTCTAAACTTTCAGCTCATACAAGGAGAAGACTGATCAGAGATGCAGCCAAGAGGCCCATGATCACTCTGGATGAACTGCAGAGATCTACAGCTGAGGTGGGAGACTCTGTCCATAGGACAACAATCAGTCATATATTGCACAAATCTGGCCTTTATGGAAGAGTGGCAAGAAGAAAGCCATTTCTTAAAGATATCCATAAAAAGTGTCGTTTAAAGTTTGCCACAAGCCACCTGGGAGACACACCAAACATGTGGAAGAAGGTGCTCTGGTCAGATGAAACCAAAATTTAACTTTTTGGCAACAATGCAAAATGTTATGTTTGGCGTAAAAGCAACACAGCTCATCACCCTGAACACACCATCCCCACTGTCAAACATGGTGGTGGCAGCATCATGGTTTGGGCCTGCTTTTCTTCAGCAGGGACAGGGAAGATGGTTAAAATTGATGGGAAGATGGATGGAGCCAAATACAGGACCATTCTGGAAGAAAACCTGATGGAGTCTGCAAAAGACCTGAGACTGGGACAGAGATTTGTCTTCCAACAAGACAATGATCCAAAACATACAGCAAAATCTACAATGGAATGGTTCAAAAATAAACATATCCAGGTGTTAGAATGGCCAAGTCAAAGTCCAGACCTGAATCCAATCGAGAATCTGTGGAAAGAACTGAAAACTGCTGTTCACAAATGCTCTCCATCCAACCTCACTGAGCTCGAGCTGTTTTGCAAGGAGGAATGGGAAAAAAATTCAGTCTCTTGATGTGCAAAACTGATAGAGACATACCCCAAGCGACTTACAGCTGTAATCGCAGCAAAAGGTGGCGCTACAAAGTATTAACTTAAGGGGGCTGAATAATTTTGCACGCCCAATTTTTCAGTTTTTGATTTGTTAAAAAAGTTTGAAATATCCAATAAATGTCGTTCCACTTCATGATTGTGTCCCACTTGTTGTTGATTCTTCACAAAAAAATACAGTTTTATATCTTTACGTTTGAAGCCTGAAATGTGGCAAAAGGTCGCAAAGTTCAAGGGGGCCGAATACTTTCGCAAGGCACTGTAGGACTATTTCTCTCTATACCATTTGTATTTCATATACCTTTGACTATTGGAGGTTCTTATAGGCACTTTAGTATTGCCAGTGTAACAGTATAGCTTCCGTCCCTCTCCTCGCTCCTACCTGGGCTCGAACCAGCAACACAACGACAACAGACACCCTCGAAGCAGCGTTACCCATCGCTCCACAAAAGCCAGGGGAACATCCACTCCAAGTCTCAGAGCGAGTGACGTTTCAAACGCTATTAGCGCGCACCCCGCTAACTAACTAGCCATTTCACACCGATTACACCAGTCTAATCTCGGGAGTTGATAGGCTTGAAGTCATAAACAGCTGCTGGCAAACGCACAAAAGTGCTGTTTGAATGAATGCTTACGAGCCTGCTGGTGCCTACCATCGCTCAGTCAGACTGCTCTATCAAATCATAGACTTAGTTCTAACATGATAACACACAGAAATACGAGCCTTAGGTCATTAATATGGTCGAATCCGGAAACTATCAACTCGAAAACAAAACATTTATTCTTTCAGTGAAATACGAAACCGTTCCGTATTTTATCTAACGGGTGGCATCCATAAGTCTAAATATTGCTGTTACATTGCACAACCTTCAATGTTATGTCATAATTATGTACAATTCTGGGAAATTATGCGGCCCAAACTGTTGCATATACACTGACTCTGCGTGCAATGAACGCAACAGAAGTGACACAATTTCACCTGGTTAATAATGCCTGCTAACCTGGATTTCTTTTAGCTAAATATGCAGGTTTAAAAATATATACTTCTGTGTATTGATTTTAAGAAAGGCATTGATGTTCATGGTTAGGTACACATTGGAACAACGATACGCACCGCATCGATCATATGCAACGCAGGACACACTAGATAAACTAGTAATATCATCAACCATGTGTAGTTAACTAGTGATTATGATTGATTGTTTTTTATAAGATAAGTTTAATACTAGCTAACAACTTACCTTGGCTTCTACTGCATTCGCGTAACAGGCGGGCTCCTCGTGAGGCAGGTGGTTAGAGCGTTGGACTAGCTAACTGTAAGGTTGAATCCCCCGAGCTGACAAGGTAAAAATCTGTCGTTCTGCCCCTGAACAAGCAGTTAACCCAGTGTTCCTAGGCCGTCATTGTAACTAAAAATGTGTTCTTAACTGATTTGCCTAGTTAAATAAAGGTGTAAAAAATAAAGAAAAAACAATTTCAGATTGCTATGAAAACTTGAAATCTGCCCTAGTTAATCGGCCATTCCGATTAATCGGTCTACCTCTAGTGTGTGCGCGCCTGTGTGTGTGTGCGCGCTCCTGTGTGTGTGTGTGTGTGTGTGTGTGCGTGTGTAAAATGCTGGTTGAATTGTTCTGATGATGAGTTTGCTCTGTACAGGTCTGTGACCATGAACTAAATGTCCATATGCATACGTCATCATTTCCCAGCCTCTCTGTCTCCCTCTCTGTCTCCCTCTCTGTCTCTCTCTCTGTCTCTCTCTCTGTCTCCCTCTCTGTCTCTCTCTCTGTCTCCCTCTCTGTCTGTCCAGGTCTCTATTAGAAAAGTGTGTTTCTCTGTCTCCCTCTCTCTCTGTCCAGGTCTCTATTAGAAAAGTGTGTCTCTGTCTCCCTCTCTCTCTGTCCAGGTCACTATTAGAAAAGTGTGTTTCTCTGTCTCCCTCTCTGTCTGTCCAGGTCTCTACTAGAAAAGTGTATTTCTCTGTCTCCCTCTCTCTCTGTCCAGGTCTCTATTATAAACGTGTGTTTCTCTGTCTCCCTCTCTGTCTCCCTCTCTGTCTGTCCAGGTCTCTATTAGAAAAGTGTGTTTCTCTGTCTCCCTCTC
Organism: Oncorhynchus mykiss; assembly: GCF_013265735.2. Taxonomy (NCBI): domain Eukaryota; kingdom Metazoa; phylum Chordata; class Actinopteri; order Salmoniformes; family Salmonidae; genus Oncorhynchus; species Oncorhynchus mykiss. The sequence goes on along the minus strand of NC_048580.1, from coordinate 65,107,505 downwards.
TCTCTGTCCAAGTCTCTATTAGAAACGTGTGTTTCTCTGTCTCCCTCTCTCTCTGTCCAGGTCTCTATTAGAAAAGTGTGTTTCTCTGTCTTCCTCTCCCTCTGTCCAGGTCTCTATTAGAAAAGTGTGTTTCTCTGTCTCCCTCTGTCCAGGTCTCTATTAGAAAAGTGTGTTTCTCTGTCTCCCTCTGTCCAGGTCTCTATTAGAAAAGTGTGTTTCTCTGTCTCCCTCTCTGTCTCCCTCTCTGCCTCCCTCTCTGTCTGTCCAGGTCTCTATTAGAAAAGTGTGTTTCTCTGTCTCCCTCTCTCTCTGTCCAGGTCTCTATTAGAAACGTGTGTTTCTCTGTCTCCCTCTCTCTCTGTCCAGGTCTCTATTAGAAAAGTGTGTTTCTCTGTCTTCCTCTCCCTCTGTCCAGGTCTCTATTAGAAAAGTGTGTTTCTCTGTCTCCCTCTGTCCAGGTCTCTATTAGAAAAGTGTGTTTCTCTGTCTCCCTCTCTGTCTCCCTCTATGTCTCCCTCTCTGTCTCCCTCTCCCTCTGTCCAGTTCTCTATTAGAAAAGTGTGTTTCTCTGTCTCCCTCTCTCTCTGTCCAGGTCTCTATTAGAAAAGTGTGTTTCTCTGTCTCCCTCTCTGTCTCCCTCTCTCTCTGTCCAGGTCTCTATTAGAAAAGTGTGTTTCTCTGTCTCCCTCTCCCTCTGTCCAGGTCTCTATTAGAAAAGTGTTTCTCTGTCTCCCTCTCTGTCTTCCTCTCTCTCTGTCCAGGTCTCTATTATAAAAGTGTGTTTCTCTGTCTCCCTCTCTCTCTCTCTGTCCAGATCTCTATTAGAAAAGTGTGTTTCTCTGTCTCCCTCTCTCTCTGTCCAGGTCTCTATTAGAAAAGTGTGTTTCTCTGTCTCCCTCTACCTCTGTCCAGGTCTCTATTAGAAAAGTGTGTTTCTCTGTCTCCCTCTCTCTCTGTCCAGGTCTCTATTAGAAAAGTGTGTCTCTGTCTCCCTCTCTCTCTGTCCAGGTCTCTATTAGAAAAGTGTGTTTCTCTGTCTCCCTCTCTGTCTGTCCAGGTCTCTACTAGAAAAGTGTATTTCTCTGTCTCCCTCTCTCTCTGTCCAGGTCTCTATTATAAACGTGTGTTTCTCTGTCTCCCTCTCTGTCTCCCTCTCTGTCTGTCCAGGTCTCTATTAGAAAAGTGTGTTTCTCTGTCTCCCTCTCTCTCTGTCCAGGTCTCTATTAGAAACGTGTGTTTCTCTGTCTCCCTCTCTCTCTGTCCAGGTCTCTATTAGAAAAGTGTGTTTCTCTGTCTCCCTCTCTGTCTGTCCAGGTCTCTATTAGAAACGTGTGTTTCTCTGTCTCCCTCTCTCTCTGTCCAGGTCTCTATTAGAAAAGTGTGTTTCTCTGTCTCCCTCTCTGTCTGTCCAGGTCTTTATTAGAAAAGTGTGTTTCTCTGTCTTCCTCTCCCTCTGTCCAGGTCTCTATTAGAAAAGTGTGTTTCTCTGTCTCCCTCTCCCTCTGTCCAGGTCTCTATTAGAAAAGTGTGTTTCTCTGTCTCCCTCTCTCTCTGTCCAGGTCTCTATTAGAAAAGTGTGTTTCTCTGTCTCCCTCTCCCTCTGTCCAGGTCTCTATTAGAAAAGTGTGTTTCTCTGTCTCCCTCTGTCCAGGTCTCTATTAGAAAAGTGTGTTTCTCTGTCTCCCTCTCCCTCTGTCCAGGTCTCTATTAGAAAAGTGTGTTTCTCTGTCTCCCTCTGTCCAGGTCTCTATTAGAAAAGTGTGTTTCTCTGTCTCCCTCTGTCCAGGTCTCTATTAGAAAAGTGTGTTTCTCTGTCTCCCTCTCTGTCTTCCTCTCTCTCTGTCCAGGTCTCTATTAGAAAAGTGTGTTTCTCTGTCTCCCTCTCCCTCTGTCCAGGTCTCTATTAGAAAAGTGTGTTTCTCTGTCTCCCTCTGTCCAGGTCTCTATTAGAAAAGTGTGTTTCTCTGTCTCCCTCTGTCCAGGTCTCTATTAGAAAAGTGTGTTTCTCTGTCTCCCTCTGTCCAGGTCTCTATTAGAAAAGTGTGTTTCTCTGTCTCCCTCTGTCCAGGTCTCTATTAGAAACGTGTGTTTCTCTGTCTCCCTCTGTCCAGGTCTCTATTAGAAACGTGTGTTTCTCTGTCTTCCTCTGTCCAGGTCTCTATTAGAAACGTGTGTTTCTCTGTCTTCCTCTCCCTCTGTCCAGGTCTCTATTAGAAAAGTGTGTTTCTCTGTCTCCCTCTGTCCAGGTCTCTATTAGAAAAGTGTGTTTCTCTGTCTCCCTCTGTCCAGGTCTCTATTAGAAAAGTGTGTTTCTCTGTCTCCCTCTGTCCAGGTCTCTATTAGAAAAGTGTGTTTCTCTGTCTCCCTCTGTCCAGGTCTCTATTAGAAAAGTGTGTTTCTCTGTCTCCCTCTGTCCAGGTCTCTATTAGAAAAGTGTGTTTCTCTGTCTCCCTCTCTGTCTCCCTCTCTGCCTCCCTCTCTGTCTGTCCAGGTCTCTATTAGAAAAGTGTGTTTCTCTGTCTCCCTCTCTCTCTGTCCAGGTCTCTATTAGAAAAGTGTGTCTCTGTCTCCCTCTCTGTCTGTCCAGGTCTCTATTAGAAAAGTGTGTTTCTCTGTCTCCCTCTCTCTCTGTCCAGGTCTCTATTAGAAAAGTGTGTTTCTCTGTCTTCCTCTCTCTCTGTCCAGGTCTCTATTAGAAAAGTGTGTTTCTCTGTCTTCCTCTCTCTCTGTCCAGGTTTCTGTTAGAAAAGTGTGTTTCTCTGTCTCCCTCTCCCTCTGTCCAGGTCTCTATTAGAAAAGTGTGTTTCTTTGTCTCCCTCTCTCTCTGTCCAGGTCTCTATTAGAAAAGTGTGTTTCTCTGTCTTCCTCTCCCTCTGTCCAGGTCTCTATTAGAAAAGTGTGTTTCTCTGTCTCCCTCTCTCTTTGTCCAGGTCTCTATTAGAAAAGTGTGTTTCTCTGTCTCCCTCTCCCTCTGTCCAGGTCTCTATTAGAAAAGTGTGTTTCTCTGTCTCCCTCTCTCTCTGTCCAGGTCTCTATTAGAAAAGTGTGTTTCTCTGTCTCCCTCTCTGTCTCCCTCTCTCTCTGTCCAGGTCTCTATTAGAAAAGTGTGTTTCTCTGTCTCCCTCTCCCTCTGTCCAGGTCTCTATTAGAAAAGTGTGTTTCTCTGTCTCCCTCTCTCTCTGTCCAGGTCTCTATTAGAAAAGTGTGTTTCTCTGTCTCCCTCTGTCCAGGTCTCTATTAGAAAAGTGTGTTTCTCTGTCTCCCTCTGTCCAGGTCTCTATTAGAAAAGTGTGTTTCTCTGTCTCCCTCTGTCCAGGTCTCTATTAGAAAAGTGTGTTTCTCTGTCTCCCTCTGTCCAGGTCTCTATTAGAAAAGTGTGTTTCTCTGTCTCCCTCTGTCCAGGTCTCTATTAGAAAAGTGTGTTTCTCTGTCTCCCTCTCTGTCTCCCTCTCTGCCTCCCTCTCTGTCTGTCCAGGTCTCTATTAGAAAAGTGTGTTTCTCTGTCTCCCTCTCTCTCTGTCCAGGTCTCTATTAGAAAAGTGTGTCTCTGTCTCCCTCTCTGTCTGTCCAGGTCTCTATTAGAAAAGTGTGTTTCTCTGTCTCCCTCTCTCTCTGTCCAGGTCTCTATTAGAAAAGTGTGTTTCTCTGTCTTCCTCTCTCTCTGTCCAGGTCTCTATTAGAAAAGTGTGTTTCTCTGTCTTCCTCTCTCTCTGTCCAGGTTTCTGTTAGAAAAGTGTGTTTCTCTGTCTCCCTCTCCCTCTGTCCAGGTCTCTATTAGAAAAGTGTGTTTCTTTGTCTCCCTCTCTCTCTGTCCAGGTCTCTATTAGAAAAGTGTGTTTCTCTGTCTTCCTCTCCCTCTGTCCAGGTCTCTATTAGAAAAGTGTGTTTCTCTGTCTCCCTCTCTCTCTGTCCAGGTCTCTATTAGAAAAGTGTGTTTCTCTGTCTCCCTCTCCCTCTGTCCAGGTCTCTATTAGAAAAGTGTGTTTCTCTGTCTCCCTCTCTCTCTGTCCAGGTCTCTATTAGAAAAGTGTGTTTCTCTGTCTCCCTCTCTGTCTCCCTCTCTCTCTGTCCAGGTCTCTATTAGAAAAGTGTGTTTCTCTGTCTCCCTCTCCCTCTGTCCAGGTCTCTATTAGAAAAGTGTGTTTCTCTGTCTCCCTCTGTCCAGGTCTCTATTAGAAAAGTGTGTTTCTCTGTCTCCCTCTGTCCAGGTCTCTATTAGAAAAGTGTGTTTCTCTGTCTCCCTCTGTCCAGGTCTCTATTAGAAAAGTGTGTTTATCTGTCTCCCTCTCTGTCTCCCTCTCTGCCTCCCTCTCTGTCTGTCCAGGTCTCTATTAGAAACGTGTGTTTCTCTGTCTCCCTCTCTCTCTGTCCAGGTCTCTATTAGAAAAGTGTGTCTCTGTCTCCCTCTCTGTCTGTCCAGGTCTCTATTAGAAAAGTGTGTTTCTCTGTCTCCCTCTCTCTCTGTCCAGGTCTCTATTAGAAAAGTGTGTTTCTCTGTCTTCCTCTCTCTCTGTCCAGGTCTCTATTAGAAAAGTGTGTTTCTCTGTCTTCCTCTCTCTCTGTCCAGGTTTCTGTTAGAAAAGTGTGTTTCTCTGTCTCCCTCTCCCTCTGTCCAGGTCTCTATTAGAAAAGTGTGTTTCTTTGTCTCCCTCTCTCTCTGTCCAGGTCTCTATTAGAAAAGTGTGTTTCTCTGTCTTCCTCTCCCTCTGTCCAGGTCTCTATTAGAAAAGTGTGTTTCTCTGTCTCCCTCTCTCTCTGTCCAGGTCTCTATTAGAAAAGTGTGTTTCTCTGTCTCCCTCTCCCTCTGTCCAGGTCTCTATTAGAAAAGTGTGTTTCTCTGTCTCCCTCTCTCTCTGTCCAGGTCTCTATTAGAAAAGTGTGTTTCTCTGTCTCCCTCTCTGTCTCCCTCTCTCTCTGTCCAGGTCTCTATTAGAAATGTGTGTTTCTCTGTCTCCCTCTCCCTCTGTCCAGGTCTCTATTAGAAAAGTGTGTTTCTCTGTCTCCCTCTCTCTCTGTCCAGGTCTCTATTAGAAAAGTGTGTTTCTCTGTCTCCCTCTCCCTCTGTCCAGGTCTCTATTAGAAAAGTGTGTTTCTCTGTCTCCCTCTCTGTCTCCCTCTATGTCTCCCTCTCTGTCTCCCTCTCCCTCTGTCCAGGTCTCTATTAGAAAAGTGTGTTTCTCTGTCTCCCTCTCCCTCTGTCCAGGTCTCTAGCCATGAACCCTCTGCTGATCCCTGAGGCCTACATCATCGGTGCCCAGCCTTTGTGCAGCCAGCTGGTGGGTCTATCCCAAGGCCAGAAGAAGCTGTGCCAGCTCTACCAGGACCACATGCAGTACATTGGCGAGGGCGCCAAGACGGGCATCAGGGAGTGTCAGTATCAGTTCAGACACCGCCGGTGGAACTGCAGCACCGTGGACAACTCCTCCGTGTTCGGACGGGTCATGCAGATAGGTCAGTCTTTAGCTCAGTGGTTAGCGTGTTCTTCAGTCACAGGTAGTTCTGATACACTCCTACATTATGCTCTCTGTTGTATTGTACTCTGCAGTCACAGGTAGTTCTGATACACTCCTACATTATGCTCTCTGTTGTATTGTACTCTGCAGTCACAGGTAGTTCTGATACACTCCTACATTATGCTCTCTGTTATATTGTACTCTGCAGTCACAGGTAGTTCTGATACACTCCTACATTATTATTGCATGTGACAGAGGTTGAGGATCAACGGTGGCGTAACACAGTTAGTGTGTGACTACTGATTAGTAGTGGGTTGTCTGTTTCTCTATCTCTAAGTATGCACACTCTCTGTCCCCACTTCCCCTCTTTCCTACTGGACCAGAGGAGGGTTTGGAGGTGCCCTCCTCTCCTGTTGTAATGCACAGGGTGACGTTGAGCAGCTGTGCTGGGGGAATAGTTTGTGGGTGAGGTCTCTATAATTTCACATGTGGCCTGGGGCTTCTTGGCCAGAGGCTGACACTCACAATGGGGATAAACTGCATTTAGCCTCCATGCATCTTAAACACACATGCATCCACGCAAAAACACACTTTTCCCCCTCTGGATTATTTACAGAGTTAAAGCTTGTGTGTGTGTGTGTGTGTGTGTGAGTGAGTGAGTGAGTGAGCTCTTCTTTCACACATCATAGAACCCAGAGAGGTGATGTGTTTCAATCCCAGATCCCATCTCCTTATTGATGGTTTGTTTTACTGTGTGACTTCGCCACAGAAGCTGGTTTATTGCAGACATTTATTGTTCATAATTGTCACATTTAATTTGAACCAAATAATTTCTCTCATGCCGTTCAGCCTAGCATTGTGATCATGCTGTGGCTTGAGCATCTGTAAGAGAAGAAATGAGAGGACAGGATCTGGACGAACCTAAACTATACCATTACCACCTTGAATGCTCTGTCTCTCTCTTTGTCTGTCTGTCTCTCTGTCTCTCTCTCTTTTTGTCTGTCTCTCTCTCTCTCTTTTTGTCTCTCTCTCTCTGTCTCTCTCTCTTTGTCTCCTTGTCTCTCTCTCTCTCTGTCTCTCTGTCTCTCTCTCTCTGTCTCTTTGTCTCTCTCTCTCTCTGTCTGTCTCTCTTTGTCTCTTTGTCTCTCTCTCTGTCTCTCTCTCTTTGTCTGTCTGTCTCTCTGTCTCTCTCTCTTTTTGTCTGTCTCTCTCTCTCTCTCTTTGTCTCTTTGTCTCTGTCTCTCTCTCTTTGTCTCTTTCTCTCTCTGTCTCTGTCTCTTTGTCTCTCTGTCTCTCTCTCTTTGTTTCTCTCTCTTTGTCTCTGTCTCTCTGTCTCTCTCGCTCTCTCTCTCTCTCTCTTTGTCTCTCTCTCTCTGTCTCCCTGTGTCTCTCTTTCTGTCTTTCTGTCTCTCTGTGTGACTCCTCCCCATGAATACTTTTGAGCTGAGCCTGCTTTTGTCTCAGTCCCACCACTGTTCTGAGATCACATTTTACACATATATCTTCATAGAAAAGACATCAATGGGAGGACAGCTTCGTTCTTTCTCTCCATCTCTCTCTTTGTCTCCCCTCTCTCCATCAAGGGGAGGACAGGGCTCCCATCTCGGTCCGCTCTGGGCCAAGTAAACATGTCCTCCCCAGTCTCTGACTGTTCAGTGCTGCTGATTTAAGGCTGAGCTCCAGGCTATGGGAGTCAACTTCTCTCCCCTGCCCATGTTGGCTGTCCCTGGGGCAGGGTGGACCAGGCCACTGGCTGGGTAGAGGGAGGGATCTGTGGAGGATAGAGGTATGGTCACTGGGAGAGAGTCCTGGGAGAGAGAGAGGTAGATCTAGTCCTGGGAGAGAGAGAGGTAGATCTAGTCCTGGGAGAGAGAGAGGTAGATCTAGTCCTGGGAGAGAGAGAGGTAGATCTAGTCCTGGGAGAGAGAGAGGTAGATCTAGTCCTGGGAGAGAGAGAGGTAGATCTAGTCCTGGGAGAGAGAGAGGTAGATCTAGTCCTGGGAGAGAGAGAGGTAGATCTAGTCCTGGGAGAGAGAGGTAGACCTAGTCCTGGGAGAGAGAGAGGTAGATCGAGAGGACAGCTTGTCTGTCGACAGCTCTGCTATTAGGCCAATCTCCTACACCGGGTTTGAGGTTGTAGAAAACTAATAACCTTTTTCCCCCTTGGCCGACCCTGCCGCCGAGACTTCCCATCTGGACCAGATTCATTCACTACCTCTTACCCCCCCCCCCCCTTCTCTCTTTCCCTCTCTCTCGTCCCTGCTCTCGCCTAACCTGGTATGGTCATTACAATATGCTTCCTAGGGATTTAGGCCAGCAGGTATGTCTTTTTGTGTCCTTCTCCTAGATGAGCACTGAGACTGCTCTTCTCCCTCTCACCAGTACTGTAAACTGTGGCTGTCTCTAATGGAAGGTTAACACTGCATGTCAGAAAGATGTAGGCAGTGATGTGATGGAGCAAGTTTGCTCAGTTGGCATGTCGCTCAGGGGAAATGACTGGTTTGAAACATTGCTGTGGTTTGGCAGCTGCCCCTGGAGGGTTCTCTGCTCTTATTGGCTAACTCCCAACAACTATCAATGTCCTGAAGGATGGAGGCAAAGCGGCAGGACCATTCTACTGTTGGAAGCCTGGTTAGATGAGCCCACTATATCCAGAAGTAAACATGGTGTGATCGTTCTGCTCCATAGTGTTGAGTCATGTTAAAGCTCCATGAAGTGCTGTTTCTGGCCAGGCTGGACTCCACTACAATGACTCACAATGACGCCCTTTATTCAATGACTGGTCTCTTCTTCTTAGATTTTGACTCATCACTTCTAATTCAATCTATCACCAGGTCTGTCATATATTCATGTTGTTCTTCTGTCTGTCTCTGTCCACAGGAAGCAGAGAAACAGCATTTACATATGCCATCAGCGCGGCGGGGGTGGTCAATGCTGTGAGCAGGGCTTGCAGAGAGGGGGAGCTGTCGAGCTGCGGCTGCAGTCGTGCTGCACGTCCCAAAGACCTGCCTCGTGATTGGCTGTGGGGCGGCTGCGGGGACAACCTGAACTATGGCTACAGATTCTCTAAAGAGTTTGTTGACGCGCGGGAGCGAGAGAAGAGCTATGCCAAGGGATCCTTTGAGAGTGCCCGGCTCATGATGAACCTACACAATAACGAGGCTGGACGGAGGGTGAGCAGGAATACACACCCTGACTAACTGAAGCACTGTACTGCATACTTATTCTAATGATACACACACCCTGACTAACTGAAGCACTGTACTGCATACTTATTCTAATGATACACACACCCTGACTAACTGAAGCACTGTACTGCATACTTATTCTAATGATACAGACACCCTGACTAACTGAAGCACTGTACTGCATACTTATTCTAATGATACACACACCCTGACTAACTGAAGCACTGTACTGCATACTTATTCTAATGATACACACACCCTGACTAACTGAAGCACTGTACTGCATACTTATTCTAATGACACACACACCCTGACTAACTGAAGCACTGTACTGCATACTTATTCTAATGACACACACACCCTGACTAACTGAAGCACTGTACTGCATACTTATTCTAATGACACACACACCCTGACTAACTGAAGCACTGTACTGCATACTTATTCTAATGACACACACACCCTGACTAACTGAAGCACTGTACTGCATACTTATTCTAATGACACACACACCCTGACTAACTGAAGCACTGTACTGCATACTTATTCTAATGACACACACACCCTGACTAACTGAAGCACTGTACTGCATACTTATTCTAATGGCACACACACCCTGACTAACTGAAGCACTGTACTGCATACTTATTCTAATGACACACACACCCTGACTAACTGAAGCACTGTACTGCATACTTATTCTAATGACACACACACCCTGACTAACTGAAGCACTGTACTGCATACTTATTCTAATGACACACACACCCTGACTAACTGAAGCACTGTACTGCATACTTATTCTAATGGCACACACACTCAAAGGAGGAAAACAAGTCCATCTCCACCTACTTCAGCTGTCCTGAAGTTGATTCCTAATGACAGTAGTGAGGGAAGGGAAGACAGAGGGGAGAGAGAGATAATTCAGGTCAATTCGATGGGGCGTAGGACCGTATCACTTGATCATCTGTGTAACAGCTCTGCCTCTCCTCTGAAGCCAGTCTTTTGATCTGTGTGAGATGGTGTCATGACGGCTCGCGGAGCTCTTCCTGTAGTTCATTCCTCAAAGGAAACAGCTCACCAGAACGCGTTTCTTTCACATCTCTTCTGACTGGTAGAAATGAGCGGACAGGGTTCTGTTCTGCTGACAGTGTGGGCCATAGAGGGCATCATGTACTTCTCCCTAATGACATAACGTCTGTGAAGATCTGATGCATGATACATTCACATATACAGTAAAGCATGTGTACAGTATTGACAGTTTGACATTTTTAGATAAAACTTATCTGTTCTCTGCTTTCTCTTAGTCCTGTGTAGTCTCTCTAGTTGGTGATAATAATCAGTCTGTCCTGTCCCCCTCTCTCTACCTCTCCTTCTCTCCTCTCAGACTGTGTCGGACCTGGCCCATGTCTCCTGTAAGTGCCATGGTGTGTCGGGCTCCTGCAGTCTGAAAACGTGCTGGCTGCAGCTGGCAGACTTCCGCAAGGTGGGCGAGACCCTGAAGGAGAAGTACGACAGCGCAGCCTCCATGAAGCTCAACTTGCGTGGCAAGCTGGTGCAGCGGGACAGCAAGTTCAACCCCCCCACCAGCCATGACCTGGTCTACATCGAGTCCAGCCCAGACTACTGTCTGTCCAACCAGAGCACAGGCTCCCTGGGTACTGTAGGCAGGCTGTGCAATAAGACCTCAGAGGGCATGGATGGCTGTGAGCTGATGTGCTGTGGCCGGGGCTATGACCAGTACAAGGCCCAGATTGTGGAGCGATGCCACTGCAAGTTCCACTGGTGCTGCTATGTCAAGTGCAAGCGTTGCACCAAAACCGTGGACCAGTTCGTCTGCAAGTGAGGAGGAGGAGGAGGAGGAGGAGGATGGGAAGAGTGTGTGTTCGTGCAAGTGTGCATGCGTGTGTGTATCCAGAGAGGCGGAACGAAGGAGGCGAAGAGAGGAAGAAAGAAAAATAAAAAACTATATAAATTATATTTATAGAGTTAAACAATTATACCGTTGCAGAAGACTGATACTTTCTTTTCCATGTAATAGTTCCAAAAAATGTTATGCCTTCTGAAACCGAAAATACAGTCAAATATTTATTTTCTGAGAATATTTTTGCCCGATCATCCAAAACTAATTTTTAATTAATCCCCAGGCCTGGAGATCAGCAGTCATTATTTTTTTTACTTTCAATATGACCTATAACAAGGTTCCCCAATAGGTGGTTCCCCAATAGGTGGTTCCCCAATAGGTGGTTCCCCACAGGTGATTTTATTTGCCCCCCTTTCTGAGCAAAACAAAAGACAAATGATAATTTTCATTGTTGAATTTAAGACTGTAAAATCACTGGGAAATCAGCGCAAAGTTATTTTTAATTTAGGAAATCTATTCCCAAGTATCCCGACGCATAAATAGAGAGAAATGTGATTATATTCCAATGTAATCAGGGTTTGAAATTATTCTGTTTTTGCCAAGTACTGTATCTTTTTGGATTCTTGCGGTCAATTTGCAGTGTACACATTATTTATAACTATGTCTGCCCCTCGTCCATCCGCTCAAGGAAAAATCATCCACGGCTGAATGTAATTGGGGACCACAGTCCTATAGCTTATATTTGACTAGTCCATTGGGTCACCATGACGATGAAACGGAAGCTTCTCTCACGTTTCATAACACTAGATGAGTTAAATGTTGTGGTTGATGGAGAACGCTGAATGCCCACAGTCTTAGATGTTGAATCTGGGGCTGCCGGTAAGAGGGGAATGTTTACTTCCATATTTATGTCACTATAGGGTGGTTAGACCTAAATCAAACCTCCATTGAACATGGTTAAATCTGTCTCTATAGGTAGTCATTGGCCCCATCCTAAACCCTAACCCTAGTCCCTTATGTTGCCTCTGTCTAAACCAAACAAGGGCCTAGGAAAGTGGGAGTGATTTGGGTTGGGGTTAGTTCCATCCTGTAATGTATCCCACAAGGCCTAGATCTTCCCAGGTGCCCCAGCTAGTCCTCCCAAACACATTCAGCATATGCACTTTGACCCCGAGACCTTACCCCGTCTGTATGATTTGTTTGTTTTGAGCTACAGTGTCTGTAATATACCATATTATAGTCTACTTTCTCCATATTAAAACCCATATCCACTTAACATATAACATGCTACTTTCATGGTTTAAATATACAGTATATGGGCAATGTTGTGGTCATGATGGTGAAATCCCACATGTTCTATATGGTATATAGTAGGTCTAACCAACCAATCACTTATTAAATTGTATGTATTTATTTTATTTTATCCAAATCTCTTAAGCTTCCAGATAGCGCTGTGGGTTTTTCCTATTTCAATAAATCCATTTAAATCCTTCACTTTGTTACATACAATATTTTCAGGTTACTTATCATTTGTTTTCACGTTTTTAAGGATATGTCACAGATTTAATTTGGTTCCGTGACATTGTTTTTGTAAAGGGAATTGCCCTTTGTTCTAAAACACCTGCTCATTGTGTTACCCCCAAGACTTCACAGACGGTTCTAGCCTTTGCTTGTTGCCACAAACTTGTTAATATCCCTCAGCTCCTCCCCACTAGCCCTGTGATCATCTTCATTAGAACATTGTTCCTATATGTTATCAATCCAAACTGTATATTTATTCTCTTCGCAATTAATTGAGATTTGCAAAACATATTTCTTATAGCTGTTATTTTGTTTTGTTTCTTTTTAAAATTGGATCGATGTGCTACTTTGTTTCAATAAATATTCTACGTAAACCTGCTGAACAGTCGTAACTTTCAATACAGATCTACTCCAGTACAGTATAGTTCAATTCAACTCCACATTTGAAACTAAATTTGTATTTAAAACATTTGAAACCTTGTCTATATTTCCCTCTACCCTGAGGCTTGGCGAGAAATCCACTGTTATTGTGTGTACAGAATTAATGTAGGGAAGATTTGTCTATTTGTATATTATTTTATTATGAACTATGAGTTGTCTACTTTTGACGTAGTAGGAGACATTTGATTCTAAAAGTTAATAATATGATCAAATCAAACATGTCATTAAATAAACACATCTGGAACCTTCATTAGGAGTTTGATTCCTGGAATCCCTCAGTTAACTCCTGTCAGAGGCAGTAGGAGCTGAGAGAGAGTTATGGAGAGGAGAAAGGCAGTAGGAGAGAGTTATGGAGAGGAGAAAGGCAGTAGGAGCTGAGAGAGAGAGGTATGGTGAGGAGAAAGGCAGTAGGAGAGAGTTATGGAGAGGAGAAAGGCAGTAGGAGCTGAGAGAGAGTTATGGAGAGGAGAAAGGCAGTAGGAGCTGAGATAGAGTTATGGAGAGGAGAAAGGCAGTAGGAGCTGAGAGAGAGAGTTATGGAGAGGAGAAAGGCAGTAGGAGAGAGTTATGGAGAGGAGAAAGGCAGTAGGAGCTGAGAGAGAGAGGTATGGTGAGGAGAAAGGCAGTAGGAGAGAGTTATGGAGAGGAGAAAGGCAGTAGGAGCTGAGAGAGAGTTATGGAGAGGAGAAAGGCAATAGGAGCTGAGAGAGAGTTATGGAGAGGAGAAAGGCAGTAGGAGCTGAGAGAGAGAGTTATGGAGAGGAGAAAGGCAGTAGGAGCTGAGAGAGAGAGTTATGGAGACTAGAAAGGCAGTAGGAGAGAGTTATGGAGAGGAGAAAGGCAGTAGGAGCTGAGAGAGAGTTATGGAGAGGAGAAAGGCAGTATGAGCTGAGAGAGTTATGGAGAGGAGAAAGGCAGTAGGAGCTGAGAGAGAGAGTTATGGAGAGGAGAAAGGCAGTAGGAGCTGAGATAGAGTTATAGAGAGGAGAAAGGCAGTAGGAGAGAGTTATGGAGAGGAGGAAGGCAGTAGGAGCTGAGAGCGAGAGTTATGAAGAGGAGAAAGGCAGTAGGAGAGAGTTATGGAGAGGAGGAAGGCAGTAGGAGCTGAGAGAGAGTTATGGAGAGGAGAAAGGCAGTAGGAGCTGAGAGAGAGAGTTATGGAGAGGAGAAAGGCAGTAGGAGCTGAGGGAGAGAGTTATGGAGAGGAGAAAGGCAGTAGGAGCTGAGAGAGAGAGGTATGGTGAGGAGAAAGGCAGTAGGAGCTGAGAGAGAGCATTATGGAGAGGAGAAAGGCAGTATGAGCTGAGAGAGAGAGTTATGGAGAGGAGAAATTCAGTAGGAGCTGAGAGAGAGAATTATGGAGACTAGAAAGGCAGTAGGAGCTGAGAGAGTTAAGGAGAGGAGAAAGGCAGTAGGAGCTGAGAGAGTTATGGAGAGGAGAAAGGCAGTAGGAGCTGAGAGAGAGAGTTATGGAGAGGAGAAAGGCAGTAGGAGTTGAGAGAGCAGGGTAGGGCAGGCAGAGGAGTTGTCTGTCAGTGACCCATAGAGTCCAAGAGCATCATAGATCTGTCCATGGAGGTCCAGGGGCCAGGGATGGGTCAGTCTGAAAGGGAGATACATACCTGGGCTATTGAGACTGGGCAGGGTGGGAATGCTGAAGAGGATAGCGCGTGCTTTACAGGGATTTGAAGCAGTTGAACTAGTGCCATTATAATGTTAACAACTAATATTTAAAATGATCGACTTTAGGATCACATCCCGTGTGTGTGTGTGTGTGTGTGTGTGTGTGTGTGTGTGTGTGTGTGTGTGTGTGTGTGTGTGTGTGTGTGTGTGTGTGTGTGTGTGTGTGTGTGTGTGTGTGTGTGTGTCTGTGTCTGTGTGTGTGTGTGTGTGTGTGTGTGTGTGTGTGTGTGTGTGTGCGTCCACATGAAGATCTGTGGCACTGGCAGAATGTGTTACGGCATGTTTTAATTTCTGATTGGTGTCATAAAGGCCAACGAGACAGGGAGGGAGGGAGGGAAACAGGGAAAGAGTGTTACTGTAAGGAGAGGCTGAGGCCAAATTGAATTTTTCCATCTTTGACCCCCTTTCAACAGCATGGTTTCTATATGAAATCAGACTTCAACTCTGGGCTCCTTATGCATGACAGCCAGATAACAGCAACCACAGTAGGGTTCTTGACTAGGAGCACACACACACACACACGCACACGCACACGCACACACACACACGCACACACGCACACACGCACACACACACAGGTGAATAGTGGATAGACACACTCATGATCCCCACAAGTGTACAGCTGCCCAAAAGCTCCGTATACTCAGACATACACACCTGGGGTCTCTAGTCAGTCTGTAGGACTCCAGTGGTCTCTAGACAGTCTGTGGGACTCCAGTGGTCTCTAGTCAGTCTGTAGGACTCCAGTGGTCTCTAGACAGTCTGTAGGACTCCAGTGGCCTGTAGTCAGTCTGTAGGACTCCAGTGGTCTCTAGTCAGTCTGTCGGACTCCACTGTTATCTGTCCTTTTAGATTTCTTTCTCCACAATGACTTAAACTCAACTCTGGACCTCGAAGCCAGTTGTATTGCATTTTTCATTGTTCCCTTCTAATCAGGGACTGCTTTACGGTGGGTGCAGTTCATCATCAGGTAGAACAGAAAACCAGCAGGCTCTGGACCTCATAGGGCGTCTAGACCCAGCAGAGAGAGAAAGTGTATACAGAGAGTGCATATAGCAGCAGTGAACTAGCTCGATAGATATACAGGGCTGGGTGTTGCTAATATGATTTGATTGGTATAAACATAACAGCAAGAGCCCTATTCAGACCTCTCCTCCTTTCCACTCCACTCCACTCCACTCAACTCCTCCCCACTCTTCTCCACTCTTCTCCACTCCTCCTCTCCTCCTCGTGCCATTTCTCCCCACTCCACTCCTCCCCACCCCACTCCCCCTCACTCCTCCTCTCCACTCCTCCTCTCGTCCTTGTGCCTCTTCTCCCCTCCTCCTCCACTCCTCTCCACTCCTCCTCTCCTCCTCGTGCCATTTCTCCCCACTCCACTCCTCCCCACCCCACTCCCCTCACTCCTCCTCTCCTCCTCGTGCCTCTTCTCCCTTCTCCACTCCCCTCCCCTCCTCCTCCTCCACTCCTCCCCTCCTCTCCTCCTCTCCTCCTCTCCTCTTCTCCCCACTCCACTCCTCCCCACCCCACTCCCCTCACTCCTCCTCTCCACTCCTCCTCTCCTCCTCGTGCCATTTCTCCCCACTCCACTCCTCCCCACCCCACTCCCCTCACTCCTCCTCTCCTCCTCGTGCCTCTTCTCCCTTCTCCACTCCCCTCCCCTCCTCCTCCTCCACTCCTCCCCTCCTCCCCTCCTCTCCTCCTCTCCTCCCCTCCTCTTCTCCCCTATTCCAAGCCTCCCCTCCTCTTCTCCCCACTCCACTCCCCTGCTCTCCTCCTCGCCTCCTCCCCTCTCCTCTACTCTCCCCTCCCTCTGTATCTCTCTGCTCTCCTCCTCGCCTCCTCCCCTCTCCTCTACTCTCCCCTCCCTCTGTATCTCTCTGCTCTCCTCCTCGCCTCCTCCCCTCTACTCTACTCTCCCCTCCCTCTGTATCTCTCTGCTCTCCTCCTCGCCCCCTCTCCTCTACTCTCCCCTCCCTCTGTATCTCTCTGCTCTCCTCCTCGCCCCCTCTCCTCTACTCTACTCTCCCCTCCCTCTGTATCTCTCTGCTCTCCTCCTCGCCCCCTCTCCTCTACTCTCCTCTCCCCTCCCTCTGTATCTCTCTGCTCTCCTCCTCGCCCCCTCTCCTCTACTCTCCCCTCCCTCTGTATCTCTCTGCTCTCCTCCTCGCCCCCTCTCCTCTACTCTCCCCTCCCTCTGTATCTCTCTGTCTTCTGTATTCGTCTCCCATTTCCAGATGGTACGGGTGTGTGTGCATGTTTACCCTGTCATTCTGCCGCTGGTGAAAGTGAGATAAGGAGAGCAGCGGGCTACACACAGGCTTTAAAGGGTTCACAGCAAGAGCACTTCCCCTCTGGGCGACACAAACACACACTCCTAGTCTGATCTACTGTGATAGAAGGACATGCAGGTTAGACACTAATCTGTCTTTGATGTCTGCTGAATACTGTTTATCTAAGAACAAGAACAGCCTCACATCGCACATCTAACATCTACAGTAACATCTAACATCTCACATTTACACTAACATCTACATCTAACATCTACAGTAACATCTAACATCTACAGTAACATCTACAGTAACATCTAACATCTACAGTAACACCCTACATCTACAGTAACATCTAACATTTAACATCTACAGTAACATCTAACATCTACAGTAACATCTACAGTAACATCTAACAACTAACATCTACAGTAACGTCTAACATCTACAGTAACATCTAACATCTACAGTAACATCTAACATCTACAGTAAGATCTCACATCTACAGTAACATCTAACATCTACAGTAACATCTAACATTTAACATCTACAGTAACATCTAACATCTACTGTAACATCTAACATCTACAGTAACATCTAACATCTACAGTAACATCTAACATCTACAGTAAGATCTCACATCTACAGTAACGTCTAACATCTCACATCTACAGTAACATCTAACATATACTGTAAAATCGAACATCTACAGTAACACCTAATGTAACGTCTAACATCTCACATCTACAGTAACATCTAACATATACTGTAACATCTAACATCTAACATCTACAGTAACATCTACAGTAACGTCTAACATCTACAGTAAGATCTCACATCTACAGTAACATCTACAGTAACATCTAACATCTCACATTTACAGTAACATCTAGAGTAACATCTCACATCTACAGTAACATCTACAGTAACATCTAACATCTCACATTTACAGTAACATCTAGAGTAACATCTAACATCTCACATTTACAGTAACATCTAACATATACTGTAACATCTCACATCTACAGTAACATCTACAGGAACATCTAACATCTCACATTTACAGTAACATCTAGAGTAACATCTCACATCTCTTTCTCTTCTTTCTGTCTCTGTCTTTCTGTCTCTCTTTTTCTTTCTGTCTCTGTCTTTGTCTCTCTCTCTCTCTGTCTCCTTTGTCTCTCTCTCTCTCTCTCTGTCTCCTTTGTCTCTCTGTCTCTCTCTGTCTCCTTTGTCTCTCTCTCTCTCTCTCTCTCTCTCTCTCTCTCTCTCTCTGTGTGTCTTTATCTGCTGTTTTACACTGATTCCCACTGTATCTCCATTCATGCCAGAGGCGTTTGTGTTTTACAGTTGAAATGTGTGTTTTACGGCTGCTGTGTTGCGTACAGTATGGAAGAGAGCAGGCCCAGGGAGACAGAGCGCCGGCCCAGGGAGACAGAGAGCAGGCCCAGGGAAACAGAGAGCAGGCCCAGGGAAAACAGAGAGCAGGCCCAGGGAAACAGAGTGCAGGCCCAGGGAAACAGAGAGCAGGCCCAGGGAAACAGAGAGCAGGCCCAGGGAGACAGAGTGCAGGCCCAGGGAAACAGAGGGCAGGCCCAGGGAAACAGAGAGCAGGCCCAGGGAAAACAGACAGCAGGCCCAGGGAGACAGAGAGCAGGCCCAGGGAAACAGCGGGGGAGGCCCAGGGAAACAGAAAGCAGGCCCAGGGAAACAGAGAGCAGGCCCAGGGAAACAGAGAGCAGGCCCAGGGAGACAGAGAGCAGGCCCAGGGAAACAGAGAGCAGGCCCAGGGAAACAGAGAGCAGGCCCAGGGAGACAGAGAGCAGGCCCAGGGAAACAGAGAGCAGGCCCAGGGAGACAGAGTGCAGGCCCAGGGAAACAGAGAGCAGGCTCAGGGAAACAGAGAGCAGGCCCAGGGAAAACAGAGAGCAGGCCCAGGGAAAACAGAGAGCAGGCCCAGGGAAACAGAGAGCAGGCCCAGGGAAACAGAGAGCAGGCCCAGGGAAACAGAGAGCAGGCCCAGGGAAACAGAGAGCACGCCCAGGGAAACAGAGAGCAGGCCCAGGGAAACAAAGAGCAGGCCCAGGGAAACAGAGAGCAGGCCCAGGGAGACAGAGTGCAGGCCCAGGGAAACAGAGAGCAGGCCCAGGGAAACAGAGAGCAGGCCCAGGGAAACAGAGAGCAGGCCCAGGGAAACAGAAAGCAGGCCCAGGGAAACAGAGAGCAGGCCCAGGGAAACAGAGAGCAGGCCCAGGGAGACAGAGAGCAGGCCCAGGGAAACAGAGAGCAGGCCCAGGGAAACAGAGAGCAGGCCCAGGGAGACAGAGAGCAGGCCCAGGGAAACAGAGAGCAGGCCCAGGGAGACAGAGTGCAGGCCCAGGGAAACAGAGAGCAGGCCCAGGGAAACAGAGAGCAGGCCCAGGGAAACAGAGAGCAGGCCCAGGGAAAACAGAGAGCAGGCCCAGGGAAACAGAGAGCAGGCCCAGGGAAACAGAGAGCAGGCCCAGGGAAACAGAGAGCAGGCCCAGGGAAACCGAGAGCACGCCCAGGGAAACAGAGAGCAGGCCCAGGGAAACAGAGAGCAGGCCCAGGGAAACAGAGAGCAGGCCCAGGGAGACAGAGTGCAGGCCCAGGGAAACAGAGAGCAGGCCCAGGGAAACAGAGAGCAGAACTCTGGTGATGCTCACAGCCTTTCATGTGGTTTCCATCCGTTCTGCTTTAGTCTGATTAACATTCCACCGAGGTTCTTAAACATAATTACATGACAAGTTGTGCTTTTCTAAAACAATGCAGCTGGCTAATGTTAGGCAATCTCCTCCTTGCTATTCTGGTGAAACACACACATCCACACGTGCACACACACACACATTAACACACACAAACCCACGCACACACATGCACGAAGGCTCACACACACACATTAACACACACACACCCACGCACACACATGCACAAAGGCTCACACACACACACCACCTCAGTAAACTACAATACCGGTGAAGCTGATATGAACTCTAATGTTAAAATCCAAGCAGTCACAGTAGTGGTAGTCCTGGCAATGCTCAGAGACAGAAGACAGACCTTGTGAAGTCACAATAATGTGAAAACAAATCTGTTACTCTGCAGCATAGTGAGGAGGATTGGACAGGGCATAATGTAGAGGGTATACTGCAGAGCAGTGTGTGGTTAGGATTTATCTTAGAAGTGTAGTGTGGTGGGTGTATGTAGTGTGTCAAAGTTATAACAGTGAGTACATCATGTTTCAAATAGTCTGGACTCTGATACCACATAAACCATGAGGTTATTATTGACAATCTAAAATATAAAATGCTGCTGAACATTCCATATTCTGACAATTCCATATTCTGAACATTCCATATTCTGACAATTCCATATTCTGAACATTCCATATTCTGACAATTCCATATTCTGAAATTTCCATATTCTGACAATTCCATATTCTGAACATTCCATATTCTGACAATTCCATATTCTGAACATTCCATATTCTGACAATTCCATATTCTGAACATTCCATATTCTGACAATTCCATATTCTGAACATTCCATATTCTGACAATTCCATATTCTGACAATTCCATATTCTGAACATTCCATATTCTGACAATTCCATATTCTGAACATTCCATATTCTGACAATTCCATATTCTGAACATTCCATATTCTGACAATTCCATATTCTGAACATTCCATATACTTACAATTACATATTCTGAAAATTCCATATTCTGCATGACAGATTCATGTAACATTGTTACTGTCCCCTGTTGAACAAGTCTCACATCTCCCTTCACATCGCCCCCTGCTACTGTCCCCTGCTGAGCAAGTCTCACATCTCCCTTCACATCGCCCCCTGCTACTGTACCCTGCTGAGCAAGTCTCACATCTCCCATCACATCACCCCCCTGCTACCGTCCCCTGTTGAACAAGTCTCACATCTCCCTTCACATCACCCCCTGCTACTGTCCCCTGCTGAGCAAGTCTCACATCTCCCTTCACATCACCCCCCTGCTACTGTCCCCTGCTGAGCAAGTCTCACATCTCCCTTCACATCACCCCCTGCTACTGTCCCCTGCTGAGCAAGTCTCACATCTCCCTTCACATCGCCCCCTGCTACTGTCCCCTGCTGAGCAAGTCTCACATCTCCCTTCACATCGCCCCCTGCTACTGTCCCCTGCTGAGCAAGTCTCACATCTCCCTTCACATCGCCCCCTGCTACTGTACCCTGCTGAGCAAGTCTCACATCTCCCTTCACATCACCCCCCTGCTACTGTCCCCTGCTGATTCAGAAAAAGCAGTAGTACTACTGACTAAACAGATGACACATATCAGGAGATGTTGCAACACGTTATGAAACATACTAGGGAAGGTTCTGACTTGTTTATGACGTTGTTAATAAAGGTTCATAGAGGCGTTATGGTGGTGAGTACTAAACCAGCGTTCAGCATCCATTCCAGTGTACCAGGGGAACAACATACTGTATAATAGTAGTATAAACAAAGCACATGGTTGTCTGGTTGAAACAGCACTGAAAACCACAACAGGGTGAGTCTGGTCTGAACACAACTCCAGTATCCTCATTGTTCCCCAACGTGAGAGCATATTCACCTCCAGAGGATCATCAAACACAGAAGCCCAATAACGAGACACATGCATTCACTGACAAACAGACCGTCAGGCCTAATAAAGGAATCCTTTCATACAGTTGACGTCAGAAGTTCACGTACACCTTAGCCAAATACATTTAAACTCAGTTCTTCAATTCCTGACATTTAATCCTAGTAAAAATTCCATGTCTTAGGTCAGTTAGGATTACCACTTTATTTTAAGAATGTGAAATGTCAGAATAATAGTGGAGAGAATCATTTATTTCAGCTTTTATTTCTTTCATCACATTCCCTGTGAGTCAGAATGTTACATACAATCATTTAGTATTTGGTAGCATTGCCTTTAAAATGTTTAACTTGGGTCAAACGTTTCAGGTAGCCTTCCACAAGCATCCCACAAAAAGTTGGGTGAATTTTGGCCCATTCCTCCTGACAGAGCTGGTGTAACTGAGTCAGGTTTGTAGGCCTCCTTGCTCACACACGCTTGTTCAGTTCTGCCCACAAATATTCTATAGGATTGAGGTCAGGGCTTTGTGATGGCCACTCCAATACCTTGACTTTGTTGTCCTTAAGCCATTTTGCCACAACTTTGGAAGTATGCTTGGGGTCTATCTTGAGATGTTGCTTCAATATATCCACATAATTTTCATCCCTCATCATGCCATCTATTTTGTGAAGTGCACCATTTCCTCCTGCAGCAAAGCACCCCCACAACATGATGCTGCCACCCCCATGCTTCACGGTTGGGATGGTGTTCTTCGGCTTGCAAGCGTCCACCTTTTTCCCTCCAATCATAACGATGGTCATTATGGCTGAACAGTTCTATTTTGGTTTCCTCAGACCAGAGGACAGTTCTCCAAAAAAGTATGATCTTTGGCCCCATGTGCAGTTGCAAACCGTAGTCTGGCTTTTTTATGGCAGTTTTGGAGCAGTAGCTTCTTCCTTGCTGAGCGGCCATTCAAGTTATATAGGACTTGATTTACTGTGGATATAGATACTTTTGTACCTGTATCCTCCAGAATCTTCACAGGGTCCATTGCTGATGTTCTGGGATTGATTTGCACTTTTCACACCAAAGTACGCTCATCTCTAGGAGACAGAGCGTGACTCCTTCCTGAGTGGTATGACGGCTGCGTGGTCCCATGGTGTTTATACTTGCATTCTATTGTTTGTACAAATGAATATGGTACCTTCAGGTGTTTGGAAATTGCTCCCAAGGAGGAACCAGACTTGTGGAGGTCTACATTTTTTTCTGAGGTCTTGGCTGATTTCTTTTGATTTCCCATGATGTCAAGCAAAGAGGCACTGAGTTTGAAGTTAGGCCTTGAAATACATCCACAATTACACCTCCAATTGACTCAAATGACCTACTGGAATTGTGATACAGTGAATTATAAGTGAAATAATCTGTAAACAATTGATGGAAAAATAACTTGTGTTATGCACAAAGTAGATGTCCTAACTGACTTGCCAAAACTATAGTTTGTTAACAATACATTTGTGGAGTGATTGAAAAACAAGTTTTAATGACTCAGTGTATGTAAACTTCCGAAATCAACTATATATATTTTGTGAAAGGCTTTACAGTGTTATGCCAGCGAGAAAAATGATATTAATTTGACTGACTGGGCCTAGGGAGGTAGAGTATTAGTCTACTATAATAGTGGTCTATTATAGTAGAGGTAACTGAAGGGAGGGGATGTAGTGGTCTGTTATAGTAGAGGTAACCAGAATTAGGGGATGTAGTGGTCTGTTATAGTAGAGGTAACTGGAGGGGGGGGGGGGTGTAGTGGTCTGTTATAGTAGAGGTAACTGAAGGGAGGGGATGTAGTGGTCTGTTATAGTAGAGGTAACTGGAGGGGGGGGGGTGTAGTGGTCTGTTATAGTAGAGGTAACTGGAGGGGGGGGGGGGGGTGTAGTGGTCTGTTATAGTAGAGGTAACTGGAGGGGGGGGTGTAGTGGTCTGCTATAGTAAAGGTAACTGAAGGGAGGGGATGTAGTGGTCTGTTAAAGTAGAGGTAACTGGAGGGGGGGGGGGTGTAGTGGTCTGTTATAGTAGAGGTAACTGGAGGGGGGGGGTGTAGTGGTCTGTTATAGTAGAGGTAACTGAAGGGAGGGGGTGTAGTGGTCTGTTATAGTAGAGGTAACTGAAGGGAGGGGATGTAGTGGTCTGTTATAGTAGAGGTAACTGGAGGGGGGGGGGGTGTAGTGGTCTGTTATAGTAGAGGTAACTGAAGGGAGGGGATGTAGTGGTCTGTTATAGTAGAGGTAACTGGAGGGGGGGGTGTAGTGGTCTGTTATAGTAGAGGTAACTGGGGGGAGGGGATGTCGTGGTCTGTTATAGTAGAGGTAACTGAATTGAGAGGGTGTAGTGGTCTGTTATAGTAGAGGTAACTGAAGGGAGGGGATGTAGTGGTCTGTTATAGTAGAGTTAACCAGAATTAGGGGATGTAGTGGTCTGTTATAGTAGAGGTAACTGAAGGGAGACAGAGAGAGATAGAGAGACCACAGCTGTGGCCCTATCAGACCACAGCAAAATCACAGTCTACTTAAACAGAGCAATACTCAATCATGAGGCATCAAAGCCAAAGGAACTGAGTAACATTAAGAAATGCTATAGATGGAAGGAATGCAGTTTGGAAACCTCCCAAACAATTAGGCAACAACAAATTCAATCCCTTTTAGACAATTACCTGGGTAAAACGTTCCACTGTAATAGTGAAGGTGTAAACTTGGCAGTAGAAAATCTTAACAGTATAT
>NC_048580.1:65068697-65078697 GCF_013265735.2 Oncorhynchus mykiss | reverse complement strand
GTTAGCTTTAGCTTGCTATGACTGAAAACGTAAGCTTTCCAACTGGGCTTTTAGCCTTGTTTTTTTTTGCTTAAATAACATGGCATTTTATATCTATATTCATGTGTTTGGCTTCACAGTTTTTCTATTGTTATTTACAGATGCCTGGAAGAGCATTTAAAGATGGTTTAATGGCAGGGAGAGGAGGAAAGGAGAGGAGGAGGATAGGAAAGAGGAGGAAAGGGGAGAGGAGAAGAGGAGAGGAGGAGGAGGAGAAAGGGGGAGAGGAGAGATGAGAGGAGGAGAGGAGAAGAGAAGAGAAGAGAAGTGGAGGGGATGGGAGGGGGAGAGGCAAGGAGGAGGAGAAGAGGAGAGGAGGAGAGGCAAGGATGAGGAGAGGAGAGAAGAGGAGAGGAGTGGAAGGAGAGGAGGAGAGGAGAGGAAGGAGAGGAGGAGGAGAGGAGAGTCAAGGAGGGGAGAGTGTGAGAAATGAGAGCCAGGTGGAGTGTGAATCCAGTAGCCCCTCTGGTCTGGCACTGGCAAGATGGCCCCTCTCTCTTCATGACTAATTGATTCTGTCTAACAACCTGACAGAGGACTTCTTCACAGCAAACATTCCAATACTGGATGTCATTGTCAAAGAGTGAGAGAGAGAGCGAGAGAGAGAGGGAGAACTTTAGATGGAGTTGAGAGAAAGCCAAAGTGATGAGGGTCAAGAGATGGATGTTAGGTTTAACTTGCTGAAGAACAAAGATTACAGACGTTTATCATTATGGTATGATGTTGTCTAAATGAAGAGGTGATACAGTGGTTAAACACATAACACATTTTAATTAGGGAATTTTCCCCATCTGTAACATGATCTGAAAGTCCATAGAACAGTTAACAAAACCTTGGTCCAATTAGATAACAATAAAATAATAATAATGTGATTCATTTCGCCCACAAATCCTCACCGACTGTCAATCAACATCGGCACACTTATCAACAGGACATTATTGTTATCTTAAAAAAATAAATAATAATTAGCTCCACCAAAACCTCTTGTAGATTTGTGCGTGTGTGGGAAGAACTAACTTAGTATGTGTGTGTGTGCACATGTACGTCTGTGTGTGTGTGTGTGTGCACATGTACGTCTGTGTGTGTGCACATGTACGTCTGTGTGTGTGCAAGTCTTTGTGTCTCTACCCTGTCTCACAAGGTACAGATGAGAGTTGGCACACTCATTTAAAACAAGACATAATTCAACATCTCATTGCTTTAGCCTGCTCTCCTCCAATATAATCAATCTCCCAGCTTTGCACTGCCATAAAACAGAGTGCATTTCAACCCTCGACATGATGAAAATCTGACAAATTAGGGCGCAGCGTGTGGAGCAATAAAAAATGAGTATTTATTGCTGTGTTAATTAGGTGGACCATTCCAAAGTCTCCAATTCAAACAATTACGTCCACTTAATCATATTAGAATACAAAATATTTCAAGCGTTAATTTAATTGTTTAACGAGGAGCATATGCAATGGAAAGTTGAATCCAAACAAAATCCTTCCCCAAGTCTTGTTTTGGAGACTTTTGCTCAAGAACAGACAGTGTGCATGACTTTGTGTGCTGTGTGTGCTGTGTGTGCAGTGTGTGTGTGTGTGTGTGTGTGTGTGTGTGTGTGTGTGTGTGTGTGTGTGTGTGTGTGTGTGTGTGTGTGTGTGTGTATGTGTGTGTGTGTGTGTGTGTGTGTGTGTGTGTGTGTGTGTGTGTGTGTGTGTGTGTGTGTGTGTGTGTGTGTGTGTGTGTGTGTCTGTCTGTCTGTCTGTCTGTCTGTGTGGGTCGCCATTAAGGTAGCCTGGCCATAGTCTGTCTAAGTCTGTCTGTGGTGCTCACTGACCTGCTCAGTGCTCTGTGTAACTCCTGTACCCAGGGGCCACTCCTCTCATGCCATTTGGCTCTCCCGCTCTCTTTAGAGCTGACGCAGGGCTGGCCTGCGGCCCAGGACCATGACAGACTGGCGGGGAGCCCGGAACTCCAGCCCCTGGCTTGGGGCCTACAGGCCCGGGGCTGGGGACTGACAGGGCCAGGGTATGAGGGGCTGATGAATGGGTTCTGGCAAGCTGCTGGTGATTTCTGCCTGGCGGGTATGAGCAGGGAGGCCCTGTGTGTGTGTGTGTGTGTGTGTGTGTGTGTGTGTGTGTGTGTGTGTGTGTGTGTGTGTGTGTGTGTGTGTGTGTGTGTGTGTGTGTTTTTTTTGCGTGAGTGCGTGCGTGCGTGCGTGTGTCAGCAAGGGCTGTCAGAACCCCCTTAACCCCTGCCATAGAGACGGAGAGGGAACCCAGGGGGGGTTATGGTTGGCCAGATTGACCGGTTGTAGAGAGGCTGAGGGAGTGGACCTGCCTCACACCTTCTCACACCCAGACATTCGCCTCACTGGGGTTAGCATGAACACGCACACACACACACACACCCACATACTCTATCTTTCTTTTGGCTCAGTCAATCAGATCCACTTTAGCCGACATCCCCATAGCGGTTGTTTTGGCGGTGTTGGAGGTGGAACTGCGTTAGAGCTGTCAAATCCACAAATGGCTCCCGGCATTATACCCAAAGCGGACATTGCCATTGGCTGCACGGAGTCGCAGCCTGGTGAGACAGGTAACAGTCTGGGGAGACAGGTAACAGTCTGGGGAGACAGGTAACAGTCTGGGGAGACAGGTAACAGTCTGGTGAGACAGGTAACAGTCTGGGGAGACAGGTAACAGTCTGGTGAGACAGGTAACAGTCTGGGGAGACAGGTAACAGTCTGGGGAGACAGGTAACAGTCTGGGTAGCCAGGTAACAGTCTGGGGAGACAGGTAACAGTCTGGGGAGACAGGTAACAGTCTGGGGAGACAGGTAACAGTCTGGGGAGCCAGGTAACAGTCTGGTGAGACAGGTAACAGTCTGGGGAGACAGGTAACAGTCTGGTGAGACAGGTAACAGTCTGGGGAGACAAGTAACAGTCTGGGGAGCCAGGTAACAGTTTGGTGAGACAGGTAACAGTCTGGGGAGACAGGTAACAGTCTGGGTAGCCAGGTAACAGTCTGGGGAGACAGGTAACAGTCTGGGGAGACAGGTAACAGTCTGGGGAGACAGGTAACAGTCTGGGGAGCCAGGTAACAGTCTGGTGAGACAGGTAACAGTCTGGGGAGACAGGTAACAGCCTGGTGAGACAGGTAACAGTCTGGGGAGCCAAGTAACAGTCTGGGGAGACAGGTAACAGTTCAACCTCCGACACCGCCAAAACATAATCTACGGCAGAGAGGGACCCACTGGTTTCCCTCGAGGTTACAGAGAGCTGGTAGTACTATCCACCAAATTACCAGATGTGAAACAGGGAAGAAACTCAAGGGGTATGCTAATTTGGTATAAGGCAGACTTAACCCACACTATTAAATTAGTCAAAACAGGAACATTTTACATCTGGGGCTAGGGAAAAATGTCCTCATCTGTGCTCCATATATTCCCCCAATAGAATCCCCATACTTTAATGATGACAGATTCTCCATTCTAGAGGGGGAGATCAACAATTTCCAGGCTCTGGGACATACTAGGGACATACTAGTCTGTGGCCACCTAAATGCCGGAACTGGACAAGAACCAGACACCATTAGCAAGAAGGGGGACAAACACCTACCTGGAGGTGACAGCATTCCCTCCCCCGTGTGCACCCCTAGACACAACTACGACAACATAACCAACATAAACGGGTCACAACTCCTGAAGCTCTGTTGGACGCTGGGTATGTACAGTTGAAGTCAGAAGTTTATATACACTTTAGCCAAATACATTTAAACTCAGTTTTTCACAATTCCTGACATTTAATCCTAGTAAAAATTCCCTGTTTTAGGTCAGTTAGGCTCACCACTTTACTGTATGAATGTGAAATGTCATAATAATAGAGAGAGAATGATTTATTTCAGCCATAATTTCTTTCATCACATTCCCAGTGGGTCAGAAGTTTACCTTCATTCAATTAGTATTTGGTAACATTGCCTTTAAATTGTTTATCTTGGGTCAAATGTTTCAGGTAGCCTTCCACAAGTTTCTCATAATAAGTTGGGTGAATTTTGGACCATTCCCCCTAACAGAGCTGGTGTAACTGAGTCAGGTTTGTAGACCTCCTTGCTCTCACACGCTTTTTCAGTTCTGCCCACAAATTTTCTATGGGATTGAGGTCAGGGCTTTGTGATGGCCACTCCAATACCTTGACATTGTTGTCCTTAAGCCACAACTTTGGAAGTATGCTTGGGGTCATTGTCCATTTGAAAGACCCATTTGTGACCAAGCTTTAACTTCCTGACTGATGTCTTGAGATGTTGCTTCAATATATCCACAACATTTTCATCCCTCATGAAGCCATCAATTTTATCAAGTGCACCAGTCCCTTCTGCAGTGAAGTACCCCCACAACATGATGCTGCCACCCCCGTGCTTCTTGGTGGGATGATGTTCTTCGGCTTGCAAGCCCCCCTGTCACAACTTCTGCCAAAGTCGGTCCCTCTTCTTGTTCGGGAGGCATTCGGAGGTCGACGTCACCGGCCTTCTAGCCATCACCCATCCACTTTTAATTTCCATTTGTTTTTTCTTTGTTTTACACACCTGTTTTCAATTCCCCAATTACATGTTCATTATTTAACCTTCTGTTTTCCCCATGGTTTTTGTCCGTGATTGTTTTATTGTAATTTCGGTCTGATGTTTGTGGGCTTGGTATTACTTTATATACTTGGAAATTTTGAGTACAGTACCTTGTGTTACTCATCTCTGCTGTCCTGTGCCTGACTCCTCTGCACCAGCTACACCCAGATCCTTACACTCCCCCTTTTTCCTCCTAACATAACAATGGTCATTATGGCCAAACAGTTCTATTTTTGTTTCTTCAGACCAGAGGACATTTCTCAGAAAAGTATGATCTTTGTCCCCATTTGCAAAACGTATTCTCAATTTTTTTGTGCTTGTTTTGGAGCAGTGGCTATTTCCTTGCTGAGCGGCATTTCAGGTTACGTCGATGTAGGACTCGTTTAGCTGTGGATATAGATACTTTTGTACCTGTTTCCTCCAGCATCTTCACAAGGTCCTTTGCTGTTGTTCTGGGATTGATTTGCATTTTTCGCACCAAAGTACGTTAATCTCCAGGAGACAGAATACGTCTCCTTCCTGAGCAGTATGACGGCTCCGTGGTCCCATGGTGTTTATACTTGCGTACTATTGTTTGTCCAGATGAATGCGGTACCGTCAGGCATTCGGAAATTACTCCCAAGGATGAACCAGACTTGTGGAGGTCTACAAAAAAAAGTCTGAGGTCTTGGCTGATTTATTTGGATTTTCCCATGATGTCAAGCAAAGAGGCACTGAGTTTGAAGGTAGGCCTTGAAATACATCCACAGGTATGCCTCCAATTGACTCAAATTATGTCAATTAATCTATCTATTTCTCTTGAGAGCCAGGTCTGCCTATGGTGACCTTTCTCAATAGCAAGGCTATGCTCTTTCCATTGTGTCATGTAATTATCTTTTTGTTTTCTCATGATTTGGTTGGGTCTAATTGTATTGCTGTCCTGGGGCTCTGTTCACAAACACAAACACACCCAACAGAGCCCCAGGACCAGCTTGCTCAGGGGACAGGGTTCATCTCTCTGTAGGTTTGGGAATCGCTTCCTTTTAGGTGGTTGTAGAATTGAACGGCTATTTTTTGGAATTTGATAATTAGCGGGTATCGGCCTAATTCTGCTCTGCTTGCATTATTTGGTTTTCCACGTTGTACACTGAGGATATTTTTGCAGAATTCTGCATGCAGAGTCTCAATTTGATGTTTGTCCCATTTTGTGAATTCTTGGTTGGTGAGCGGACCCCAGACCTCACAACCATAAAGGGCAATGGGTTCTATAACTGATTCAACTATTTCTAGCCAGATCCTTATTGGTATGTTGAATTTTATGTTCCTTTTGATGGCATAGAATTCCCTTCTTGCCTTGTCTCTCAGATCGTTCACAGCTTTGAAGAAGTTACCTGTGGCGCTAATGTTTAGGCCAAGGTATGTATAGTTTGTTGTGTGCTCTAGGGCAACGGTGTCTCGATGGAATTTGTATTTGTGGTCCTGGCTACTGGACCTTTTTTGAAACATCATTATTTTGGTCTTACTGAGATTTACTGTTAGGGACCAGGTCTGGCAGAATCTGTACAGAAGATCTATGTGCTGCTGAAGGTCCTCTTTGGTTTGGAACAGAAGCACAACATCCTCAACAAACAGTAGACATTTAACTTCAGATTCTAGTAGGGTGAGGCCTGGTGATGCAGACTTTTCTAGTCCCCGCGCCAATTCATTGATATATATGTTGAAGAGGGTGGGGCTTAAGCTACATCCCTGTCTCACCCCACAACCCTGTGTGAAGAAATGTGAGGTTTTTTTCTCAAATTTTAACCTCACACTTGTTGTTTGTTTACATGGATTTTATAATGTTGTATGTTTTACACCCAACAACACTTTCCATCAATTTGTATAGCAGATCCTCATGCCAAATTGAGTCAAAGGCTTTTTTGACATCAACAAAGCATGAGAAGACTTTGCCTTTGTTTTGGTTTGTTTGTTTGTCAATTAGGGTGTGCAGGGTGAATTCATGGTCTGTTGTACTGTAATTTGGTAAAAAGCCAATTTGACATTTGCTCAGTACATCGTTTTCAGTGAGGAAATGTACGAGTCTGCTGTTAAAGATAATGTGGAGGATTTTCCCAAGGTTGCTGTTGACGCATATCCCACGGTAGTTATTGGGGTCAAATTTGTCTCCACTTTTGTAGATTGGGGTGATCAGTCCTTGGTTCAAAATATTGGGGAAGATGCCAGAGCTAAGGATGATGTTAAAGAGTTTTAGTATAGCCAATTCGAATTTGTTGTCTGTATATTTGATCATTTCATTGAGAATACCATCAACACCACATGCCTTTTTGGGTTGGAGGGTTTTTATTTTGTCCTGTAACTCATTCAATGTAATTGGAGAATCCAGTGGGTTCTGGTAGTCTTTAATAGTTGATTCTAAGATTTGTATTTGATCATGTATATGTTTTTGCTCTTTGTTCTTTGTTATAGAGCCAAAAATATTGGTGAAGTGGTTTACCCATACATCTCCATTTTGGATAGATAATTCTTCGTGTTGTTGGTTGTTTAGTGATTTCCCAGAAGTCGTTAGAGTGTATGGATTCTTCAATTACATTGAGCTGATTTCTGACATGCTGTTCCTTCTTTTTCCGTAGTGTATTTCTGTATTGTTTTAGTGATTCACCATAGTGGAGGCGTAGACTCAGATTTTCTGGGTGTCTATGTTTTTGGTTGGACAGGTTTCTCAATTTCTTTCTTAGATTTTCGCATTCTTCATCAAACCATTTGTCATTGTTGTTAATTTTCTTCGGTTTTCTATTCAGTTTTCTCTCTCCTTCCATCTCCCTCTGTCTCTCTCTCTCCCTCTCTATTTCCTTCTCCCTCTGTCCATCTCTCCCTCTCTCACCCTCTCTCTCTCCTTCCCTCACCCTGTCTCCCTCTCCCTTTCTCCCTCTCCCTTTCCCTCTCTCTCTCTCCCTTTCTCTATTCCTCTTCCTCTCTCTCTCCCTTTCCCTCTCTCTCTGTTTATTTCTGTTGCCCTTTCACTATGTTTCTCTTTCTCACACTTTCTCATTCTCTAAGTCCCTTCTCTCTCAGTTTTCTGATCTATGTCCATATCTCTCTCACTCCCTCTCCCCATCATTCTTGTTGCTGTCACCTTTTGGAAATACTATGTTTTCTCAGTTCTGATATCACTAGTTTTCTGACTCTGTGATCTGTGTGTGTGTGTGTGTTTATGTCTCTGTGTGTGTGTTGTGTTACCCCTCTGGTTATACTTGTCTCTGAAGGCCAATATCCAGCTCAGCCTTCAGTTCATCATTTTTCTGTGGTAACTAATCACTTCTGACTGCCACTGTCCACCGTCTGCCTATGAAAACATTCTAATGACGCTAACAAAGAAGCTAAGCTAGCACGCCGCTGTCCACTCTCTGCCTAGGAAAACATTCTAATGACGCTAACAAATAAGCTAAGCTAGCACGCCGCTGTCCACTCTCTGCCTAGGAAAACAAGCTAAAGTAACGAGTAGGTTACGCTAGCACATAAGTAATTGTAGACACAGAAGGTTCAAGAGAGCCTGTTATACCCTACTGTTCTGCTGTGAAAACTCCTCCACTTCTACTCACTAATTAAAATGTCCCCCCACAGACCCGTCTACCACCCCTTTACCACCCCTCTCCCACTCACCCCCACACACCCACCCCTCTACCACCCCTCTCTCCACACACACACCCCCCACACACCCCACCCCTCTACCACCCCTCTCCCCCGACACCACTCCCCCCACACATCCCACCCCTCTACCACACCCCTCCCCCACACCACTCCCCCTGCTCCCACAGAGAGTAAGGAGACAGACCAGTAAAACCAATCACCCGTCACAGCAACAGTCCAGTGCACGTCTGCAGACACACTTTAGACCAGTATAAATAACTCCCTGTCGACCGAGAAATACTGTTTTCCTTTTCACAGTCTGAACGGTTACAGAAAGGAATTTTGAAAGTAATGTACAGCATTTTTGGGCCTTGTCCATGTCTATAATCAACTATTTGCATCGTGTGTGTCCTTGTGTGCGTGTGTGTGTGTGTGTGTGTGTGTGTGTGTGTGTGTGTGTGTGTGTGTGTGTGTGTGTGTGTGTGTGTGTGTGTGTGTGTGTGTGTGTGTACACTCACATGTAGCTCATTAATGTCTGTGTGCATGTGGATGTGCATTTGTTGGACTTGTGTATATAAATGGTATCTGGATATTCACTCTGTATAAGGTGCAGCTGGTTCTACTCATCTTCAGTCAGACCATACTTCCCTAAACTGTGGTCTGGAGAGTCCAGACATTGGCATTCCTCTTCACCAGTCCTACAGTACACAGCAGATGGGTGATAGAAGTGGATGAGATAGAGAGAGGGGCAAGACAGGGACAGAGGACAATGAGAGGGGAGACAGGAGGATGGATGGAGGAGTAAAGCAGATAGAAGTGGGGGAGAGAGGACAGGGAGACAGGGGGATGGAGAGAGGACAGGGAGACGGGGAGGGAGGGAGGGGTAAAGGGAATAGGAGTGGTGGAGAGAGGACAGGGAGAAAGGGGGATGGAGAGAGGACAGGGAGACGGGGGGATGGAGGGAGGGGTAAAGGGAATAGGAGTGGTGGAGAGAGGACAGGGAGACAGGGGGATGGAGGGAGGACAGGGAGACGGGGGGATGGAGGGAGGACAGGGAGACAGGGGGATGGAGGGAGGACAGGGAGACGGGGAGGGAGGGGTAAAGGGAATAGGAGTGGGGGAGAGAGGACAGGGAGACAGAGGGATGGAGAGAGGACAGGGAGACGGGGGGATGGAGGGAGGGGTAAAGGGAATAGGAGTGGGGGAGACAGGACAGGGAGACAGGGGGATGGAGAGAGGACAGGGAGACAGGGGGATGGAGGGAGGACAGGGAGACGGGGAGGGAGGGGTAAAGGGAATAGGAGTGGGGGAGAGAGGACAGGGAGACAGGGGGATGGAGAGAGGACAGGGAGACAGGGGGATGGAGAGAGGACAGGGAGACGGGGAGGGAGGGAGGGGTAAAGGGAATAGGAGTGGTGGAGAGAGGACAGGGAGACAGGGGGATGACAGGGAGACAGGGGGATGGAGAGAGGACAGGGAGACGGGGAGGGAGGGAGGGGTAAAGGGAATAGGAGTGGGGGAGAGAGGACAGGGAGACAGGGGGATGGAGGGAGGACAGGGAGACGGGGGGATGGAGGGAGGACAGAGAATAGGAGTGGGGGAGAGAGGACAGGGAGACAGGGGGATGGAGGGAGGACAGGGAGACGGGGGGATGGAGGGAGGACAGGGAATAGGAGTGGGGGAGAGAGGACAGGGAGACAGGGGGATGGAGGGAGGACAGGGAGACGGGGAGGGAGGGAGGGAGGGGTAAAGGG
>NC_048580.1:64986197-65066197 GCF_013265735.2 Oncorhynchus mykiss | reverse complement strand
GAGCGATGGAGAGGGGAGGTCCTCAAATCGTACCAAGTTTGGCATCCATATCCCTCTCCAGGTTTTTATAAGTGGAACTATGAAAGTGGGTGAAAAAGAGAACGGCTCAGCTGTTTCGCGGCTTTCCTGTTTATCTTTTTCATGTTTAGTGAGGGAAGTAGGCATTTATCAAAGCTGTATTCAAATAAATATCACTGATCATAATTCATCATGTTCTGTTATATTGGCAGTGGGAAAGGTGATAAAAGTTACAGAGTGCAAATGGTCGACTTTTGCAGGTAATTCCCTGGTAGACTGTAATTGATTGCAGATAGAGCTTCACAACCAGTAAATATACAATTTGACAATTAATCTTGATGGTTGTACAGTCGTGTCAAATAAATACTGTGAAGGACCTTGGCGTTACTCTGGACCCTGATCCCTCTTTTGACGAACATATCAAGAATATTTCAAGGATAGCTTTTCTCCATCTTCGCAAATGTTTGGTCCAAAACTGATGCAGAAAAGCTAAACCAGCTTTTGTCACTTCTAGATTAGACTACTGCACCGCTCCACTCTCTGGCTACCTGGATAAAACACTAAATGAACTTCAGTTAGTGCCAAACATGGCTGCAAGAATCCTGAATAGAACCAAAACATGTGATCATATTACTCCAGTGTTAGCCTCCTGTTAAGGCTAGGGCTGATGTCAAGGTTTTAAAGCTACCCTACAAAGCATTACATGGGCTTGCTCCTACTCATCTTTCCGATTTGGTCCTGCCGTACATACCTACACGTATTCTACGGTCACAAGACACAGGCCTCCTAATTGTCCCTAGAATTTCTAAGCAAACAGCTGGAGGCAGGGCTTTCTCCTGTAGAGCTCAATTTTTATGGAATGTTCTGCCTATCCATGTGAGAGACACAGACTCAGTCTCAACCTTTAAGTATTTACTGAAGACTCATCTCTTCAGTAGGTCCTACGATTGAGTGGAGTTTGCCCAGGTGTGCAAAGGTGAACGGCAAGGCACTGGACCAACGAACTGCCCTTGCTGTCTCTGCCTGGCCGGCTCCCCTTTCTCCACTGGTGTTTTCTGTCTCTGACCCTATTACGGGTGCTGAGTCACTGGCTTACTAGGGCTCTTCCATGCCGTCCCTAGGAGCGGTGCGTCACATGAGTGGGTTGAGTCACAGACGTGATCTTCCTGTCCGGTTTTGCGCCCCCTCTGGCTCGTGTGGTGGAGGAGATCTTTGTGGGCTACACTCAGCCTTGTCTGAGGGTAGTAAGTTGGTGGTCTGTTGATATCCCTCTAGTGGTGTGGGGGCTGTGCTTTGGCAAAGTGGGTGAGGTTATATCCTGCCTGGTTGGCCCTGTCCGGGGGTATCGTCGGACGGGGCCATAGTGCCTCCCGACCAGACCCACCCCTGTCTCAGTCTCGTCTCCAGTATCTATGCTGCAATAGTCTCTCTGCAATAGTCTGTGTGCTCCTGTCTTATCTGGTGTCCTGTGTGAAATTAAGTAAAATCAAATCAAAATCAAATTAAATGTATTGGTCACATACACGTGTTTAACAGATGTTATTGCGAGAGTAGTGAAATGCTTGTGCATCTAGATCCGACAGTGCAGTAATATCTAACAAGTAAAATCTAACAGTTTCACAACATATACCCAAAATACACATACATCTAAGTAAGACATGGATGAACCCTTTGTAGTCTTAACATTCTGTATACACCCTTGTCCTAAGGGTAAAAAAATGGCGCACCTTCACTAAACCCCTAAAATAAAGCATCTTAATTGAATTTTAAACCCCAAATCTGTTTTGGCTGAAGAAACAACCTGTATGTAACGGTTTTCGTATAAAGGATCGGAGGACCAATGCGCAGCGTGGTAAGTGTCCATAATGTTTTTTTAATAAAGACAATAGAACACTCAAACAAAACAACAAACGATGACGTGAATATACAAAACCGAAAACAGTACCGTGTGGACCAAACACTCACACGGAATACAAACACCCACAACCCAAAAGTGAAACCCAGGCTACCTAAGTATGATTCTCAATCAGGGACAACAACTGACAGCTGCCTCTGATTGAGAACCATACTAGGCCAAACTCAAAAACCAACATAGAGAAACAAACATAGACTGCCCACCCAACTCACGCCCTGAACATACTAAAACAAATATATAATAACAGAACTAAGGTCAGAACGTGACAATACCCCCCCCCCCCCCCCCAAAGGTGCGGACCTGAACCTAGGGGAGGGTCTGGGTGGTTGTCTGTCCGCAGTGGCGGCTCTGGCGCGGGACGTGGACCCCACTTCACCATAGTCCTTGTCCACATATTATCCCGCCTCTGTGGCCTCTTTAGAGCAGCGACCCTCGCCGCCGACCTCAGACTGGGGACCCTAGCAATGGGTCCCGAATGGACGGGAGACTCCGTCAGCGCCGGACAGGCGGGAGACTCTGGCAGAAGACTCCGGCAGCGCCAGACAGATGGGAGACTCTGGCAGCACTGGACAGGCGGGTGCACCTGTAGGAAGGAGACGGAGAAACAGCCTGGTGCGGGGGGCTGCCACCGGAGGGCTGGTGCATGGAGGTGGCACCGGATAGACCGGACCGTGAAGGCGCACAGGAGGTCTCGAGCACCTAGCCTGCCCAACCTTACCTGGCTGAATGCTCCCCGTAGCCAGGCCAGTGCGGCAAGGTGGAATAGCCCGCACTGGGCTGTGCTGGCGAACCGGGGACACCATGCGTAGGGCTGGTACCATTTACACCGGTCCGAGGAGACGCACTGGAGACCAGATGCGCTGAGCCGGCTTCATGGCACCTGGCTCGATGCCCACTCTGGCCCGGCCGATAGAGGTGCTGCAATGTACCGCACCGGGCTATGCACGCGCACCGGGGACACCGTGCGCTCCACCGCATAACACGGTGCCTGCCCGGTCCCTCTCGCTCTCCGGTAGGCACAGGAAGTTGGCACAGGACTCCTACCTGACTTCGCCACACTCCCTGTGTGCCCTCTCCCAATACATTTTTGGGACTGCCTCTCGGGCTTCCAGCCGCGCTGCCTCCTCATACTGCCGCCTCTCCGCTTTCGCTGCCTCCAGCTCTGCCTTGGGGTGGTGATATTCCCCAGCTCAGGGTCCTTTGCTCTCCAGGTAGCGCTGCCTCTTGTCACCACGCTGCTTGGTCCTTTGGTGGTGGGTGTTTCTGTAACGGCTGTCTTGGGAAGAAGGTGAGGACCAATGCGCAGAGTGGTAAGTGTCCATAATGTTTTTTAATAAAGACAATAGAACACTCGAACAAAACAACAAACGATGACGTGAATATACAAAACCGAAAACAGTACCGTGTGGACCAAACACTCACACGGAATACAAACACCCACAACCCAAAAGTGAAACCCAGGCTACCTAAGTATGATTCTCAATCAGGGACAACAACTGACAGCTGCCTCTGATTGAGAACCATACTAGGCCGAACACAAAAACCAACATAGAAAAACAAACATAGACTGCCCACCCAACTCACGCCCTGACCATACTAAAACAAAGATATAATAACGGAACTAAGGTCAGAACGTGACACTGTCATTCATCACGAACTTTGTGATATCTGGGTTGTCCCTCTTCACAATGCAGAAAGACTGCATCTAATCAGTGGACACCACTTGTTTTATTACAACACACCTGTCATAATTGTTTTCTTTACTAAAGTAGAGGTTAATTATTATTGCTAAAGGTACTGCATAGGTGCTGTCGTGTCTTTGGCTATGCCGGATTAGGTGCTATTCCATAAAATAATTTCTCCCTAATTAATATCACCTGATTGAGCCAATCATGTAAATGTAATTAACTAGAGAGTCGGGGGACCACGAAATAATACTTATAGAGCTGTTATCTCCTGAAAAAACTCTTAAAGACCTAGTAATATTTTACATCAATAGCAGTCAATATTAATCGTTATCTTAATTCAGTCTCAACTGAAAGTTGTAAACTTCACGAACCCTGGCTAACAAGTTGAATCAGCAATGCAAAATTGGGTTTAATTATTTATTTACTAAATACCTAACTAATCACACAGAATTACACATACACATTATTAATCATAACTTGATTACAAATTACGTCATAAAGGAAAACGTCCCTAGCGGGCGGAACAGATATGACAGCTGGTTACACAAAAGAAAAGGGTCTGGGTTTGAGTGAAAGAGCGGGAAGACTGAGTAACAAAGGAAGAAGCTGTGCTATCGTAAATACAGTATCTTATGCATTCTAAATTACCGCCCATTTGGAAAAGGAAAATGCAATAAATATTTACGCTGCACTTCGGTAGGTTGGTGGTAGATGGAAGGCCGCATTGCCAAACCGAGTCCTTTGAAGAATGTCTCTGGTGGTCAATTGGATATGTTGTAGTAAAGTCATTGCGTGATAGACGGGATACTCTGTCTGTTCCTTCCTAACCCTCGTTTGCAGCTGCTGTTGCTAACTCAACGACTAGGAGGTTGAGTTCATACCATTCGCAACCAAAGCTTACGCTCAGAAAGTAGCAGAAATGTGCATAAAGTAGTTTGAATGCATTTTATTGAAGGGAAACAATAACAGTCTTGAAATGTTTTGGCAACATAGTGATATATTCTTATGTAATGTACAATGGGGAATTCAATTACAAAATACCAGTCTTCTCCCATTTGTTTTAACTATTAACTCCACTCACAATGTGTATAAACAACAACAATAAATAATAATAAAATAAGATAATAGATACAAAACAAAAAACTCTCTTGGGCCTTCCACTGTTTTCAATGGCTGTTACTTTTTTTTAGAAGGTGAAATCCTCACAGATTGCAGTTCCTAGGGCTTCCACTAGATGTCAACAGTCTTTAGAAAGAGTTTCATGCTGGGTTTTGGAAAAATGAGCCAGAAATGGTCGTTTTTCTAGGTGGCTCCCGTTTTGGCTGTAGTGTTTCCAAGCGCGTGGAAGAGAGCGAGTTCTTTGGTATTTTTCTCCGGTAAAGACAATAACGATTCTCCGTCTTAAATTGTATTGTTTATTCACGTATTAGGGTACCGAAGGTTTGATTATAAACGTTGTTTGGAAAAGTTTATTAGTAACGTTTGGGATTCATTTTGTATGCATTTTGATGGAGGGAAACTGGGTGGATTATTGACTGAAGCACGCCAGCTAAACTGAGTTTTTATGGATATAAAGAAGGACATTATCGAACAAAAGGACCATTTGTGATGTATCTGGGACTTTTTGGAGTGCCAACAGAAGATGATCATCAAAGTTAAGACATTTATTATATCGCTATTTCTGACTTTCGTGGCGCAGCTGCCTGGTTGAAATATGTTTTTCATGCTTTTCTATGCGGGGCGCTGTCCTCAGATAATCGCATGGTGTGCTTACGCCGTAAAGCCTTTTTGAAAGCTGACACAGCGGCTGGAATAACAAGAAGTTAAGCTTTATTTTGATGTATTACACTTGTGATGTTATGGAAGTTAAATATTTATAATTCTGTAGTTTGAGTTTTGCGCTCTGCAATTTCACTGAATGTTGGCCAGGTGGGACGCTACCGGGACTGTAAAACTAATACTATGTGCTGCAAAGTGCATGCACACACACCTGCATACTGCCCATAAGAAGTTTTAAGAACATAAATCAATCAACTCTAATTAGCACATGTATGACAGTATGCAAGAGTGTGTGGATGGACTTTGCAGATGTATTTCTCACATGGGCAGCACATAGTATTTGTTTTACAGTCCTTCTTTGGGGGCAGAATTGGCATCTCCTCCTCTTGCCTGCCCCAGCTGCAGCCTCAGGTGGATCAGGACAAGATTCAGCCCCCTGAACAGTTTTCACAAGCTCTGCAGAGGCTGCTGTGCAGGGGAGGCGCTCCCTTCTTTGAATGTGTGAGGTTACAAGTGCCTTTCCCAGCTGCTCCAGGAACACCCTCTTCTTGTTCTGCTTATCAGGCATCCGGGTCGGGTTGATCTTGTTCCATATCACGAAGGCATTGTATGAGGACACATCAATGATGTTATGGAAGATGACCAGGGGCCAGAGGGCTGTCATTCTCCTGCAGCTGTAAGTTCCAATCACCTTTTCCAGGTTGTCCACACCTCCTTTGTTGTGGTTGTAGTCCAGGATGATGACTGGCTTCCTGTCCTCACGATCACTGATCTCAGCCGTTTTGTGCAGTGTGCTCAGGAGGACCACATTCTTGTTCTTCTTTGGGAGGTAAGAAACTAGAGTGGTGGTGGGGGTGAAGGCAAACTTTGATGAGAAGGCCTCTCTCCCCGTTGTTGCGAGGAGTGCAGGAGGGAGCTCAGGCTTGTTCTTTCTAACTGTGCCAACCATGGTGATCTTCCTCTTCAGGAGCTGCTGGCTGAGTTCATAAGAATTTAAGAAATTGTCACACGTGACATTGTGCCCCCTCAGTCCATCTGTCACATCAAGCACAACCCGCATCCCCTGGTTCTTCTCCGGACCTCCACTGGTCGGCTTCCCTGTGTAGACTGGCATCTTCCAAGCATAGCTGGATTTTGCGTCACAGGCCACCCATATCTTGATGCCATACTTTGCTGGCTTGCTGGGCATATACTGCCGGAAAAGGCAGCGACCTTTTGACAAAAGAGATTACTATCAGTAATTAGTATCAGTGTCACAGAAAACTATCACGTAAATCAAAGATATTGTGTCAATACATAATGACATTAACAGTGAAAATCACTTACATTACAGATATGAAAATAAAAATGTACCTCTGAATGGAACCAGTTGCTCAGACCCACTTTTCTCAGATCTCTCTTATCGGCACCAGTGTGTTTCTCACACGTCTTGCAGGTCTTAACTCACGTTTATCAAATCTTAACATTCTTGAGAAAGTGTGAAAGACTTTCAGTGGCATCGTGGCACGGAAAATCACCCTTTCACTCTTTGCATTCCAGAGACTACATGTAGCTTCGCCTCGGGACCTATACACACCCGCTAAGATTAGCAGCCCTATGTAGGCACGCAGGTCAATCTCATCCATCCTTTTCCAGTTGTCTCCATATTTACGGAAACCCTCCAAATTTGTCATCTCCAGGATGATTTTTTCGATGTCTGGTGTGATGAACATGTAGAATGATTAGGCGATGTCCTGGGCAACTGCATGTCTTGTGGGCCCTGGGGTCATCCTTATGACATTTTGTGCTGCCACCCTTCCCCGGTTGTCATATGGTGACAAGGACAATGTTGTTTTGCTGTTCTCTGACAAAAATGTTTCTCTTTCAGCTTTTTCTGTTCTTTGACAAAAATGTCTGTCTTTCTTCTACATCTGAAGATGATGCATCGTGCTCTGGGTAGTACTTTTCCCCATCTTCTTCTTCAGATACCTCCTCCTCTTCTAAATCATTGTTCTCTTGTTCCTCCTGGACATCTGAAAAATCTGACCTGTTGGGCACTGAAATGTGCACTCATGGCTTCAGCAAAGTGAGAACTGGGGGGACTGTCATCTGCAGCACCTTTATAGCCTCTGACTGCATTCCCCATTAGTAAACAATGCTTTTAAAAAATGTTTATTTTGTCTGAAATGTTGTTTATTTTGTCTGACATTTTGTTTATTCTGTCTGTGAACTTGAGTCATGTGTGGGGTCGTGGAGGGGTCATGGAGGGGTCATGGAGGGGAGATGCTGCACATGCACAAGAAAGTTTTAGTTTGTTTGAGTTCAAACAGTAGCACACATAATCTACATTTCTCGTGTGTGTGTGTGTGTGTGTGTGTGTGTGTGTGTGTGTGTGTGTGTGTGTGTGTGTGTGTGCGTGTGCGTGTGTGTGAATAGAATATAATAGATATGAGATGAGTAATGCAAGATGAGACATTATTAAAGTGGCTAGTGTTTCATTTCCTTAAAGTGGCCAGTGATTCCTAATCTATGTATATAGGTAGCAGCCTCTGATGTGCAGAAGATGGCTGTTTAGCAGTCTGATGACCTTGAGATAGAAGCTGTTTTTCAGTCTCTCGTTCCCAGCTTTGATTAACCTGTACTGACCTCGCCTTCTGGATGATAGTGGGGTGAACAGGCAGTGGCTCGGGTGGTTGATGTCCTTGATTAACTTTTTGCCCTCGGCAGACCGCACCACCCTCTGGAGAGCTTTGCGGTTGTGGGCGGTGCAGTTGCCGTAACAGACGTTGCTCAGGATGCTCTCAATTGTGCATCTGTAAAAGTTTGTGAGGGTTTTATGTGTTATGCCACATTTCTTTAGCCTCCTGAGGTTGAAGAGGAGCTGTTGAGCCTTCTTCACCACACTGTCTGTGTGGGTGGACCATTTCAGTTTGTCAGTAATGTGTAGACCGAAGATCTTGAAGCTTTCCACCTTCTCCACTGTGGTCCCATCATGGATAGGGGGGAGGCCCCTCTGCTGTTTCCTGAAATCCAAAATAATCTCCTTAGTGTTGACATTGAGTGAGAGGTTTTTTTCCTGGCACCACACTCCCAGGGCCCTCACCTCCTCCCTGTAGGCCGTCTCATCATTGTTGGTAATAAAGCCTACTACTGTTGTGTCGTCTACAAATGTGATGATTGATTTTGAGGCCACGCAGTCTTTAAATTTTTTTATTTTACCTTTATTTAACTAGGCAAGTCATTTAAAATCAAGTTCTTATTTTCGATGACGGCCTAGGAACAGCGGGTTAACTGCCTTGTTCAGGGGCAGAATGACAGATTTTTACCTTGTCAGCTTGGGGATTCTCTAACCACTAGGCTACCTGCCACCCCATGGGTGAACAGGGAGTACAGGAGGGGGCTGAGCATGCACCCTTGTACAGGGAGTACAGGAGGGGGCTTAGCACGCACCCTTGTGGGGCCCCAGTGTTGAGGATCAGCAAAGAGGAGGTGTTGTTTCCTATCTTCACCACCTGTGGGCTACCCATCAGGAAGTCCAGGACCCAGTTGCTCTTGTCCAGATGGGATAGGGCAGTGTGCAGTGTGGTGGCGAGTGCATCGTCTGTAGATCTATTGGGGCGGTAAGCAAATTGAAATGGGTCTAGTGTGGCAGGAAAGGTGGAGGTGACATGGTCCTTGACTAGTCTCTGAAAGAGCTGAGTATTACGGGGCGATAGTCATTTAGTTCAATTACCTTTGGTTTCTTAGGTACAGGGACAATGGTGGCCATCTTGAAGCATGTGGGGATAATAGACTGGGATAGGGATATCTGTAAACAAACCAGACCAGCTGGTCTGCGCATGCTTTGAGGACGCGGCTAGGGATAACATCTGGGACGGCAGCCTTGCGAGGGTTAACACGCTTAAATGTCTTACTCAAATCGGCCATGGAGAAGGAGAGCCCACAGTCCTTGATAGCGGGCTGCATCGGTGGCACTGTATTATCTTCAAAGCAAGCGAAGAAGGTGTTCAGCCTGTTCGGAAGCAAGACGTCGGTGTCTGCGGCGTGGTTAGTTTTCCTTTCATAATCCGTGATTGTCTGTAGACCCTGCCACATACGTCTCTTGTCTGAGCCATTGAACTGGGACTCATCTTTGTCCCTATACCGACATTTAGCCTGCTTGATTGCTTTGCAGAGGGAATAACTCCACCGTTTGTATTCTTCCATATTCCCAGTCTTCTTGGCCTGGTTATATTCTCCACCCGGCCCAGCCAGAAGAGGACTGCCCCCCCCCCCCCCCCCCCCCCCCCCCCCCCCAGAGCCTGGTTCCTCTCTAGGTTTGTGACATCTGCTGATGTAAAAAGGGCTTCATAAATACATTTGATTTGATAGAAAACAATCATTATCTGTGATTCAAAGGACAGTGTCTTCTGTCTATAGTTGAGTGTGATTTGGCATAGTCAGTTTTCAATGAAAATGTCCACATTCAAGTGGTCAGACAGATGTGCCAGTAATAGAA
Source organism: Oncorhynchus mykiss (assembly GCF_013265735.2). Lineage (NCBI taxonomy): Eukaryota > Metazoa > Chordata > Actinopteri > Salmoniformes > Salmonidae > Oncorhynchus > Oncorhynchus mykiss. The sequence goes on along the minus strand of NC_048580.1, from coordinate 65,056,320 downwards.
TATATATATATATATAAAATACTGTATACACTTGACAGTACTCTACGTGATCCATAGAAGACAAACATACTTACGTGTCTCAGGTTATTATATACAGTAATTAATACACACCCTCTGCTGGAAACAAAGTGTTTTGTAGCTATTTCAGCCTCCGTCCTGTGGGGTAGAGTTAATATGATCAACATGTTATGGGAAAGACCTTGAGTTACCTCCAAATACCTCCCTTTAAGTATGGCAGAGGACGGGGCCATTACAAACATTCAATGTTTCATTAATATAGGATGTGGCTGGGAGTTTAGCTGCAGCATGGGCCAGGGATTTCTGAAACACACATTTACACACATACACACAAACACACACACACACACACACACAAACGCCTGTACGTCACAAGTGCATGCAAACACACATGCATGCAAGCACGTACGCACACACACACACACTCACACATAAACACACACACACACACACACACACAGACACATACACACACACACACACACACACACACACACACACACACACACACACACACACACACACACACACACACACACACACACACACACACACACACACACACACACATACACACACACACACACAGGCAGAATGTACAGACTCATGTATAGCAATGTCACCTAATAACCCATCAGCCCAAGCCAAACCAGGCGGGTGTGTGTGTGTGCATGTGCGTGTGTTTCACCAAAACATGGAGAACTGCAGATCCATAGCCTTGCAGGTGTCAGGTGTAATCAGTGTGTGTGACAGGGGACACCCTCTCCAGCTGGGTACTGTTTCTGCTCTGCGTTGGCACCTCCTGGCATTGGGCAAACACACACACACACTGCTGCTTTACCTCCTGGCACAGAGCACACCTGTCACAGTCTGTGAGTGGAGACAGGACACCTGAACAGGAGGAATGAGGGAGTGGGAGAAGAGAAAATAAATGGAAGGAGAGGGAAAATAAAGCTCATTAATTAACTATCAGAAACAACCCTCTGTAATAGGACTGCCACGGATACAGTAATATGGTCACTCTTCACATGGTCACTCTTCACATGGTCACTCTTCACATGGTCACTCTTCACATGGTCACTCTTCACATGGTCACTCTTTTCATATGGTCATTCTTCACATGGTCACTCTTTTCATATGGTCACTCTTCACATGGTCACTCTTTTCATATGGTCACTCTTTTCACTTAAACAGGTATCTTTTTATTCTGTTTCTATTGCCTATGCAGGTTGCCAGAAGCAACTGAGATCAGTCACAGAGTAAAGTCAACTCTGGGATCGTCCTCCTGAACTCCTGGATTAACGACAGGGCTTCCATTGACTATTACATTACACCTAGACAAATCACATCACATTTTATTTGTCACATGCGCTCCAAAAAACAGGTGTAGACCTTACCGTGAAATGCTTGCTTACGAGGTAATTGAGGTAATATGTACATGTAGGTAGGGGTAAAGTAAAGTAAAGTGAATATGCATAGATAATAAACAGACAGCAGCACCATGTGAAGAGTGTGAAGGAATGTGTGTGTGTGATGTTTGTGTTTGTGTCCGTGTGTGTTGGAGTGTCTTTGTAACGTGTGTGGTTGGAGTGTCATTGTAACATGTGTGGTTGTGTGGTTAGAGTGTCATTGTAACATGTGTGGTTGTGTGGTTAGAGTGTCATTGTAACATGTGTGGTTGTGTGGTTAGAGTGTCATTGTAACATGTGTGGTTGTGTGGTTAGAGTCCAGTGAGTGTACTGTACATCGAGGCTGTGCAAGAGAATCAGTGCAAAATATAATAAGAAATACTAATCAAATCAGGGGTCAATGCATATAGCCATTAGATGAACTGTTCAGCAGTATTATGTCTCAGGGGTAAAAGCTGTTAAGGAGCCTTTTGCTCCCAGACTTGGCAATCCGGTGCCTCCTGCCATGCGATAGCAGAGAGAACAGTCTATGACTTGGATGGCTGGAGTCTTTGACCATTTTTAGTGCCTTCCTCTGACACCGGCTGGTATAGAGGTCCTGGATAGTAGGAAGTTTGGCGCACTACCCTCTGTAGCGCCTTGCGGTCACACGCCGAGCAGTTGCAAAACCAAGCAATGATGCAACTAGTCAGGATGCTCTCGATGGTGCAACTAGTCAGGATGCTCTCGATGATGCAACTAGTCAGGATGCTCTCGATGGTGCAACTAGTCAGGATGCTCTCGATGGTGCAACTAGTCAGGATGCTCTCGATGGTGCAACTAGTCAGGATGCTCTCGATGGTGCAACTAGTCAGGATGCTTTCGATGGTGCAGCTAGTCAGGATGCTCTCGATGGTGCAACTAGTCAGGATGCTCTCGATGGTGCAGCTAGTCAGGATGCTCTCCATGGTGCAGCTGTGTAACTTTTTCAGGATGTGAGGTCACCCATGCCCTTGAATGAATCCGGGCCTTAGCCATGATCAGGAAAAGTGACTCCATATTAGTAAACACATTACATCTGCTAAAAGCTAAAACTAGCCATATATTTTCTCCTGTTGGCTGATGATAAGACAAAGCAATGTTAGGGTTAGTTCAACATAGGGTTAATGTTGATATGTGGTGATTTATCCATTACATTAGTGGTGATTCACATCAGGCTCAGCCTTCAGCCCTGTCCTACAAACTATGCACCTTCATCCTTATACAGAATAAACATCCTGTTATCTTATCCTAAATTTACCATGTAATACTCTCTAATATACACTCTCCCCAGATGCACACACACCTTCACGTACTGTACACGCATGGACGTGTGTGTGGAGGAGGTGATAGGTGGATGACTAACAGCAGGATGGCCCAGTTTCAGGGATAATGAAATACTGGACCCTCTGCTGCTACACTTAGGAAGATTAAACCCCCGATTCATCAATATCACACACACACACACACACACACACACACACACACACACACACACACACACACACACACACACACACACACACACACAAGCACAAATTAGCCTGCAGTGACTGTTTGTTATCCACAGATTATAAACACATGAGTTATTAACATTGGCCCCTCTTCTCCAAACGGAACACAAAAGCCAGGCATCTGGCGAGAGGAGCATATCTGAACTGGAATTATCTGGTTAAATAAACAGTAAGATACTACAGGCCTGTTTGGGAGGAGTTGTCAGGAGTGGTGGCTAAATCCAGTGTCCTTCACTGGAGCAGCTGAGCTGTAGGGTAGAGTAGCTAACAGTCACACAGCTAGCATAGGAAGGCCTGTGTTAGAAACCCACTGTGGACTCATTGGACAGATAACTGTGTGAAATCAGAAGACCGTGAACTGTAAATACCCTTTCTGAACTTAATAACTTCTCAGGGTCCAGAGTCTTTGTTGGTTTTCACTGACAGCCTCAGTCACAGCAATCACACTCAACTCAGCAGCCTGCTACGTCAGTTCAACGTCCTAGAACAATGTCAGAAAATAACAGAGGTCTGACTTTTCAACCTATTCTTTGAAAGGCCTTTGTGAACCCTCCGTAGCAGATGTTATGATTGGACGGACGGGTGGAAGGAAGCTGGACTAGAGCCGAACAGAGCAGACCAGAGGATGAAACAGTGGCCAGTAAGACGTCTCTGAGAATGACACTGTTCCTCAATAGATCTCCTCAATGACCCACAGAAACACACTGTACCATGATCTGATCCTGCACGTTCTCAGAGCTGGTATCACTCTCTAGTAATACGATTTCTAGACAATACCCATAAACCACTGCTCTCCTGATCTTCCTCTCTTTTTGTATTCTTTCTTTTCCCTGTTCTCTCTTTGTTTTCCTTGTTCTCTCTCTCTCTCTCTCTCTCTCTCTCTCTCTCTCTCTCTCTCTCTCAGAGTGCGAAGAAGATCAACCAGATGCTAGACCAGTTTGACGTGTATATTGATGAATAAGGTTAGTGGATTGTGGGAGAATACACTGATCCTAGACCAGTTTGACATGTATATTGAGGGATAAGGTTAGAGGATTGTAGGATGATACACTGATTGTAGATCTGTGCGTTAAGGCAACGTCTACCCTGAGCGAGTTCCAAACCAACAGAAATCCTTTATGATACAGGCCACAGTGTCTGACCAATGATGCTCTGCAATTGCAGTATCATTAGGGACTATAACTACAGTACAGCAGTGAAATAAACACATATTGTAATCAACTCATTCAGCTGGAGTCAGAGCTGTGGGACCTAGGGTGTCATGGCCGATCGCTCCCTCACCGCAAACACGTCAACACAGAACACAACACCGCCGTGACGTTACATCCTCTGAGCGCTCCAGACAGTTACAGTGAGAGAGAGAGCAGGAGGACCGCACATACGCACAAAAACACACACAAACATACACAAACACACACACCCACACACATCCACACACACCCACACATGGCCAACTGCGGTATTGAGAGTGAAAAAAAGCAGGACTGCATGGCTCAAGTCAGAACAGGCCTTAGAAAATGTTCCATGGGTGAATAGGGTAATAAGGGCTGAGGGAGGGGTGAGAGTGGATGAGATGGGGTAGGAGGGGGTGAGAAGGGTGAGAGAGCAGTGGGAGGGGGTGAGTAGGGTAATAAGGGCTGAGGGAGGGGTGAGAGCGAGTGAGATGGGGTAGGAGGGGGTGAGAAGGGTGAGAGAGCAGTGGGAGGGGGTGAGAGAGCAGTGGGAGGGGGTGAGAGTGCGTGAGATGGGGTGAGAGGGGGTGAGAGGAGGTAAGATAGGGGTGATATGGGGGGTGAGACAGGGGGTGAGAGGGGGACACAGGGGCGTTTACGTGTCACATTGGCGCTGTTATTTTTCTGTGAGGGACTGCGGTTGTAACACTAGCCCTCCTTTCACTGCTCTGCTATGTAGAAGAAGGGCGTCTAAGACCTCTGCAACGTCCCAAGACTTCTGCTAATTGGACTGCTCTTAGACTGGCGTCATCACACACACACACACGCACGCACGCACGCACACACACACACACACACACACACACACACACACACACACACACACACAAGCACACACAAGCACACACAAGCACACATAAGCACACACAAGCACACACAAGCACACACAAACACACACACACTCCCTCTCTCTTTCATACACATGCTCACACAGACAACTTCAATAACCACAGAGTGCTGTCCACACGGTTCAGCCGAGGTTAGATGGAAAGTGCTCCAGCTGTACTATAGAGATACAAATAAAATATGACACGTGTAACACATATACATACACACACACACACGCACGCACGCACGCACGCACACACACACACACACACACACACACACACACACACACACACACACACACACACACACACACACACACACACACACACAAAGTTGCTCTGAAACTCCATGTTGATCATGAAATACCCAGCCAGGTCGTTCAAGATTGACGTCAAAATTGTCCAGAGGGTGTCGGGAAATGTCTTCACTAGGAGTATGGTCTGAGCGCTATTTAGTAAGCTTGGATTTCGCTAGGGCATCGTGAACAGGGAAAGTGAGTAGGTGAAATCCCATGTCTCTGGATCAGGTTTCATGTTCGATCCCAGCAGTGGACTGTTATATTTTAACCATATCCCAAACCTTAACCCTTACTTTAACCATTCAGAATGAGTCCCAAACCTTAACCCTTACCTTAACCATTCAGAATGAGTCCCAAACCTTAACCCTTACCTTAACCATTCAGAATGAGTCCCAAACATTAACCCTTACCTTAACCATTCAGAATGAGTCCCAAACCTTAACCCTTACCTTAACCATTCAGAATGAGTCCCAAACATTAACCCTTACCTTAGCCATTCAGAATGAGTCCCAAACCTTAACCCTTACCTTAACCATTCAGAATGAGTCCCAAACCTTAACCCTTACCTTAACCATTCAGAATGAGTCCCAAACCTTAACCCTTACCTTAACTATTCAGAATGAGTCCCAAACCTTAACCCTTACCTTAGCCATTCAGAATGAGTCCTTAACATTAACCCTTACCTTAACCATTCAGAATGAGTCCCAAACCTTAACCCTTACCTTAACCATTCAGAATGAGTCCCAAACCTTAACCCTTACCTTAACCATTCAGAATGAGTCCTTAACCTTAACCCTTACCTTAACCATTCAGAATGAGTCCCAAACATTAACCCTTACCTTAACCATTCAGAATGAGTCCCAAACATTAACCCTTACCTTAACCATTCAGAATGAGTCCCAAACCTTAACCCTTACCTTAACTATTCAACTTAACCCTAAAATTAACCCTTAACTTTTACATTTGACATTTGGAGAACATCGATGAACATCAAAATAATTCTGCAGTGAGACTGTGAGAGCTTGTTGGAAATACCAGAACAATCACATCAAATCTAACATGAGCTTCAATCAGTGCATTAGGATTAATAGCTGTGGGATGCAGTCCAGCCTCCAACTGATTCATATGACATCAATCCAATGTAAACACTGATACTAATGAACTGTGATCAGAGCTGTATTAAACATGCTTGGAATAGTCAAACTCAACTGAATAAATGCTTGTTCAGGGAGTTAGGGGTGTGTGTTAGGACCAACAGCGACTAAGTGATTTCGGGGTGAGATGAGGTTGTGGATCAACAGCGACTAAGTTATTTCGGGGTGAGCTGGGGTTGTGGGCCAACAGAGACTTTAATTTTCACTCCTGATACAGTGGGACTTACCCCTCCCTCTGTCTGTCACTCCATCTCTCCCCTCCTCTCTACTCTCTCTTTGTCTCTCCATCTCTCACCTCCTCTCTTCTCTCTCCATCTCTCACCTCCTCTCTTCTCTCTCTTTTGTCTCTCCATCTCTCACCTCCTCTCTTCTCTCTCTTTGTCTCTCCATCTCTCACCTCCTCTCTTCTCTCTCTTTTGTCTCTCCATCTCTCACCTCCTCTCTTCTCTCTCTTTTGTCTCTCCATCTCTCACCTCTTCTCTTCTCTCTCTTTTGTCTCTCCATCTCTCACCTCCTCTCTTCTCTCTCTTTGTCTCTCCATCTCTCACCTCCTGCTTTCACCCTTCCTCCTGGCAGTCCCTCCTTTCTCCTCTTCACACCTCTTCTTATCCAACCCCTGTGAACATACAGAAAGTCGAACTCACACCATCACAATACGATGCTAGAAACTGTGGGACATTTCAACACCAAATATTGACACACACTACACCCTGGAGTTGGAGTGACATCATCAAAGTAGGCGTCTGTGTAGATGGGGGATCTTCAAGCCACTTCCTGTGTGGCTGAGCCAATAGGAATGTCCCTGCGGGCGGCCATGCCAGCTGTGGGCGTTTGAAGCCGTGTGGTGCCTGACAGATTGGTACTCCATCCCTCACGTCACTTTTCATCACATCGACAAAGAGTCTGTTGAATATGCAGATCAGTCACTCTACAGACCAAGTCAGGAAAACCTCCCAAGTTTGTTTAGGCAAACGAAGAGAGGAATGCTGGATATATTTGTGGATATGATTGGTTGTGCATGGTTTTCTGTTTGTAGCTGATGGGGGTAGAGGGCAGGGGGAAGAATGTGACGGGGAGGAGGATGGCATGGAAGATACAACAGATACACCTCGTCACTCCCTCAGTCTAACTAAACACGTCTGTTTTCCCATACTCCAGCTATAGCGTGTTGTGGTCAATAAGTCTGTGTGTGTGGTCTGAGTGTGGTTGAACCGTTCTTAATCAATACCATTGCCGTGGTCTTCAAGGAAAACCTCCAATAATCTCTTCAAATAGAGGACAAGTGGTTTGTCCTTCACTTGACTGCCTCTGTGAGTGTACATGCATGCATGGTTGTGTGTCTGTGTACATCAAATCAAATAAAATGTTATTTGTCACATGCGCCGAATACAAACAAACAGCGAGTGTACAAAAGGGGGATGGGGGGGTCAATGTAAATTATCCGGTGGCGATTTTATGTACAGCAGTCTTATGGCTTGGGGGAAGAAGCTGTTGAGGAGCCTTTTGGTCCTTTTGCACCTCGACTTGGTGCTCCGGTACCGCTTGCGATGCGGTAGCAGAGAAAACAGTCTGTATTTTATTTAACATTTGTTTATCTAGACAAGTCAGTTAATACTTCTTCGGGATCGGAGTCCCTTCCCCGAGACGGTTGAGCTAACGTAGGCTAATGCGATTAGCATGAGGTTGTAAGTAACAAGAACATTTCCCAGAACATAGACATATCTGATAATGTCAGAAAGATTAAATTCTTGTTAATCTAACTGCACTGTCCAATTTACAGTAGCTATTACAGTGAAAGAATACCATTCTATAGTTTGAGGAGAGTGCACAATTTTGAACATGAAACTAATTAGGCACATTCGGGCAATTTTGAACAGAAATAAAATGGTTCATTGGATCAGCCTAAAACTTTGCACATACACTGATGCCATCTAGTGGTCAAAATCTAAATTGCACCTGGGCTGCAATAATACATTATGGCCATTCTCTTGAAATTCAAAGATGATGGTACAAACAAATTACAAAAGAACGGTTGTTTCTTTCTTTGTATTATCTTTTACCAGATCTATTGTGTTATATTCTACCACATTCCTTTCACATTTCCATAAACTTCCAACTGTTTCCTTTCAAATGATACCAAGAATATGCATATCCTTGCTTCAAGGCCTGAGCTACAAGCAGTTAGACTTGGGTATGTCATTTTAGGCAAAAGTTGGAAAAAGGGGCTAATCCTTAAGAACAAATTATTATTTACAATGATGGCCTAAGAACAGTGGGTTAACTGCCTTGTTCAGGGGCAGAAAGACACATTTTTACCTTGTCAGCTCAGAGATTTGATCTTGTTCGGTTACTGGCCCAACGCTCGAACCGCTAGGCTACCTGCCGCCCCAAAACAGTAGAAAACGGTCTATAACTTTGGTGCCTCGAGTCTTATGGGCTTTCCTCTGGCCTATTATATAGGTCCTGGATAGCAGGAAGCTTGGCCCCAGTGATGTATTGGGACATTCGGACTACTCTCTGCAGCGCCTTACGGTCAGATGCTGAGCAGCTGCCATACCAGGCGGTGATGCAACCGGTCAGGATGCTCTCGATGGTGCAGCTGCAGAACCTTTTGAAGATCTAGGGACCCATGCCAAATTGTTCAGTCTCCTGAGGGGGAAAAGGTTTTGTCGTGCCCTCTTCACAACTTTCTTGGTATGTTTGGACCATGATAGTTCGTTGGTGATATGGACACCAACGAACTTGAAACTCTCGACCCTCTCGACCCACTACAGCCTCGTCGATGTTAATGGGGGCCTGTTCGGTCCGCCATTTCCTGTAGTCCACGATCAGCTCCTATGTCTTGGTCACATTGAGGGAGAGGTTGTTGTCCTTGCACCACACTGCCTGTTCTCTGACCTCCTCTCTATAGGCTGTCTCATCTTTGTCGGTTATCAGGCCTACCACTGTTGTGTCATCAGCAAACTTAATGATGATGCTGGAGTCGTGTTTCGGGACTAAGTATACACCCCTGAGGTGCCCCAGTGTTAAGGATCAGCGTGGCAGACATGTTGTTGCCTACTCTTACCACCTGGGGGCGGCCCATCAGGAAGTCCAGGATCCAGTTGCAGAGGGAGGTGTTTAGTCCCAGGGTCCTTAGCTTAGTGATCAGCTTCGTGGGCACTATGGTGTTGAACGCTGAGCTGTAGTCAATGAACAGCATTCTCACATAGGTGTTCCTTTTGTCCAGGTGAGAAAGGGCTGTGTGGAGTGGGATTGAGATTGCGTCATCTGTGGATCTGTTGGGGCGGTAAGGGAATTGGAGAGGGTCCAGGGTGTCCGGAGGAGGCTGTTGATGTATGACATGACCAGCCTTTCAAAGCACTTCATGGCTACCGACGTGAGTGCCATGGGTGGTAATCGTTTAGGCAGGTTACCTTAGTGTTCTTGGGCACAGGGACTATGGTGGTCTGCTTGAAACATGTAGGCATTACAGACTCGGTCAGGGAGAAGTTGAAAATGTCAGTGAAGACACTTGACAGTTGGTCTGCACATGCTTGAGTACATGTCCTGGTAATCCGTCTGGCCCAGTGGCTTTGTGAATGTTGACCTGTTTAAAAGTTTTGTTCACATCTGTTACAGAGAGCGTTTTCACACAGTCATCCAGAACAGCTGGTGCTCTCGTGCATGCTTCAGTGTTGCTTGCCTCAAAGCAAGCATAAAAGGCATTTAGCTCGTCTGGTAGGCTCGTGTCACTGGGTGCACAGCTGTGTTTGTGTTGTGCGTGGATGTACAGGTAACTGCCAAAATAATGGAAACACGAGTAAATGAGGGATTCAAAGTGTATTGGAAGCAGGTACTTCCACACAGATGTGGTTCCTGAGTTAATTAAGCAATTAACATCCTATCATGCTCAGGGTCATGTAAGAAAGTATTGGTCAGACCATTATTTTGGCCACCCCTGGCTATTTCCCCATAGCATGACAATGCCCCCATCCACCGGACACGAATGGGTACTGAATGGTTTGATGAGCATGAAAATCATGTAGGCCGTCACTGCAAATAAGAATTTGTTCTTAGTAACTGAGTTGTCTAGTTAAATAAAGGCTACATAAATAAAACATTCAAATCTCAGATCTCAACCCAACACTTATGGGAGATTCTCGAGCGACGCCTGAGACAGCGTTTTCCACATTCAACAAAATCTATGTCAAGGTGCATTTAAGTTGTTCTGGCTGGTGGTGTCCCAACACCCTATTAAGACACTTTATGTTGGTGTTTCTTTTATTTTGGCACTTAGCTATATGTCACTACAATGGGTGGGTCTAATCCTGAATGCTGATTGGTTAATACCGCATTTCAGCCAGTGTCTATTGGACAAGTTACCACCGGCTAAATCTATGATGTTAAAATGCCTATTTACTTTGTTTACTCCCATCTGACTACACAATCCACTGTCTTATCAGCCCAGGCAGGGAAGTTATAAACTTGATCTCCACTATAAAAAGCAACTTGACATTATCTCAAATTTCTTTTACACTGACATTTAGTTTTCAACAGCGGAGATTTGTATAAACCTTGCTGTCTGTCTCTCCGACATTTGCAACATTGTTTCAATATTCAAATTCAATCTCATGCTATCCCATAGTAATTAACGTGTAGGGGTTGGGAGTTGGGAGGAGGCAGACAGGCAGTCGAAATCATGAATCAGCTGGCAGTTTGATAGCTAACAAGCAAGGGATAAGAACGTTGCCAGCCAGTATGGCAATGAAACATTTAGAACGAACGACTGGGTTGCGTCCATAGATACAGAACAAAAAGACTGAACGACTGGGTCGAGTCTCTGGCAATCGATTGAACAAACAACCAGCCGGCTTAGGTAGCAACCCTAGATTTGTGTCCGGACTATATCTTGTGGAAGGTTGAAATAGTATGAAAATATTAAACCAAAAAACGTTTTTAATTAAAATATGTCAATCATTATTTGAGCATGTTGGTTAACCGTTATGTAAAAGTGATAATGCCCTTGAAGCCAGTGTTTGGAGGATATACAGTGGGGCAAAAAAGTATTTAGTTAGCCACCAATTGTGCAAGTTCTCCCACTTAAAAAGACGAGAGAGGCCTGTAATTTTCATCATAGGTACAATTCAACTATGAAAGACAAAATGAGAAAAAAAAATCCAGAAAATCACATTGTAGGATTTTTAATGAATTTATTTGCAAATTATGGTGGAAAATAAGTATTTGGTCAATAACAAAAGTTTATGTCAATACTTTGTTATATACCCTTTGTTGGCAATGACAGAGGTCAAACGTTTTCTGTAAGTCTTCACAAGGTTTTCACACACTGTTGCTGGTATTTTGGCCCATTCCTCCATGCAGATCTTCTCTAGAGCAGTGATGTTTTGGGGCTGTTGCTGGGCAACACGGACTTTCAACTCCCTCCAAAGATTTTCTATGGGGTTGAGATCTGGAGACTGGCTAGGCCACTCCAGGCCCTTGAAATGCTTCTTACGAAGCCACTCCTTCGTTGCCCGGGCGGTGTGTTTGGGATCATTGTCATGCTGAAAGACCCAGCCACGTTTTATCTTCAATGCCCTTGCTGATGGAAGGAGGTTTTCACTCAAAATCTCACGATACATGGCCCCATTCATTCTTTCCTTTACACGGATAAGTCGTCCTGATCCCTTTGCAGAAAAACTGCCCCAAAGCATGATGTTTCCACCCCAATGCTTCACAGTAGGTATGGTGTTCTTTGGATGCAACTCAGCATTCTTTGTCCTCCAAACACGACGAGTTGAGTTTTTACCAAAAAGTTATATTTTGGTTTCATCTGACCATATGACATTCTCCCAATCTTCTTCTGGATCATCCAAATGCTCTCTAGCAAACTTCATATGGGCGTGGACATGTACTGGCTGAAGCAGGGGGACACGTCTGGCACTGCAGGATTTGAGTCCCTGGCGGTGTAGTGTGTTACTAATGGTAGGCTTTGTTACTTTGGTCCCAGCTCTCTGCAGGTCATTCACTAGGTCCCCCCGTGTGGTTCTGGGATTTTTGCTCACCGTTCTTGCGATAATTTTGACCCCACGGGGTGAGATCTTGCGTGGAGCCCCAGATCGAGGGAGATTATCAGTGGTCTTGTATGTCTTCCATTTCCTAATAATGGCTCCCACAGTTGATTTCTTCAAACCAAGCTGCTTACCTATTGCAGATTCAGTCTTCCCAGCCTGGTGCAGGTCTACAATTTTGTTTCTCGTGTCCTTTGACAGCTCTTTGGTCTTGGCCATAGTGGAGTTTGGAGTGTGACTGTTTGAGGTTGTGGACAGGTGTCTTTTATACTGATAACAAGTTCAAACAGGTGCCATTAATACAGGTAATGAGTGGAGGACAGAGCAGCCTCTTAAAGAAGAAGTTACAGGTCTGTGAGAGCCAGAAATCTTGCTTGTTTGTAGGTGACCAAATACTAATTTTTTTCTCTCATTTTGTCTGTCATAGTTGAAGTGTGCCAATGATGAAAATTACAGGCCTCTCTCATCTTTTAAGTGGGAGAACTTGCACAATTGGTGGCTGAGTAAATACTTTGCCCCACTGTATATTTGCACGCTTTGCCAATATATCAACATCCGTGCCAATATATCAACATCCGTGCCAATATATCAACATCCGTGCCAATATATCAACATCCGTGCCAATATATCCTCCAAACACTGGCTTCGAGGGCATCATTCATTAAATGTGTGTTTGCTTATGAATTAGCCATGACCAACACATCATTAAAACAGCTCAGAGAAGTCGGTGTCTGACTCCATGTCATTGGACATTTATCTCAGGGCATAAGAGGAGCCTCTTGGTAAACATAATGAGGACCAGAACAGAGCACCACTGGAGATTCTCACAGTGATCAGTTGATTCTCTCTCACACATGCAAACGAACACACACACACACACACACACACACACACACACACACACACACACACACACACACACACACACACACACACACACACACACACACACACAGCACTGTTGGGCATTGTCATAGTCTAGTGGGTCCTCTCTCTTTGGGGTTTCCGCTAAAGACATCATACATCCCGGATCACTAGGAAGGGAACCTCTTTTCACATCAATACTGTTTCCCTCACGTTCAGCAGCCAACCCCCTTTGTGTATGTGAGTGTTTTTGTGTCTCTGTGTCTGTGTTTGCGCACACATACATGAATGCACAGGCTGTTCCCTAGAAGTTGGAATGCATGCATGTTTTCGCCGGGGTACACTGAGTGTGAGCATCTGCGTGCGTGCGTGCGTGCGTGCGTGCGTGCGTGCGTGCGTGTGCGTGTGTGTGTTTACCCTCTATATAGCGTGATGGAAAAACATACCAGACAATGGAATAGCAATAATTAGTCCAACACTGGGCTCAGGAGTGGTAACAGTGGTGCCCATTTGAACAACTTTCTCTATCTTTCTTATCTTTTCTTATCTGTAGAACCAATCCGTTCTCCTAGTTTGGCTTTGTTCCATATCGGATGCATATCGGATGCAGTTTCCCATAACTCAGTGAGCGGACAGGAAGTAATGGCCGAGCGGATCGGACGAGCTCCGACCCAGAACCTCTCCGAGCCCATTACGGAATGATGGATGAGAGCTGCAGGATCAGGGAATGGGACAGATAGAGTACACCACGGAATGGTAGAGCCTGGAATACAAAGGGCTTGAAATGAAAAATTGAAAAATGACCAAAATAATTCAATTCGATATGATAGAACTCTGTATGGGAACAGTGGGAATGATCAGAGCATCAGCTTTCTGTGAGGGTTCAGATGAGAAAACAGAATGTTCTAAATGAAAAACAATGTTCAGCATTCCAGCAGGTCACCGTGTATCCCAGAGGGCCAGTGAAAAGCAGGCTCTGTGGTGGCAGCTCAAGGCAGCTCAGAGGCCTGCTGTCATTGGTCTCTCTGCTTGTTGTTCTCTACTCTCAGCTGGAGGGAGAAAACACACATACATATATAGACACCCGCACACACAGTGGTACACTTGAGGGGTGACAACATCTGTGCGTATGTGTGTGTGTCTCTGTGTGTGTCTGTCTGTGTGTACATGTGCGCATTTGTGTTCATGTGTGTGTTTTGTGAGAATGAACGTGTAAGTGTGAGAGAGAAAATGTTTTTAAATGTTTCTTAAACAAATACAGATGCATTTTATGGTTGGACTAAGACTGGTGTGTCACAGTCCCCATTGTCTCTCTGTCTGGGGGAAGCCTTAGGCCACACACACACACACACACACACACACACACACACACACACACACACACACACACACACACACACACACACACACACACACACACACACACACACACACACACACACACACACACACACACACACACACACACACACACACACACACACACACACACACACAGAGCCACCAAACATTTCGATCCATCATTGAACAGAACAAAGTAGGATTAAAACAGATGATGATGCCCTCCATTAGTAGTCATGGGAAGAACAACATGGCTGCTGTCTGTGAAGGCTGGCCTGGCTGTTAGCATGGTCGTTAGTCTGGAGTCACACAGAGGAGTGATCAGCCGAGTCTCCCTTCTCAGCTCAGCACAGCGCAGCTGTCAATCACTCACCACTGACAACTACAGTAAAACCAACAATACCCAAAACTAAGTGACTTTAAATATCTTTTTTATTTCAAAAGTACACAAACAGGACCAATATCGTTCAATAAGGCAAAGCTCAAATGTTACAACCACTCATATCAGAGGACTCAAAGTCTCATTGTCACAGTTTATGGGTACCACTTGCAAATCATAAATACAACTTCATGTTTTTATATATATATAGAAGATATCTATCTTTTTTTCTCATCATTGTAGTTTTTGAGTTGAAAAACTCATCTTTAACAGACATTATTACTCCAGCCACTGATATCAATATTATAATTAGTATGATTTGATCTTCATAGTCTGTTCATGAGAAGGCTGATGTCTCAATGGGAAGGTGTGAGTCTCTGTCATATTTTACGGAGGATGATTGCATTCAACAAAATCCATTATTCTCTTACCATTGCTTTTTCTACCTATTTTTCTCCTTTGCCCTCATTTCCTTCTCTCTCTCTCTCTCTCTCTCTCCCTCTGTCTGTCTCTCTCTCTCTCTCTCTCTCTCTGTCTGTCTCTCTCGCTCTCTCTTTCTCTCCCTCCCCCCCCCCCCCCTCTCTCTCTCTCTCTCTCTCTCTCTCTCTCTTTCTCTCCCTCTCTCTGTCTCTCTCTCTCTCTCTCTCTCCCTCCCTCGCTCTCTGTCTCTCTCTCCTTCGCTCGCTCTCTCTCTCTCCCTCTCTCTCTGTATGTCTTCTGGGCTGTGTCTATACTCAGGTGACTCCTGGGCCCAATCCAAAACCAAACCTTAGCCCCTAAACCCCAATGTACTTCCCCTTGCCCCTACACCCTAATCCCTTGCAGGTGTAGATCTGAAGGGTTAAATTAACTAACACATTTTAAAATGTTTTATTTGTCTTGTCTCCAGAGTTACAGTGCATTGTGAAAGTATTCGGCCCCCTTGAACTTTGCGACCTTTTGCCACATTTCAGGCTTCAAACATAAAGATATAAAACTGAAGAATCAACAACAAGTGGGACACAATCATGAAGTGGAACGACATTTATTGGATATTTAAAACTTTTTTAACAAATCAAAAACTGAAAAATTGGGCGTGCAAAATTATTCAGCCCCCTTAAGTTAATACTTTGTAGCGCCACCTTTTGCTGCGATTACAGCTGTAAGTCGCTTGGGGTATGTCTCTATCAGTTTTGCACATCGAGAGACTGACATTTTTTCCCATTCCTCCTTGCAAAACAGCTCGAGCTCAGTGAGGTTGGATGGAGAGCATTTGTGAACAGCAGTTTTCAGTTCTTTCCACAGATTCTTGATTGGATTCAGGTCTGGACTTTGACTTGGCCATTCTAACACCTGGATATGTTTATTTTTGAACCATTCCATTGTAGATTTTGCTTTATGTTTTGGATCATTGTCTTGTTGGAAGACAAATCTCCGTCCCAGTTCTTCCAGAATGGTCCTGTATTTGGCTCCATCCATCTTCCCATCAATTTTAACCATCTTCCCTGTCCCTGCTGAAGAAAAGCAGGCCCAAACCATGATGCTGCCACCACCATGTTTGACAGTGGTGATGGTGTGTTCAGGGTGATGAGCTGTGTTGCTTTTACGCCAAACATAACGTCTTGCATTGTTGCCAAAAAGTTAAATTTTGGTTTCATCTGACCAGAGCACCTTCTTCCACATGTTTGGTGTGTCTCCCAGGTGGCTTGTGGCAAACTTTAAACAACACTTTTTATGGATATCTTTAAGAAATGGCTTTCTTCTTGCCACTCTTCCATAAAGGCCAGATTTGTGCAATATACGACTGATTGTTGTCCTATGGACAGAGTCTCCCACCTCAGCTGTAGATCTCTGCAGTTCATCCAGAGTGATCATGGGCCTCTTGGCTGCATCTCTGATCAGTCTTCTCCTTGTATGAGCTGAACGTTTAGAGGGACGGCCAGGTCTTGGTAGATTTGCAGTGGTCTGATACTCCTTCCATTTCAATATTATCGCTTGCACAGTGCTCCTTGGGATGTTTAAAGCTTGGGAAATCTTTTTGTATCCAAATCCGGCTTTAAACTTCTTCACAACAGTATCTCGGACCTGCCTGGTGTGTTCCTTGTTCTTCATGATGCTCTCTGCGCTTTTAACGGACCTCTGAGACTATCACAGTGCAGGTGCATTTATACGGAGACTTGATTACACACAGGTGGATTGTATTTCTCATCATTAGTCATTTAGGTCAACATTGGATCATTCAGAGAACCTCAATGAACTTCTGGAGAGAGTTTGCTGCACTGAAAGTAAAGGGGCTGAATAATTTTGCACGCCCAATTTTTCAGTTTTTGATTTGTTAGAAAAGTTTGAAATATTCAATAAATGTCGTTCCACTTCATGATTGTGTCCCACTTGTTGATTCTTCACAAAACAATACAGTTTTATATCTTTATGTTTGAAGCCTGAAATGTGGCAAAAGGTTGCAAAGTTCAAGGGGGCCGAATACCTTTGCAATGCACTGTATTTTTTGTTGTAGCTAAATACATTTCTAGTAGATGATGAACCCCTTTCATGTGTATTCCTTATACCTGTCCATTCTGTTCAGATCCACAAAACATGCCCAGGGGGTAAGTGTCCAGGGGGTAAGTGCCCAGGGCGGTATATACTAGTGCATAGGGAGGTAGGGGCTAAGTAAATTGGCAATGGGCTACATAAGGGGACATTTCTAGGGGATAGAGGATAAGGCTAGGGGCTAGGGCACAGGCTAGGGCACAGGTGTCAAAGTAATTCCATCTAGGGCCGAGTGTCTGAGACTTGCGAACTTAATAAAGGTCACTGATTAGTTAGGAACTCCCTGGTTGTCTGGGTCTTAAATGGACACTAATTGAACAGAATTAACAAAAACCAACAGACAGTCGGTCCTACATGGAATATGGTTGACACCCCTAGGCTAGAGGAAAGGCTAGGGGAAAGGGGAAAAGCTAGCGGAAAGGCTAGGGGAAAGGCTAGGGGGAGGGCTAGTGGAAAGGCTAGGGGAAAGGCTAGGGGGAGGGCTAGGGGAAGGGCTAGAGGAAAGGCTAGGGGAAAGGCTAGGGGAAAGGCTAGGGGAGGGCTAGGGGAAGGGCTAGGGGAAAGGCTAGGGGAAAGGCTAGGGGAAAGGCTAGGGGTAGGGCTAGAGGAAAGGCTAGGGGAAAGGCTAGGGGGAAGGCTAGGGGAAGGGCTAGGGGAAAGGCTAGGGGAAAGGCTAGGGGAAAAGCTAGGGGAAAAGCTAGGGGGAGGGCTAGGGGAAAGGCTAGGGGAAAGGCTAGGGGAAAAGCTAGGGGAAGGGCTGGGGGAAAGGGTAGGGGAGGTCTAGGGGAAAGGCTAGGGCTATGGGAGGGCTAGGGGAATGGCTAGGGGAAGGGCTAGGGCCAGGGGGAAGGCTAGGGGAAAGACCAGGGGAAGGGCTAGGGGAAAGGCTAGGGGGAGGGCTTTGGGGAAGGGCTAGGGGGAGGGCTAGGGGAAGAGCTAGGGGAAAGGCTAGGGGGAGGGCTAGGGGAAGGGCTAGGGGGAGGGCTTTGGGGAAGGGCTAGGGGGAGGGCTAGGGGGAGGGCTAGGGGAAGGGCTAGGGGGAGGGCTTTGGGGAAGGGCTAGGGGGAGGGCTAGGGGGAGGGCTTTGGGGAGGACTAGGGGGTGGTATTTAGGGTTGGGCTAGGCGGAGGGCTAGGGGAAGGGCTAGGGGAGGGCTAGGGGGATGGCTAGGGGAAGGGCTAGGGGAAGAGCTAGGGGAAGGGCTAGGAGAAGAGCTACGGGAAGGGCTAGGGGAAGAGCTAGGGGAAGGGCTAGGGGAGGGCTAGGGGAAAGACTAGGGGAAGGGCTAGGGGAAGGGCTAGGGAAGGGCTAGGGGAAAGTCTAGGAGAAGAGATAGGGGAAGGGCTAGGGGAAGAGCTAGGGGAAGACTAGGGGAAGAGCTAGGGGGAGGGCTAGGGGAAGAGCTAGGGGAAAGACTAGGGGAAGAGCTAGGGGAAGAGCTAGGTGAAAGACTAGGGGAAGAGCTAGGGGGAGGGCTAGGGGAAGAGCTAGGGGAAGAGCTAGGGGAAGGGCTAGGGGAAGAGCTAGGGGAAGAGCTAGGGGAAGGGCTAGGGGAAGAGCTAGGGGAAGGGCTAGGGGAAGAGCTAGGGGAAAGACTAGGGGAAGAGCTAGGGGAAGAGCTAGGGGAAAGACTAGGGGAAGAGCTAGGGGGAGGGCTAGGGGAAGAGCTAGGGGAAGAGCTAGGGGAAGGGTGAGGGGAAAGACTAGGGGAAGAGCTAGGGGAAGGGCTAGGGGAAGAGCTAGGGGAAGGGCTAGGGGAAGGGCGAGGGGAAAGACTAGGGGAAGGGCTAGGGGAGGGCTAGGGAAAAGACCAGGGGAAGAGCTAGGGGAAGGGCTAGGGGAAGAGCTAGGGGAAATACTAGGGGGAGGGCTAGGGGGAGGGCTAGGGGAAGGGCGAGGGGAAAGACTAGGGGAAGAGCTAGGGGGAGGGCTAGGGGAAGGGCGAGGGGAAAGACTAGGGGAAGAGCTAGGGGAAGAACTAGGGGAAAGACTAGGGGAAGAGCTAGGGGAAGGGCGAGGGGAAAGACTAGGGGAAAAGCTAGGGGGAGGGCTAGGGGGAGGGCGAGGGCGAGGGGAAAGACTAGGGGAAGGGCTAGGGGAAGGGCTTTTGGGAAGGGCTAGGGGGAGGGCTTTTGGGAAGGGCTAGGGGGAGGGCTTTTGGGAAGGGCTAGGGGGAGGGCTTTGGGGAAGGGCTAGGAGAGGGCTAGGGGGAGGGCTTTGGGGAAGGGCTAGGGGTGGTATTTGGGGAAGGGCTAGGGGGAGAGCTAGGGGGAGGGCTAGGGGAAGGGCTAGGGGAAAGGCTAGGGGAAAGGCTAGGGGAAAGGCTAGGGGAAAGGCTAGGGCTAGGATAAGAGCTAGGGGAAAGGCTAGGGGAAGGGCTAGGGGAAAGGGTAGGAGAAGCCTAGAGCCAGGGGAGGGCTAGGGGAAGGGCTAGGGGGAGGGCTAGGGGAGGGCTAGGGGAAGGGCTAGGGGTTGGTTTGTGATTTTTTTAAATGATCTGTGGCGTAGTCAGGGATTCATGTGCATGCCGAGCCGAGCCAATCCCAGCCAAGCCTGGGATTGGGGGGCGTGGCCAGCCCTGGTCACCTAGGAAACAGCACCAGCAGCAGGCAGAGCAGTGTTGCCATTAGTGATGGGGAGAGGTTGAGAGCTCCTCCACACTCCATAGAGTTCTCCTGCAGCAAGAGAAAGAGAAAGTGAGATGGAGAGAGAGAGAAAGATAAAGAAAGAGAGAGAGAAACAGAGAGAGAGAGAGAGAGATAGAGAGAGATAGAGAGAGAGAAAGAAAGAGAGATAGAGAGAGAGATATAGAGAGACAGAGTCAGAGACAGATTAATTAATGGCCCAGCAAAGGTTTAATCCATTGTTACAGTATGGTGAAGCTACGGTCAAGTTATTGTGTAGTTGTGGTGTGGTTGGGGAATGGTTATGGTTTGGTTACCTCTGGGTGGAAGGGGTGGCAGGAGGTTAGGTTGGGCTATGGTTGTGATGTGGTTGGGTTTGGTTACCTCTGGGTGGAAGGGGTGGCAGGAGGTTAGGTTGGGCTATGGTTGTGATGTGGTTGGGTTTGGTTACCTCTGGGTGGAAGGGGTGGCAGAAGGTTAGGTTGTGATGTGGTTGTGATATGGTTGGGTTTGGTTACCTCTGGGTGAAAGGGGTGGCAGGAGGTTAGGTTGTGATGTGGTTGTGATATGGTTGGGTTTGGTTACCTCTGGGTGGAAGGGGTGGCAGAAGGTTAGGTTGTGATGTGGTTGTGATATGGTTGAGTTTGGTTACCTCTGGGTGGAAGGTGTGGCAGAAGGTTAGGTTGTGATGTGGTAGTGATGTGGTTGTGATATGGTTGGGTTTGGTTACCTCTGGGTGGAAGGGGTGGCAGAAGGTTAGGTTGTGATGTGGTTGTGATATGGTTGGGTTTGGTTACCTCTGGGTGGAAGGGGTGGCAGAAGGTTAGGTTGTGATGTGGTTGTGATATGGTTGGGTTTGGTTACCTCTGGGTGGAAGGGGTGGCAGAAGGTTAGGTTGTGATGTGGTTGGGTTTGGTTACCTCTGGGTGGAAGGGGTGGCAGAAGGTTAGGTTGTGATGTGGTTGGGTTTGGTTACCTCTGGGTGGAAGGGGTGGCAGAAGGTTAGGTTGTGATGTGGTTGTGATATGGTTGGGTTTGGTTACCTCTGGGTGGAAGGGGTGGCAGAAGGTTAGGTTGTGATGTGGTTGTGATATGGTTGGGTTTGGTTACCTCTGGGTGGAAGGGGTGGCAGAAGGTTAGGTTGTGATGTGGTTGGGTTTGGTTACCTCTGGGTGGAAGGGGTGGCAGAAGGTTAGGTTGTGATGTGGTTGGGTTTGGTTACCTCTGGGTGGAAGGGGTGGCAGAAGGTTAGGTTGTGATGTGGTTGTGATATGGTTGGGTTTGGTTACCTCTGGGTGGAAGGGGTGGCAGGAGGTTAGGTTGTGATGTGGTTGGGTTTGGTTACCTCTGGGTGGAAGGGGTGGCAGAAGGTTAGGTTGTGATGTGGTTGGGTTTGGTTACCTCTGGGTGGAAGGGGTGGCAGAAGGTTAGGTTGTGATGTGGTTGTGATATGGTTGGGTTTGGTTACCTCTGGGTGGAAGGGGTGGCAGGAGGTTAGGTTGTGATGTGGTTGTGATGTGGTTGGGTTTGGTTACCTCTGGGTGGAAAGGGTGGCAGGAGTCAGGTCGTCTCCGGTCCTTCTGGAACTTCAGTCGTTCACACTTCAGAGACTCGTTATGTGCAGCCGCAGTCAAGGAACGCATGGGAGACTTCACAGTAGAGCACACTACTGGTCCACATTCAAAGCAGCGTGCCACAATATAAGGAGCACCTCACACAAGCACCCTACTTGCTTGTATCCCAGACAACATATGACAGATCAACGTTAAACAGATCAACGCTAAAGTGAATATTGCTTTGGATAGGAATTTCCCTTCTTTTCATTGCAATTCCATGGTTGTAACTAGGAGCTGTGTTCTTCCAGCAGGCTTGCAGCCTGGCCTCTCTATACTGTAGCTCAGCGTCTGCTATTGATCAGGCCCCCATCACTAGCACAGGCCCTTATGAAACATCACACACACACACACACACACACACACACACACTCCGTTGTGAAACAGTCCATCTGTTAGAGCGCCATGCATTGTTTGAAACCCTCAACCCTCCAGCCTCAGATCTCGTACCCAAACATGCACGCGCACAGGCACACACGCACACACACACGCACATGCACACACACATGCACATTCACACACATATGCTCACACACACACACACACACACACACACACACACACACACACACACACACACAGCTCTTTCATCCAACTAACGGAGCAAAGGGCAAACAAACTCTCACCAAACCCGCCCGCAAATTAAAGCGATCTCTGCTTTTCCCATCGTTCCTCTCAGAGGATACAAAACAATAACTCACTGACCATAATGATGCTGACACTGGAATTCATGGGGTGAAAAAGGAGAAATAAGTTGTGTGTATCAAAATACATGAGAAGGGAATAACGTTGTTTTTCTTTTTACTGTGTGACAGCCCCTGAATAAGCAGCTGTGGAGCCAACCGAAGGGGCCGTGGGAGGTGATCACTGATCATATTGAAGTCAGACAAGCTTTAATGAAAACCCTGGAGGTTTTGCTACATTTTGCGGTTGGCTCACACACACACTCAAAAACACATTCACTCCCTGAGTTCGAGAGATGTGAAATCAATTCTACCCGTACCTCTGTACTGTGCCACTCATGCCTTACACCACATCCTCTCCCCCTGTTCCCCTGTCCACACCCCTACACATATCCACACCCATACTGTCCCCGATTTCACCCTTTACTCCACCAGTCCACCCCTTCAAACCGGTCTCTGTGATAAGGATATACATGATCTCGATGGGGTCCATGGTGATTGGAGCAGCATCAGAACAGTCACACTTGTTGTCTACCACCACCATGAAGAGATTACTGCTGGGGATCTGCTGGATCACAAATGATCTGCCAATAGGAAAACACAGAGGAAGGGAAAGGGCGAAAAAGAGAGAGAGAGATGGAGGAGAAATAGAGAGATGGAGGGGAAAGAGAGAGAGATGGAGGAGAAAGAGAGAGAGATGAAGGAGAAAGAGAGATGAAGGAGAAAGAGAGAGAGAGAGATGGAGGAGAAAGAGAGAGAGAGATGAAGGAGAAAGAGAGATGAAGGAGAAAGAGAGAGAGAGAGATGGAGGAGAAAGAGAGATGAAGGAGAAAGAGAGAGAGAGAGAGATGGAGGAGAAAGAGAGAGAGATGAAGGAGAAAGAGAGATGAAGGAGAAAGAGAGAGAGAGAGAGATGGAGGAGAAAGAGAGAGAGATGAAGGAGAAAGAGAGATGAAGGAGAAAGACAGAGAGAGAGATGGAGGAGAAAGAGAGAGAGAGATGGAGGGGAGAGAGAGCGAGATGTACACTTCAGATTGACTTCAGATTACAGTACCAGTGTAACAGGGGGACACTTTGAAAAGATTCCAATGGGCATGTGTCAAAAAATATGCCTTGTCTCGGTGTGTTGCACACACACACACACACACACACACACACACACACACACACACACACACACACACACACACACACACACACACACACACACACGCAAAGGCACATATACATATTCTAACCCCCCCCACACACACGGCCCATCCAAGGCCCTCACCGATGAAGTGTTGCAGAATATAAAACACTCCAAAGGAGAGAAATGGGAAGCAGACTCCAGTTCCTCGAGTTCCAGATCTTCCCATGGCTGGGTTTAACTGGCCGAGGAGACACTGTCTGATCTGGCCTCCTGGTTAGTGATTTATGTCTCAGCATAGGGTTTATGAACAGGAGAGGCCGTAAAGATGATCTCTTCTTTCTCTCTCACTCTCTCTTTGTCTTTCTCTCTGACCCCCTCTCTTTTCCACCGACTGTGATTTATGTCTCTCACTGTAATGCATTTATCACTAGTGGATCTCCTCAAAGGAGAGGAGACACGCACGCACGCTCGCCTGCACACACGCATGTACGAATACAGGATCTCCGCAAAATAACCTTCAGAGGAAAGTAGCCTGACTAAGTATACAGCCTCTCCAGCTTAACATACCCTAGTCTAACCCAGTCCAACCCAGTTACTCCAACTCAGCCCAGACTAACCCAGTCCAACCCAGTTACCCTAACTCAGAGCAGTCTAACCCAGTCCAACCCAGTTACCCTAACTCAGAGCAGTCTAACCCAGTCCAACCCAGTTACTCTAACTCAGCCCAGACTAACCCAGTTCAACCCAGTTACCCTAACTCAAAGCAGTCTAACCCAGTCCAACCCAGTTACTCTAACTCAGCCCAGTCTAACCCAGTTATTCTAACTCAGCCCAGTCTAACCCAGTCCAACCTAGTTACTCTAACTCAGCCCAGTCTAACACAGTCCAACCCAGTTACTCTAACTCAGAGCAGTCTAACCCAGTCCAACCAAGTTACTCTAACTCAGCCCAGTCTAACCCAGTCCAACCCAGTTACTCTAACTCAGCCCAGACTAACCCAGTCCAACCCAGTTACTCTAACTCAGAGCAGTCCAACCCAGTTACTCTAACTCAGCCCAGTCTAACCCAGTCCAACCCAGTTACTCTAACTCAGCCCAGACTAACCCAGTCCAACCCAGTTACTCTAACTCAGAGCAGTCTAACCCAGTCCAACCCAGTTACTCTAACTCAGCCCAGACTAACCCAGTCCAACCCAGTTACTCTAACTCAGCCCAGACTAACCCAGTCCAACCCAGTTACCCTAACTCAGAGCAGTCTAACCCAGTCCAACCCAGTTACCCTAACTCAGAGCAGTCTAACCCAGGCCAACCCAGTTAACCTAACTCAGCCCAGACTAACCCACTCCAACCCAGTTTACCCTAACTCAGCCCAGTCTAACCCAGTCCAACCCAGTTACCCTAACTCAGCACAGTCTAACCCAGTCCAACCCAGTTACCCTAACTCAGAGCAGTCTAACCCACTCCAAGCCAGTTACCCTAACTCAGAGCAGTCTAACCCAGGCCAACCCAGTTACCCTAACTCAGCCCAGACTAACCCAGTCCAACCCAGTTTACCCTAACTCAGCCCAGACTAACCCAGTCCAACCCAGTTTACCCTAACTCAGCCCAGTCTAACCCAGTCCAACCCAGTTACCCTAACTCAGCACAGTCTAACCCAGTCCAACCCAGTTACTTACCCTAACTCAGAGCAGTCTAACCCACTCCAACCCAGTTACCCTAACTCAGCATAGTCTAACCCAGTCCAACCCAGTTTACCCTAACTCAGCCCAGTCTAGTTTTAGAGGCCCCCATCTTAGCTGTGCAGAGAAATGTTTTCAATTTTTAAGCCAATTTCCTGCAATTCTACATGGAGCTGAGAGACATTTTTGTAGTTTGAAAGCTAATTATCTACGATTCTACACGTTATGTCATGGAGAAAATGTAAAATTGAGCCGTTTTAAAGCAAACTCCCTGCAACTCTATGCATTTTGCTCAAACATAATAACAAAATCTATATTGCTAAATTCATTGTTTGGGGAATTTTCACTGATTGTCTAGATGTTATTTTCGTTATTGTTAGTTCTCAAAGATTATATTATGTAGCCCATTATATTTTCTACAAACTTTACATCTTGTTTAAGTCTTTTAAGTTTACACTGAAAGTGTTTTTCCATCCCGAAAATTAGTTTACACTGTTTGGACTAGGTGACCAAAAAACACACTGCCCAAGGATACCAATTGCAAAAAAATCCTTGTCCAGCACAGTCTATTCAAGCCCAGACCATCCTAACCTTACTCAGCACAGTCTATTCAAACCCAGTCCATCCTAACCTAACTCAGCACAGTCTATTCAAGCCCAGTCCATCCTAACCTAACTCAGCACAGTCTATTCAAGCCCAGACCATCCTAACCTAACTCAGCACAGTCTATTCAAGCCCAGACCATCCTAACCTAACTCAGCACAGTCTATTCAAGCCCAGACCATCCTAACCTAACTCAGCACAGTCTATTCAAGCCCAGTCCATCCTAACCTAACTCAGCACAGTCTATTCAAGCCCAGTCCATCCTAACCTAACTCAGCACAGTCTATTCAAGCCCAGACCATCCTAACCTAACTCAGCACAGTCTATTCAAACCCAGACCATCCTAACCTAACTCAGCACAGTCTATTCAAGCCCAGACCATCCTAACCTAACTCAGCACAGTCTATTCAAACCCAGACCATCCTAACCTAACTCAGCACAGTCTATTCAAACCCAGACCATCCTAACCTAACTCAGCACAGTCTATTCAAACCCAGACCATCCTAACCTAACTCAGCACAGTCTATTCAAACCCAGACCATCCTAACCTAACTCAGCACAGTCTATTCAAACCCAGACCATCCTAACCTAACTCAGCACAGTCTATTCAAACCCAGTCCATCCTAACCTAACTCAGCACAGTCTATTCAAGCCCAGTCCATCCTAACCTAACTCAGCACAGTCTATTCAAGCCCAGACCATCCTAACCTAACTCAGCACAGTCTATTCAAGCCCAGACCATCCTAACCTAACTCAGCACAGTCTATTCAAGCCCAGACCATCCTAACCTAACTCAGCACAGTCTATTCAAGCCCAGTCCATCCTAACCTAACTCAGCACAGTCTATTCAAGCCCAGTCCATCCTAACCTAACTCAGCACAGTCTATTCAAGCCCAGACCATCCTAACCTAACTCAGCACAGTCTATTCAAACCCAGTCCATCCTAACCTAACTCAGCACAGTCTATTCAAGCCCAGACCATCCTAACCTAACTCAGCACAGTCTATTCAAACCCAGACCATCCTAACCTAACTCAGCACAGTCTATTCAAACCCAGACCATCCTAACCTAACTCAGCACAGTCTATTCAAACCCAGACCATCCTAACCTAACTCAGCACAGTCTATTCAAACCCAGACCATCCTAACCTAACTCAGCACGGTCTATTCAAACCCAGACCATCCTAACCTAACTCAGCACAGTCTATTCAAGCCCAGTCCAACTCAGCCCAGTCTAACCCAGCCCAGCCTAACCTACTCTAACTCAGACCAGTGTATCAAAGAGCTCTATTTTCATGTAATCTGACCAAATCACTGGTTCCAATCCAAGTGCCGATGCGTTTACATTTGTTGGATTGCATGAAACTAGAGCTCTTTGGCCAAGCACAAGTGGTGGGTTTGGTCGTCAAAATGGGAATGCATGAGCAGAAAATAACCCCATAACAACTGTAAAATATGGTGTTGGATCTTCGATGTTAAGGGGCTATTTCACTGGTCCTTGGACCCTTGTTAAGGTCAAAGTTATCATGAACTTTACCCAGTAGCAGGACGTTTTGACAAAAAACCTGTTGCCTCTGACAGGAGGCTGAAACATTAGGAACATTTCTGTTTCAAAACTGTTTCAAAACTATAAATCCTACAAACACATGCTTACCACCGTTAGAAAGGTAAGAACCTTTGGATTCCAATACAGGTGTGGGATTCAATTACAGAGCCAGAGCAACAGCATGCAAAGAAAAGCACAAAAATACATGCATATATATATATATGTACAGTGTCTTCAAAAGTATTCAGACACCTTGACCTTTTCCACATTTTGTTACGTTACAGCCTTATTCTAAAAATGGATTAAATAAAAACATTTCCTCAGCATTCTACGCACAATACCCCATAATGACAAAGTGAAAACAGGTTTTGTGAAATGTTTGCAAATGTGTAGAAAACAAAAACAGGAATGACTTATTTTCATAAGCATTTATGAAATTGAGCTCAGGTGCATCCTGTTTACATTGATCATCCTTGAGATGTTTCTACAACTTGATTGGAGTCCACCTGTGGTATATTCAATTGATTGGACATGATATGGAAAGGCACACATCTGCCTATATAACGTTCCACAGTTGACAGTGCATGTTAGAGCAAAAACCAAGCCATGAGGTCGAAGGAATTGTCCGTAGAGCTCCGAGACAGGATTGTGTCGAGGCACAGATCTGGGGAAGGGCATCAAAAAATGCAGCATTGAAGGTCCCCAAGAACACATTGGCCTCCATCATTAATAAATGGAAGAAGTTTGGAACCACCAAAACTCTTCCTAGAGCTGGCAGCCCGGCCAAACTGAGCAATCGGGGGATAAGGGCCTTGGTCAGGGAGGTGCCCAAGAACCCGATGGTCACTCTGGCAGAGGTCTAGAGTTCCTCTTTGCAGATGGGCGAACCTTCCAGAAGGACAACCATCTCTGCAGCACTCCACCAATCAGGCCTTTATGGTGCCCAGTGAAGGAATCCAAATACTTCCCGAATGTACTGCACTGTATACAGTGCCTTCAGAAAGTATTCACACCCCTTGACTTTTTACACATTTTGTTGTGTTCCAGCCTGAATTTAACATGGATTAAATGTAGATGTTGTGTTCCAGCCTGAATTTAAAATGGATTAAATGTAGATGTTGTGTTCCAGCCTGAATTTAACATGGATTAAATGTAGATGTTGTGTTCCAGCCTGAATTTAACATGGATTAAATGTAGATGTTGTGTTCCAGCCTGAATTTAACATGGATTAAATGTAGATGTTGTGTTCCAGCCTGAATTTAACATGGATTAAATGTAGATGTTGTGTTACAGCCTGAATTTAACATGGATTAAATGTAGATGTTGTGTTCCAGCCTGAATTTAACATGGATTAAATGTAGATGTTGTGTTCCAGCCTGAATTTAACATGGATTAA
Source organism: Oncorhynchus mykiss (assembly GCF_013265735.2). Taxonomy (NCBI): domain Eukaryota; kingdom Metazoa; phylum Chordata; class Actinopteri; order Salmoniformes; family Salmonidae; genus Oncorhynchus; species Oncorhynchus mykiss. The sequence continues at coordinate 65,027,409 of NC_048580.1, read as the reverse complement.
ATGTAGATGTTGTGTTCCAGCCTGAATTTAACATGGATTAAATGTAGATGTTGTGTTCCAGCCTGAATTTAACATGGATTAAATGTAGATGTTGTGTTCCAGCCTGAATTTAAAATGGATTAAATGTAGATGTTGAGTCACTGTCCTACACAACACCCCATAATGTCCAAGTGGAATTATGTTTTTAGAAAAAAAGAAAAAAAAATAATTTAACAGCTGAAATGTATTGAGACAATAAGTATTCAAATTTGCTTAACAACTCACATAATAAGTTGCATGGATTTTCTCTGTGTGCATAGTGTTTAACATGATTTTAGAATGACTACCTCATCTCTTTTTGAATGACTGCCTCACCACACATTCAATTATCTGTAAGGTCCCTCAGTCGAGCAGTGAATTTCAAACACAGATTCAACAACAAAGACCAGGGAGGTTTTCCAATTCCCCAATTCCTATTGGTAGATGGGTAAAAATAATAAAAGCAGACATTGAACATCCCTTTGAGAATGGTGAAGTTAATAATTACACTTTGCATGGTGTATCAATACAACCAGTCACTACGAAGATAAAGGTATCATTCGTAACTCAGTTGCTGGAGCGGAAGGAAGCCACTCAGGGATTTCACCATGAGACAATTGATGACTTTAAAACAGTTACAGAGTTTAATGGCTGTGATAGGAGAAAACTGAGGATGGATCAACAACATTGTAGTTACTCCACAATATTAACTTAAATTACAGAGTGAAAAGAGTCTGTATAGAATAAAAATATTCCAAAACATGCATCCTGTTTGCAAGAAGGCACTAAAGTAATGCTGGAAAACATGTGGCAAAGAAATGAACTACAACTAGAGTGTTATGATTGGGGCAAATCCAATACAACACATCCCTGAGCACCACTCTTCATATTTTCAAGCATGGTGGCTGCATCATGTTATCCGCAAGAACTAGGAAGTTTTTCAGGATAAAAATAAATGGAATAGAGCAATGCTGGAAAGACAGAGGATAGAGGAAAAGTTCATTCAGTCTGCTTCTCAACAGACACTAGGAGACAAATTCACCTTTCAGCAGGACCATAACCTAAAACAACCTAAAACACAAGGCCAATTATACACTGAAGTTGTTTACCATTGTATGTTCCTGAGTGGCCTAGTTGGAGTTTTGACTTAAATCAGCTTGTAAACCTATCGCAAGACTTGAAAATGGCTGTCTAGCAATGATCAACAACCAACTTGAGAGAGCTTGAAGTATTAAAGAAATAAAAATATTGTAAAATTGTACAATCCAAGTGTGCAAAGCTTTTAGAGACTTAACCAGATCGGCAGAGATTGCAGCTGTGAGCCTAAGATGATTCTAACATGTATTGGCTCATAATTATGTAAATGAGATATTTCTATATTTAATTTTCAATAAATGTACAAACATTTCTAAAACCATGTTTTCAATTTGTCATGATAGGGTTTTGTGTGTGGATGGATGAGAAAAATAATAATAATTAATACATGTTGAATTCAGGCTGTAACACAACAAAATGTGGAAAAAGTCAAAGGGGTGTGAATACTTTCTGAAGGTACTGTGTATATATAGTTTCTTTATTTTGCGGGGAGGGTTGGTTCCCAAATTGTCTCCATGTTTGGGAAAAAGACAATTGATAGTCTAGATTTGAAATAAAATATGTCACCAATGATCCTAAAACAAATAGAAATAATAAAAAAAGGTTAGGACTTTTACCTAATGGCGGTGCTCTAAACATGCTGGCGCTGAGCGATTAACTAACATGTTGTTTTTTAGTTGTTGACCAATGTTGGTACAATCATTTGAATTCCATTTAGTTCTATTTTTTTTGTGAGCCAAACGCTCTGTTTCTCTAGACAGAAATCAAATAATTAATGACAGAAATCAAGTCAAGAACTATGTGGGACGCTGGGCTGAAGGGAGTTTTCAGTCAGCAAATATTCAAAACTAGTTTAGCTACAATGACTACAATAATCCATTGCGCCTATTCTTTCCGGCTCAGACTGAGATGGATAAACTTTTACGGCTGCTACTTTATGTTAGATACACACAGACCGCATGAGAGAGGAATGTACAAACACAAGGAGAGAGAAGGATAGAGACAGTTCGTGAAAGTATGCCTTATCTACTTTGAAGAACTAGTACATTATTTTGTCAGACAGCTCTGCAGCATACTTAGGCAGGCTTGCCTAGCTAACTAGGATGACTACAGACAGTACAGTATTTGGAGCACAGAGAGAACGTTGTCTGGCTGGCTTGCTGCTTCTGCCTGATCAGCGATAAGATGATGACTTTAAGGAGTGAAAATAATAATTCATCAAATATACACTAAGTCATATACACAACTGAAATATTTTATTATTTCATAGTAATTTCCTATTTCTCTATTGATGTCTACCCAATGTGGACCTTAAACAGACAATGGAATATTTTCAGTGTTTTGGCAAAACTGAATGTTTTTTAACTTACATTAAAAAGCTCTAAAATAATTTGAATGTCATTATTGTCCCCCGCGATGAAATCGGGAAGGGGGCTGTGGATCGGTCTCCATCCGTATGTATGTTTGCATGTTCATTAGTCTCACGCAATATCTCAGACAGCACTGGGCCGATTATGACTAAACATGGGGGAATGATGCGTGTTGTCATGGAGATCCGGCATTTACAAAATGACACTGATTGGCCAAAGACGAGAGCTATAATAATTAACTGAAATTTGTAGTCACACTAAAACATGCATAAATTCCCATAGGAACACAGACATTTTAAAAGTGCAGGGCTTGTGCAAAGTGCCATGTCTTCGCGTTTTGTCTTAAAGGAATGTACATATGAGGAGATAGCTGAAGTCGTAACCTTTCACTGATGTAATCTGATCTCATATGAGGAGATAGCTGAAGTCGTAACCTTTCACTGATGTAATCTGATCTCATATGAGGAGATAGCTGAAGTCGTAACCTTTCACTGATGTAATCTGATCTCATATGAGGAGATAGCTGAAGTCGTAACCTTTCACTGATATAATCTGATCTCATGTATGATTTCCAGTTTGTCCACTAGATCGCAGCAGAAGATCACATGGCGTGACTTGGCCACTTGAAACCAGATGCGTTTGATCTGTGCGAAAATAGCTGAAAGGATTTTCAAGCCTTATGTCATAAAATGACCGTGGCGACCGGGGCTTTTAAGTTATCCTGTAACAATGACATCGCCAGCAGTAAAAAGACAAGTGCTGTAGCTTTGGAATGATATGTCCCTTTCTATTTTCTGACTGAAATTGACTGAGTGGGTCCAGCTTAAGCTCCGCGGACCAGGTACCAGGTCCAAAACAACCGCTCAGAGTTTAACAGGTTACAAAATCTCAATTTTTTTTGGAGCATACAATATAGCTCAGCATTTCAATTATTTATTTTATACATTTTGCTCATCTTTTTCAAGGGTGTCAATCATTTCAGACCCCACTGTATGTGTGTACACACACTCAGTGGTGTAAAATACTTAAGTAAAAATACTTTAAAGTATTAGTTAAGTCATTTTTTTGGGTATCTGTACTTTACTTTACTATTTATATTTTTGACTACTTTTACTTCACTACATTCCTAAAGAAAATGGTGTGCTTTTACTCCATACGTTTCCCCTGACACCCAAAAGTCCTAGTTACAATTTGAATGCTGAGCAGGACAGGAAAAAGGTTCAATTCACACTCTTATCAAGAGAACATCCCTGGTCATCCCTACAGCTTCTGATCTGGTGGATTCACTAAACACAAATGCTTCCTTTGTCTGAGTGTTGGAGTGTTCCCTTGGCTGTCTGTAAATGATGTCTGAGTGTTGGAGTGTTCCCTTGGCTGTCTGTAAATGATGTCTGAGTGTTGGAGTGTTCCCTTGGCTGTCTGTAAATGATGTCTGAGTGTTGGAGTGTTCCCCTGGCTGTCTGTAAATGATGTCTGAGTGTTGGAGTGTTACCCTGGCTATCTGTAAATGATGTCTGAGTGTTGGAGTGTTCCCCTGGCTGTCTGTAAATGATGTCTGAGTGTTGGAGTGTTCCCCTGGCTGTCTGTAAATGATGTCTGAGTGTTGGAGTGTTCCCCTGGCTGTCTGTAAATGATGTCTGAGTGTTGGAGTGTTCCCCTGGCTGTCTGTAAATGATGTCTGAGTGTTGGAGTGTTCCCCTGGCTGTCTGTAAATGATGTCTGAGTGTTGGAGTGTTCCCCTGGCTGTCTGTAAATGATGTCTGAGTGTTGGAGTGTTCCCCTGGCAATCTGTAAATTATGTCTGAGTGTTGGAGTGTTCCCCTGGCTATCTGTAAATGATGTCTGAGTGTTGGAGTGTTCCCCTGGCTGTCAAAAACAGTCATAAAAAAGGAAATTGTGCCATCTGGTTTGCTAAATAAAAGGAATTTGTACTTTTACTCAAGTATGACAATTGAGTACTTTTTCCACCTCTGTACTTAAGTACATTTAAAACAGAGTTTTAGACTTTTACACAATTATTATTTTACTGGGTGACTTTCACTTTTACTTGAGTCATTTTCTATTAAGGTATCTTTACTGTTACTCAAGTATGATAATTGGGTACTTTTCCCACCTCTGCACACACAGAACGGTGTGCTTCTGACACACACTCACACACAGAACGGTGTGCTTCTGACACACACTCACACACAGAACAGTGTGCTTCTGACACACACTCACACACAGAACGGTGTGCTTCTGACACACACAAACACACAGAACGGTGTGCTTCTGACACACACTCACACACAGAACGGTGTGCTTCTGACACACACTCACACACAGAACGGTGTGCTTCTGACACACACTCACACACAGAACGGTGTGCTTCTGACACACACAAACACACAGAACGGTGTGCTTCTGACACACACTCACACACAGAACGGTGTGCTTCTGACACACACTCACACACAAAATGGTGTGCTTCTGACACACACAAACACACAGAACGGTGAGTTTCTGACACACACTCACACACAGAACGGTGTGCTTCTGACACACACTCACACACAGAACAGTGTGCTTCTGACACACACAAACACACAGAACGGTGAGTTTCTGACACACACTCACACACAGAACGGTGTGCTTCTGACACACACTCACACACAGAACGGTGTGTTTCTGACACACACTCACACACAGAACGGTGAGTTTCAGACACACACAAACACACATAACGATGTATTTCTGACACACACAAACACACAGCACTGTGTGTTTCTGACACACACAAACACACACAAACACACAGCGTTGGAGTCAGAGGAGAAAAGTGTCATAGAAGCAATAAGTAGCCCTTTCTCATGGCTCTAACCCCTTAACCACGCAGTATAAAGAATACCATGACTTCCCTATCAAATACCACTCTTGGTCATGTATGAATTATATGTACCACCCGCGTGATACTGTAAACCCTATTAGCAGTGACCACTTTATCGAAGGAAAATGTACTTGCTACGACCAGAGGTGGGAAAAGTACCCAACTATCATACTAGTAGTAAAAGTAAAGATACCTTAATAGAAAATGACTCAAGTAAAAGTAAAAGTCCCCCAGTAAAATTTTACTTGAGTAAAAGTCTAAAAGTATTTGGTTTAAAATATATTTAAGTATCAAAAGTAAAAGTAAAAGTATAAATCATTGCAAATTCCTTATACTAAGCAAACCAGACGGCACAATTTTCTTGTTTTTAAATTTACGGAAAGCCAGGGGAACATTCCAACAGTCAGACATAATTTACAAACGAAGCATGTGTGTTTAGTGAGTCCTCCAGATCAGAGGCAGTAGGGATGACCAGGGATGTTCTCTGTTTAGTGAGTCTGCCAGATCAGAGGCAGTAGGGATGTTCTCTGTTTAGTGAGTCTGCCAGATCAGAGGCAGTCGGGATGACCAGGGATGTTCTCTGTTTAGTGAGTCTGCCAGATCAGAGGCAGTAGGGATGACCAGGGATGTTCTCTGTTTAGTGAGTCCACCAGATCAGAGGCAGTAGGGATGACCAGGGATGTTCTCTGTTTAGTGAGTCTGCCAGATCAGAGGCAGTAGGGATGACCAGGGATGTTCTCTGTTTAGTGAGTCCACCAGATCAGAGGCAGTAGGGATGACCAGGGATGTTCTCTGTTTAGTGAGTCCGTCAGATCAGAGGCAGTAGGGATGACCAGGGATGTTCTGTTAAGTGTGTGAATTTGACTATTTTCCTGTCCTGCTAAGCATTCAAAATGTAACGAGTACTTTTCAGTGTCAAGGACAATGTATGTAGTTAAAAGTACATTATTTCCTTTAGGAATGTAGTGAAGTAAAATAAAAGTTGTCAAAAATGTAAATAGTAAAATAAAGTATAGATACCCCCAAAAACTCCTTAAGTGGTACTTTAGAGTATTTTTACCCCACTGGCTACGACTGTGAAATGTGATTGTCTCATCTAGCTATCCTAAAATGAATGCACTAATTGTAAGTCACTCTGGATAACAACTCAAATTTAAATGCAAAAATGTATAAAATACGAACCCTGTCTACTATGGACGATGTATACTTTAGTGCACTTGATAACATACACATTAATGTTGACTTACAATGTACAGTTGGAACAGCCACCAGGGATAATCTTCAAGTCTTGTGTTTTAAACGGACTACACCAGAATGTGCTTCGTAAGGACACGTCTCTCAAAGAGGACAGAGTTAGTTGAAGATGACAATAGATGGTCCTGTGTATTGTGGCTAATAGATGTGTGGTATCGCTGCAATAAAACTATTCACTTCTGGAGCCTAAAACATCAACTACAGCCACTTTGTTTCCTCTTTCATAACCTGAGCGCAGATGTATGATAGTTGCTTCATATAACACACACACACACACACACACACACACACACACACACACACACACACACACACACACACACACACACACACACACACACACACACACACACAGACACACACACAGACAGATAGACAGACAGACAGACAGACAGACAGACAGACAGACAGACACACAGACAGACAGACAGACAGACACACAGACACACAGATAAACAGCACGCATGCACGCGCACAAGCACGCACGCACACACACACACACACACACACACACACAGAGACAAACAACACACACACACACAGACAACACACACAGACAACACACACACACACACAAATCCGCTCTTAAGTAACAAACTAAAAGTTCACTAAATAAACACTGAAGAGTTGTTCAGTGGAGGAGAGCCGTGGAGCTGTGAGAATATATTTCCTACAGGCTAAAACGTGTCCCAATGAAAATAAGAGAACATCTCTCAGTCAGCCACTAACATAAACCAGATGTTTATTACCAACATCCCCTATTACTAATATGAGCTATAAAATTCCATATAACCAAAATAAAAACTCCATTTCACTTTGTCAAATTCATTGTGCTTTAAAAAGGATTTATAGGAAACCGACTACTTGGGTTAGACTGAGAGTTCTGCCTGCTCAACTCAAACCGCTTTCATCTATTCATCTACTGACAACAATGTGCTCTTCTCAAAGCATCATCAGATGTTTAATGTGTGTGTTCGTGTGTTTGTGTCTGTGTGTGTGCGCACGTGTGTGTGTATATGTGTATGTGGGTGTGTTTCCGATCCTGTCGCTGATAAATGTAATAAGATTATATTAATCGCGGATTCTCAGTTAGGGTTCAGAGTTCAATCCATCGCTTATGATTTATTCATATTTATTCAAATATAGGCCTGACACAACTCACCCATTGGCTGTAAATGCTAAAATACCTGGGCCCTCTGGGATCAGCCAATCACAGAGGCTCACTTGGATCTGTGTGGCGTGTGATTAGCTTTAAGGTTCGTTGCCTGGGTGACTTCTCTTCTGTTTGAATATTAGTAAGGCTATACCTTGTGACAGATATCCTGCATATGTCTGTGTGTGTGTGTGTGTGTGTGTGTGTGTGTGTGTGTGTGTGTGTGTCTGACTGCACCCCAACCCGCATTTAATCCTGGCACCCAGGGCTGTGGTTACCCTCCTGAACCTGAGAGCCAAAGAGAACGCATACACGCACGCATGCGCACGCACACACACACACACACACACACACACACACACAGACAGACAGACAGAGACACTTCTAAGTTTCCTTGGCAGCTCCACAGCTGGGAGCAATGAAGGGCCCATCGGAGTGATTCAGAGAACACCCCACAATTGCCTGACAGAGAAGCCCAAATTGTTAATGGGGACCACACTAATTTCCCTGTTTCTAAAGGAAGCCTTTTTCTTTTTTTCTACTCCTCTCTCCCTCAGCTTGTGTTGTGGTCACATTTTAAACTGTGTTTGAGAGAGTGTGTGTATAAACGTGTGAATGTACGTGGGCATGCCAGTGTATAGGTCTATGTTTGTCTATAAGTGTGTGACTGGAAAACCATGAATCCTCCATGGCTGTTAACTGTGATAATCAGCTCTATGCAGAGGTGGGACCAAGTCACTATTATTCAAGTCACAAGTAAGTATCAAGTCACAAGGTCCAAGCGTAGATTTATTTACAGCTCTTGGTGATCCAATGGTGAAAGCACCATATCATACACAATATACAAGTCGATTTAACAAATATACACGGTCAATAGCCCTAAAGGTATAACCTCTGTATCAGGCTTTAACCTGTCCTATCTGAGAAACCAAATGTATTCTGTCTAACAGGAACAGGTAGATCTACATAATAAGCTCAATAAGCACCAAACAATTATCCAATAGGCAATTACAACCAATAAACTGGTTCTACAATGTAAAGGACATTTCCATATCCATTGTTACATTTGTACATTCGTCTTAATCAGACGTAATGTTTATTAATGATATTCCACCACCATGCGAACATGTAACAATCATTTTCTCTTATTCAACACCCTGAGTCGAAAACGTGGAGCGCAGGCCGCGTACAGTAGCCTATTTCTATGTGCACTAAGACGCGCGTGCTCCTAATACGAACAACAAAAACGACAGACACACGGAACTCTGAACAAAGGAAACTATACATTGAATTAAATAAAACAGAACTTCCACCTCATGAGTCTTTTGCGAATGTTCACGTGTACTATAAACATCGCGCACACTCAGAGTAAGTAACGATTGGCTATAAAATGAAAACGTATCGTAGGCCTATCAAACGTGAAACAGAAATGTCTAGGTGTTCCAATAAACAGTAAGGTAATGGAACGATTAAATGCTAGCAATTATTGTAGTATTAGGTGGGATATATATTTACAACACATGGCCTATGGATTTAAATGTGAAAGCGACAGCCAAAATTTCAACAAGAGAAAAACATCACTCTCCACTGGCGGGAGTTTGAAGATTGCAAATGAAGAGCCATGCCTAAGGTGCAAGCTTCATAAGTCAATTAACAATATTAAGCAATTGTTACATACCAAAAGACCAGTAGACCTATGCTAGTAATTGTTGCCCCATTGCTGGTGAGCTTGCAGTAACAGTACATATTCTTGGTCACTAAACATTTTTGGAGCAGGATATTTATTTATTATGGCAATCCTCTCCCCCTACAATTTGACGTTTGCGCTGCACCAGATCCTATAGCTGTAGCCTACAACAAATCAGCAATCTTTCGCCTGCTCACCGACCTGTGTTGATTGACAGTTTGCTGGTCCAATAAGAGTGCCGATTGTGTTTCACTAGCCAATATGTTGCAGGGTGATGCTGCAGCTCTACTGTCTCTGGCTGCATGTCGATTAATCCATGTAGACTGTGCCACAAAATGAGTGACATTACAAAACCTGGACAGATCATTTCAAGTCATCAGTCTCAAGTCAAAGTCGAGTCCCGAGTCTTGAAGCTCCAAGTCCAGTCTCAAGTCATCAAATCTGTGGTCAAATGTGTGACTGGAGTCAGACAGGAGTCCAAGTCATGTGACTCGAGTCCACAGCTCTGGCTATATGTAATGAACTGTGCATTTTAACTGTTTACAGCAGTACTAGTGGAAATAAAGGACCATAGACTGCACCATAGACTGCATTTGATTGGCAGTGTGTGTGTGTGTGTGTGTGTGTGTGTGTGTGTGTAAACTGTGACGTACTTGATGCATCCCTCACAGTCGATGTTCCCAGTGGTCTCCTTTATGGTTCTCTCTGAGACAAAGGCTGGGTACTCTGTATCACATGGCACCAACATGGTCCGATCACCCCTCTGGGCTAGAGAGAGAGAGAGAGAGAGAGAGAGAGAGAGAGAGAGAGACAGAGACAGAGACAGAGACAGAGACAGAGACAGAGACAGAGAGACATTTGGAGATTAGAATAAAACATTATTTTCTAAACTACTGTAAATATGTTAATCACACACTCCTTTTACAGACATAGTGAAACCACTATGCAATGACTACATCCAGTTTATCTGATAGTGGTGTTTTAAATTCATTACATGCATCACTGCTGCCACTCAGTGATTTGTGGTAGTACTGCAGTTGATTAAAAAAAGGATGTACGGAACACTGTATTAATTCATTGCACAAGCAAACCACCTTGTCTACAGTAAATGTACATACTAAATTACTATACAATAAGAAAACGATGAGCTTAAAAACATTTCTACAAAGAAACATAGTCATAGGCTGATTAGGAAGGAGTGTGCATTAACATACAGTAGGTTTATGGGATGGGTTTGTCTGAACGCTTAGGATTAGTTCAATTTGAGGACGTGCATGGACACACATGGATTCCGTTGCCAGTTGGTTCTGATGTGGGACAGGCCTATCTGGTGTGTGTCTGATGGTTTTGTCTCTTTTGTGAGGTGATGGGAGTGTAAGAGCTGGGGTTAGCAAGCTGTGAAATTGTGTCTTCTGTTCCATGTCCAACCCAAAGAAACCATGTTTCTACAGCATTTTCAGCATTTTCAGCAGCCCTCCCGTTCTCTCTCTCTCTCTCTCTCTCTCTCTCTCTCTCTCTCTCTCTGTCTCTGTCTCTGTCTCTGTCTCTGTCTCTGTCTCTCTCTCTCTCTGTCTCTGTCTCTGTCTCTGTCTCTGTCTCTGTCTCTGTCTCTCTGTCTCTGTCTCTGTCTCTGTCTCTGTCTCTCTCTCTCTCTCTCTCTGTCTCTGTCTCTGTCTCTGTCTCTGTCTCTCTCTCTGTCTCTGTCTCTCTCTCTCTCTCTCTCTCTCTCTCTGTGATTTCCTTAGTACACTATTGACTAACAGTAGGCCTGCATTCTAAAAACAGTTGTTCATATTCTCTCCTCTTCTTCTATCAGGTCTTGGTGAGCCTTCTAGACAACCTTTGTTTGACAGCTAATATTTCACTTATTTGTTTTGGCACTAGGTAGCAACATCTAATGCCTTCATTTGACGCTAGTTTGAGGGACTTAACTGCCAGACAGGGAATCAGGCTTACACAGCCCATTAAGTATTGAGTGGAACATAGTTCCTACCTTGGCAGTGGCCTGTCTGTGTGTGTGGATGAAGCCTGTCTCTCTGGTTCCATAAAGGATATTGCTTCCTACTGCCACCAATATGACACACATCCTCACAGATCATAAAGCTCACGCATGCATGCATACGCACACAAATAGATGCACGCACGCACACACACACGCACGCACGCACGCACGCATGCACACACACACACACACACACACACACACACACACACACACACACACACACACACACACACACACACACAGCGGGGTCAGTTGAGGTAGCTCCATGGACTGCTCTGGCTGTCCTTTAAATGTCCTGTAAGGAGTTTGTGACCATTAGTCTTTCATTCTGTTTTTCCAGCGGTCACACTGACTCAGAGAAAGAGAGAAAGAGACTGAAAAAGAGAGAGGTGAACGAGTGGAAAGACAGAGGATCATGGAGAGGTCATGACTGAGATGTGTGTTTTGTGTGTGAGCAAGGTTTTTTTTGCGGTCAGAAGTTATAGTCTTGCTCATGTCCTGCACTCTTAACCTCTCGGCTGTGGTTTTCAACATAGAACAAAATGTGAGTGGCGTCTTCAACATCCAATCACAATTGAGTGTGACGGGCTCGCCCAACCAGCAGCTGGCCTCTAAACACACCTGACCCTACTACCCACTTACCTTTGGCTGTGAGGTCAGAGTACCACCAGCTGTACAGATTAAACTCCAGCATAAAACTGAAGAGAAGGAGAAGAAAGATACATAGAATCATCATCAATCCTCATATTCCCAGGGAATCACAAACACACAATTCTACTACGTATCAACCTATAATCCACAACAACCACAACAACCCAATCACCCCTGGGACTGAACTCTGTGGCTCTGACATCAGACCACCCAGGAAGCAGGGCGATTCCACAACCACAGAGAGCCCACTGCATTGTGGGAGTGCCCCAGCTAAGTGGCGACATAAGGATGTCATTACAGCTCATGAACGGAGCTAACGTCACCACAGGCCTAGAGGACGCCCATGAACGAAGGAGCACATACACGCAAATGGATGTGCGTACGCACACACACACAAACATCCACGCGCGCACACACACACGCACGCACGCACGCACGCACGCACGCACGCACGCACGCACGCACGCACACACACACACACACACACACACACACACACACACACACACACACACACACAGCTTACATGACAAGTTCTGTAAGGAGCCACTTCACTGTGGCAAAGATGGCAAAGTAGGGCTGGAGAGAGAAGAGAGGAACATAACAGTTACCATCTACAACTGAGAAATAATGTCACTAACTACGTACTGTACATGAACAGATTGGAGATTGGAGAGGGTGTGAGCTTGCTGGAAGGATACATTTATAAACATGGGGTACTCACGTCCAATAGTGCACGGGAACCGTCACTACTTTCTGCAAAGATCCTACAGATCGCTTGGTAGTCATACAGAGTAACCCTGGAGAGGGGTAAAGAGAGGTGGGGCGGTCAAAACCGCTCCAATCTTCTAGTCCAAAGGTAGCAAAGTAACAGGCCTAAAAATGTTGCCATTTATTTAGAGATAAAGGTAGATATAAATGAGGGATAATTATTTTATTTAACTAGGTAAGTCAGTTAAGAACAAATTCTTATTTTCAATGATGGCCTAGGAACAGTGGGTTAACTACCTTGTTCAGAGGCAGGACAACAGATTTGTACCTTGTCAGCTCAGGGATTTAATCTTGCAACTTTTTGGTTGGTAGTCGAACGCTTTCACCACTAGGCTACGCTGCCGCCCCAAAGGTGGATTGTTTATGTGTGCCGTTCAGAGGGTGAATGGGCAAGACAAAATATTGAAGTGCCTTTGAATGGGATACAGTAGTAGGTGCCAGGTGCAACAATATGTGTCAAGAATTGCAACACTACTGGGTTTTTCAAGTTTAACAGTTTCCCGTGTGTATCAAGAATAGTCCACCACCCAAAGGACATCCAGCCAACTTGACACAACTGTGTGAAGTATTGGAGTCAACATGGGCCAGCATCCCTGTGGAATGCTTTCAACACCTTGTAGAGTCAACATGGGCCAGCATCCCTGTGGAACGCTTTCAACACCTTGTAGAGTCAACAATTGTTAATTGTTTACTCCATGTGTAACTCTGTGTTGTCTGTTCACACTGCTATGCCTTATCTTGGCCAGGTCGCAGTTGCAAATGAGAACTTGTTCTCAACTAGCCTACCTGGTTAAATAAAGGTGAAATAAAAAAAATAAAAAATAAAAAACATGGGCCAGCATTCCTGAGGAACGCTTTCAACACCTTGTAGAGTCAACATGGGCCAGCATCCCTGTGGAACGCTTTCAACACCTTGTAGAGTCAACATGGGCCAGCATCCCTGTGGAATGCTTTCAACACCTTGTAGAGTCAACATGGGCCAGCATCCCTGTGGAACGCTTTCAACACCTTGTAGAGTCAACATGGGCCAGCATCCCTGTGGAACGCTTTCAACACCTTGTAGAGTCAACATGGACCAGCATTCCTGAGGAACGCTTTCAACACCTTGTAGAGTCAACATGGGCCAGCATCCCTGTGGAACGCTTTCAACACCTTGTAGAGTCAACATGGGCCAGCATCCCTGTGGAACGCTTTCAACACCTTGTAGAGTCAACATGGGCCAGCATCCCTGTGGAATGCTTTCAACACCTTGTAGAGTCAACATGGGCCAGCATCCCTGTGGAACGCTTTCAACACCTTGTAGAGTCAACATGGGCCAGCATCCCTGTGGAACGCTTTCAACACCTTGTAGAGTCAACATGGGCCAGCATCCCTGTGGAACGCTTTCAACACCTTGTAGAGTCAACATGGGCCAGCATCCCTGTGGAACGCTTTCAACACCTTGTAGAGTCAACATGGGCCAGCATCCCTGTGGAACGCTTTCAACACCTTGTAGAGTCAACATGGGCCAGCATCCCTGTGGAACGCTTTCAACACCTTGTAGAGTCAACATGGGCCAGCATCCCTGTGGAACGCTTTCAACACCTTGTAGAGTCAACATGGGCCAGCATCCCTGTGGAATGCTTTCAACACCTTGTAAAGTTCATGCCTCGACAAATTGAGACTGTTCTGATGGCAAAAGGGGATGCAACTCAATATTAGGAAGGTGTTCTTAATGTTTTGTAGAGGGCAGTGGATGTTCCATTCGTTCTCTTCCTATAGTTACACGCCTGAGGGGTCTCCCCGACATTACATAGGTGAGAGAGAGGTGGGACTCTCATTCCTTCTCTCCTCCAACTGTTTCTTTTCCTTGTGATTAATATTTCCTTCTCCCCCTTCCTGAGGGGTTCCCTGGAGTAGGTAGAGTATGGGGGATAGAGGAGATTTGCAGGGACGTGGGGTGACATGGGAGACATGGGGATGTGGGGGATGTGGGGAGATATGGGGGCCTTGGCTCACCCTAAGGGGCTGAGATGTGGTTCTGTCTGGGCCGGGTCATTACAGGGTTATCAAACACACACACACACACACACACAAACACGTGCAAGCAAGCACAAACACACACGTGCACTTACACAGTTTGCCACAGTTTGACCTCGCTCTGCCGCCTCTGTCTACAGCCCTAGGACATGTTCCCTCCACAGTCCCAGTACCCCTGTGTGTGTGTATGTGTGTGTATGTGTGTGTGTGTGTGTGTCATGCTCAGCCCACTCTGTCTACAGCCCAGGGCCTTATTCCGCCCCTGAGCCCCAATACCAGCGACAGGATCCAATTAACGCTAATCTCACTGAGTTAATGGTGTTAGCAGGACCGCTAAGTTAGCCTAGCACCATTACACACAATGGCTCTCTCTCTCTCTGTGTGTGTGTGTGTGTGTGTGTGTGTGTGTGTGTGTGTGTGTGTGTGTGTGTGTGTGTGTGTGTGTGTGTGTGTGTGTGTGTGTGTGTGTGCGTGTGTGTGCGTGCGTGTGTGTGCGTGTGTGTGTGTTTGTGCATGTTGGCTCCACTCTAAATCAATCTAAAGCCTGTCAGATGACAATTGTGGACTGCTTAAGTCTGATCATGCCGGTTTGATTATTGTGAGATCTATCTGTCCAATTCCTCATTATTTAAGGTTCCGTATGACACATAAGTCATTTATCAGACATCCTCCTCCATATTAAATATAATTTATCATTCTTCAAAGACACTAATCACTTGTATGCTTCTTAACATATTTCCCATGGCTTTGTGAGTTGCGTTGTGGCTTTGATTCCCACACGGGCCACATACTGAAGTACTTTATGTCAAATTACCATATTATTATGATTATTGTATTGTCTGAGTCTGAGTGGAAACTCTGTCAAGTTTATGAAATGCTGTTACTACTTGTGTGGAAATGACGAGCATCTTACCATCTTACCATTGTTTGACATTGTTTGATTGAGACTGTTGAAACTACAGCCAGCATTCCTTAGCAGCCAAATACACTCAGACATCACTGTCACACAGTCAGTAGCACATATCTTCTCAATTCTGTGTTGGTTGCAACAATAAATTATGGGTAACACATTTTCCCAAGTGCCGGTGTGTGCAAGGGTGTGTGTGTGTGTGTGTGTGTGTGTGTGTGTGTGTGTGTGTGCATGCGTTCGTGTGCATGAATGTGTGCGTGTGTGTGTAATCTTTGGAATGACATCCTCCCGTGTCACATTTCCAAATTAATCATGGAAAACCCAGTCTCCACCCAGTGCTCCCGGCATTTTTCGGCTAGGCCAGGACCCGTAGGAGTAGTAAAATGAAAATAAGATGTTTCATTGTCACATACACCGGATAGGTGCAGTGAAATGTGTTGTTTTACAGGGTCAGCCATAGTAGTACAGCGCCTCTGGAGGAAATTGGGGTTAACTGTCTAGCTCAAGGGCACATCGTCAGATTTTTCAACTTGTCGGCTCAGGTGTTCAAAACAGCAATGGTTACTGGTACAACGCTCTTAACCTTTAGGCAAAAGCCCTACAGTAACTTCAGGAAGTAATCACACCTATTGACTTTTTCTAAATGTTGTTGTGTTACAGCCTGAACTGAACATGGATTTAGATGACTATGTTTTATGTATTAATAATGAAAAGCTGAAATGTCTTGAGTCAGGTATTCAACCCTTTTGTTATGGCAAGCCTATATAAGTTCAGGAGTAAACATTTGCTGAACAAGTCACATAATAAGTGGCATGGACTCACTCTGTGTGAAATAATAGTGTTTAACATGATTTTTGAATGACCATCCCATCTCTGTAACCCACACATACAATTCACCCTCAGTCGAGCAGTGAATTTCAAGCACAGATTCAATGACAGAGACCAGGGAGGTTTTCCAACGCCTTGCAAAGAAGGGCACCTATTGGTAGATGGGTAAAAATGTAATAAAGCAGACATTAAAAAGCCCTTTGAGCATGGTGAAATTATTAATTACACTTTGTATGGTGTATCAATACACACAGTCACTACAGGAGGAAGGAAACCGCTCAGGGATTTCACCAGGAGCCCAATGGCGATTAATAATGGCACTGGAGGGGATGGCTGCCGTTGTACAGGCTACTAACCAACTGTTGTTTCTTTTTTTCGCATTGTTTGTATCTCATTTTGTACATTTCTTATGACCGAAAAGAGCTTCTGGACATCAGAACAGCAATAACTCCCCTTGAACTGGACAAAGATGTTTTTCTTTAGTGAGTCCCACGCAAACGATATGATGCTTTGTCAAGACTAGGCCCAAATCCTGTCATCAGTGTGAAGAAAAGACAGAGGAAAAGGGGGAGGAGGGCAGGGTACCCTGTAAGAATTTGCAGACGAATAGCTAAACCACCACTATTATTGGCCAACGTGCAGTCATTGGAAAACATACTGGACGATCTACGATTAAGACTGTCCTACCAACGGGACATTAAAAACTGTAATATCTTATGTTTCACCGAGACGGCATGGATAATATACAGCTGGCTGGCTTCTCCGTTGCTTCTCTGTGGCTTCTCCGTGGCTTCTCTGTGGCTTCTCTGCTGCTTCTCCGTGGCTTCTCCGTTGCTTCTCCGTGGCTTCTCCGTGGCTTCTCCATGTAGCGGCAGGACAGAGCAGCTATGTCTGGTAAGATGAGGGGCGGGGGTGTGTGTCTATTTGTCAATAACTGTTGAGGTGTGAATACTTTCTGAAGGCCCTGTATGTGTCCGCAAAAGGGATGAATGTGCGCATGTACACCTTTGTGTGTGTGTGTGTGTGTGTGTGTGTGTGTGTGTGTTTGTTTGAATCATGGTCCTCCTAATTCCTTCTTTTCAGGAAAAGATTTGTTCTAATCCCCTAACGGAGAAATCCACTGAGCCGAGGGGTCATAGGGTACTGCAGAATAGCTTGACATGATTGGCCGAGTTAAGAGCTGTCAGCACTCTGGGACACATGCTCTCATACTGCACTCCCTCTCTCTCTGACACACACACACACACACACATACATATACACACACACACACACATACACACACACACACACACACACACATACACATACACATACACACACACACACACACACACACACACACACACACACACACACACACACATGCTTACTCACCTCTTAAAGGAACCCATGAGGAGCAGTTTATTCATCACTGCCCCCTCTGCTTCTCCAAAGAACATCCCTGTCTGAGAGAGAGAGAAAACTTGGTGGATCAATTAGCATATATTGTTGCTTGGTAGGTCTGTGTATTATGAATGCTCCTAATGTTATTGATTACAGTTTTTACAATCACTTTGGCACTCATTTCAGAACCTTGATGTCATTTTTCAATACTCTAGACACAAAACTCACAACTGATGATCAAAATGCAGATTTTTTAAACCTTCAAACTTTTACCAATGGCTTGGATACAATACTCATAAAGCTAAGATCATTTGTTCATTGAACTAAAATCTCCTGTTCAAAATGACACAACTTAATATCAAAGTATTACCATTTCAAAATGCAATTCACACATTACATCTGAGATGTCTGTCTATTCATTTCATTACAATGATCTAACTATCAATTGATACAACTGCTCAAAATGATAAGTAACTGTTGCATTACTCTTTATGCATAGTTTTATGGAAACTGACGATCAATATTCCATGTTTAGATCATGAAAGTTTCAGGATAACGAGATCCATTGACACCAATTACCGTGGAACATGAACCAATTGGACTACATTATCTATGGATGTAATATTTCATCATCATTCTTTATCAGACACTGTTTCTATGGTCCCATGTATCACTTTTCCAGACCATGTTTTCAGATTTGACATTACTGTACACTCACCGGCCACTTTATTAGGTACAACTATCTAGTACTGGGTAGGACCCCCTTTTGCCTCCACAACAGCCTGAATTATTCACAGTGTTGTACGTTACAGTAAGAGATGCCCTTCTGCACAACACTGTTTTAAACAGCTGTTATTTGAGCATTTGTGGCCTTTCTGTTAGCTTGAATGAGTCTGGACATTCTCCTCTGACCTCTCTCATTAACAAGATGTTTTTGCCCACAGAACTGCCGCTCACTGAATGTGTTTTGTTTATCGCACCATTCTCTGTAAACTCTAGAGACTGTATTGCATAAAATGCCAGGAGGGCAGCTGTTTCTGAGATGCTGGAATCACCATGTGTGGCATCAACAATCATACCACGGTCAAAGTTGCTTAGATTATGCATCTTGCTCGTTCTGTTTGGTCGAACAACAACTAAAGCTCTCTACTCTATATACTCTATATATTGAGTTGCAGGCAGCCACATGATTCGCTGTTCAAAGGGGCATGCTATTTGCGTTAACACGCAGGTGTACCTAATAAATTGGCCGTGAGTGTATGTATGCAGGCCTTTGTAATTGCTTTTCCAATACTGCCAACTCTTTACTGATGATTTATTTCCCATTGTGGTACGAGTATATAGTGAAATCAGTGGTATCCACCTACAACAACATAGTGATAACATGGAGCCTGCAGGTGATCCAGGTCACAATAGAGGTCAAGCAGTGGGAGGAGGAAGACAAGGAAGGCATGGTGGTCAACGGAATGGCAGGGGACAAGCACCCCTTCTGAGAGGTGGTCGTGGGCCTCGCTTGAGAGGTGTGGGGGAACGTGGTAGAGGACAAGGCCACGGACCAAGCACCCCTTCTGAGAGGTGATCGTGAGCCTCGTTTGAGAGGTGTGGGGGAACGTGATAGAGGACAAGGCCACGGACCAAGCACCCCTTCTGAGAGGTTGTCGTGGGCCTCGTTTGAGAGGTGTGGGGGAACGTGGTAGAGGACAAGGCCACGGACCAAGCACCCCTTCTGAGAGGTGGTCGTGGGCCTCGTTTGAGAGGTGTGGGGAACGTGATAGAGGACAAGGCCACGGACCAAGCACCCCTTCTGAGAGGTGATCGTGAGCCTCGTTTGAGAGGTGTGGGGGAACGTGATAGAGGACAAGGCCACGGACCAAGCACCCCTTCTGAGAGGTTGTCGTGGGCCTCGTTTGAGAGGTATGGGGGAACGTGGTAGAGGACAAGGCCACGGACCAAGCACCCCTTCTGAGAGGTTGTCGTGGGCCTCGTTTGAGAGGTGTGGGGGAACGTGATAGAGGACAAGTCCACAGACCAAGCACCCCTTCTGAGAGGTTGTCGTGGGCCTCGTTTGAGAGGTATGGGGGAACGTGGTAGAGGACAAGGCCACGGACCAAGACAGCGGCAGCAACAGCAAAGAGTGTCCAATGAAACCCAAGCAATAGTCGTACTATGTCGTAAATCATGGCATGACAATGACTGAGGCAGCTGCAATGATTCAACCAAACCTCCGAAGATCAACCGTGGCCTCAATCATCAGAACTTTCTGCAATGAGAACCGGTAAGTCTTCAGCATGCAATAAACATTAGGCTACTCTCAATTGTCAAATGACTGTATACTGTATGCCAATGTGTACCACAGAGTAGGTGATGTGACTAAATGTGTTCTTACTGTAATTTTCACCTGCAGAATGGAGACTCTGCCAAATAGGGGAGGCAGAGGCAAAATTCTGACTGACCAACAAGAGCGGGCTGTGGTCAATTTGGTTCGGGCCAGAAATTATATTCGCCTTACAGAAATTCGACAGCACATCTTGGCCATGAAGACATGTTCAACAATGTGGAAGCCATAAGTTTGCCGACTGTTGCACGCATGCTGAAAAGGCACCAGGTGTCTCCAAAACAACTATACTGTGTGCCTTTTGAAAGAAATGCAGACAGAGTAAAGTAACTGAGGACTGAGTATGTTCAGGTATGTTCAGTTTCAAGATTCCTGTTGTGAAGAATTCACCAAAAATTCTATATCATTTTAGTCAGTAATTGTCTTTCCAAAATATATTTTAAGAAGGTGATGGATGCTGATGAAAACCATCACAAATTCCTCTTTTTGGATGAGGCAGGCTTCAACCTGACCAAGACAAGGAGGAGTGGTTGGAATTTCATTGGCCAGCGGGCAACCATCCAAGTACCTGGACAACGTGAGTCCAACAACATGTGTGCGGCTATATCGGAAGATGGTGTGGTGAGACGCAGACCTCGTATTGGATCATATAATGCAGCTCTCCTTGTAACCTTCCTTGATGAGCTAAATCAGGTCTGTAAAGCTGATGGTGTGACCTATGTCATTGTGTGGGATAATGTCAGGTTCCATCATGCTCAAATGGTGCAAGCATGGTTTCAGGCCCATCCACAATTTACCACCCTGTACTTACCCCCATACTCTCCTTTCCTTAACATTATTGAGAATTTTTTCTCCACATGGAAGTGGAAGGTATATGATAGGAGCCCTCACGAACAAGCCACCCTTCTCCAGGCCATGGATAACGCATGCTATGACATCATGGCAGACCAGTGTCAGGCCTGGATTCGCCATGCCCAAAGATTCTTCCCAAGATGTTTGGCTAATGAAAACATCCATAGTGGTGTGGATGAGAACCCGTGGCCAAATCCACAAGACAGGGTTGTAGGAAATATAGCCCAGTAATTAAGCCTTTGTTTTGCTTTTTACAGTAAGCCAGGTGAGGAACACTGCAGTGATGTTTTACAGTAAGCCAGGTGAGGAACACTGCAGTGATGTTTTACAGTAAGCCAGGTGAGGAACACTGCAGTGATGTTTTACAGTAAGCCAGGTGAGGAACACTGCAGTGATGTTTTACAGTAAGTCAGGTGAGGAACACAGCAGTGATGTTTTACAGTAAGCCAGGTGAGGAATACTGCAGTGATGTTTTACAGTAAGCCAGGTGAGGAACACTGCAGTGATGTTTTACAGTAAGCCAGGTGAGGAACACTGCAGTGATGTTTTACAGTAAGCCAGGTGAGGAACACTGCAGTGATGTTTTACAGTAAGCCAGGTGAGGAACACTGCAGTGATGTTTTACAGTAAGCCAGGTGAGGAACACTGCAGTGATGTTTTACAGTAAGCCAGGTGAGGAACACTGCAGTGATGTTTTACAGTAAGTCAGGTGAGGAACACAGCAGTGATGTTTTACAGTAAGCCAGGTGAGGAATACTGCAGTGATGTTTTACAGTAAGCCAGGTGAGGAACACTGCAGTGATGTTTTACAGTAAGCCAGGTGAGGAACACTGCAGTGATGTTTTACAGTAAGCCAGGTGAGGAACACTGCAGTGATGTTTTACAGTAAGTCAGGTGAGGAACACTGCAGTGATGTTTTACAGTAGGTCAGGTGAGGAACACTGCAGTGATGTTTTACAGTAAGTCAGGTGAGGAACACTGCAGTGATGTTTTACAGTAAGTCAGGTGAGGAACACAGCAGTGATGTTTTACAGTAAGCTAGGTGAGGAATACTGCAGTGATGTTTTACAGTAAGTCAGGTGAGGAACACTGCAGTGATGTTTTACAGTAAGTCAGGTGAGGAACACTGCAGTGATGTTTTACAGTAAGTCAGGTGAGGAACACAGCAGTTGACATTTTACTGTCATTTTTGTATTTTTTGTAGGTAATTATTTTTGCTTTGATTTAAAGAAACCTATGTTGTGATTTTATTTTATTTTGTCAATACACTTCAGGTTTTGTTCAGTGATTCCACTGTGTCTGTAGTATTCTCTCTAATAGTCATTTTACAGTGATGCATTTATACAGTGCCTTTGCGACCTTTTGCCACATTTCAGGCGTCAAACATAAAGATATAAAACTGTATTTTTTTGTGAAGAATCAACAACAAGTGGGACACAATCATGAAGTGGAACGACATTTATTGGATATTTAAAACTTTTTTAACAAATCAAAAACTGAAAAATTGGGCGTGCAAAATGATTCAGCCCCCTTAAATTAATACTTTGTAGCGCCACCTTTTGCTGCGATTACAGCTGTAAGTCGCTTGGGGTATGTCTCTATCAGTGTTGCACATCGAGAGACTGACATTTTTTCCCATTCCTCCTTGCAAAACAGCTCGAGCTCAGTGAGGTTGGATGGAGAGCATTTGTGAACAGCAGTTTTCAGTTCTTTCCACAGATTCTCGATTGGATTCAGGTCTGGACTTTGCCTTGGCCATTCTAACACCTGGATATGTTTATTTTTGAACCATTCCATTGTAGATTTTGCTTTATGTTTTGGATCATTGTCTTGTTGGAAGACAAATCTCCATCCCAGTCTCAGGTCTTTTGCAGACTCCATCAGGTTTTCTTCCAGAATGGTCCTGTATTTGGCTCCATCCATCTTCCCATCAATTTTAACCATCTTCCCTGTCCCTGCTGAAGAAAAGCAGGCCCAAACCATAATGCTGCCACCACCATGTTTGACAGTGGGGATGGTGTGTTCAGCTGTGTTGCTTTTACGCCAAACATAACGTTTTGCATTGTTGCCAAAAAGTTCAATTTTGGTTTCATCTGACCAGAGCACCTTCTTCCACATGTTTGGTGTGTCTCCCAGGTGGCTTGTGGCAAACTTTAAACAACACTTTTTATGGATATCTTTAAGAAATGGCTTTCTTCTTGCCACTCTTCCATAAAAGCCAGATTTGTGCAATATACGACTGATTGTTGTCCTATGGACAGAGTCTCCCACCTCAGCTGTAGATCTCTGCAGTTCATCCAGAATGATCATGGGCCTCTTGGCTGCATCTCTGATCAGTCTTCTCCTTGTATGAGCTGAAAGTTTAGAGGGACGGCCAGGTCTTGGTAGATTTGCAGTGGTCTGATACTCCTTCCATTTCAATATTATCGCTTGCACAGTGCTCCTTGGGATGTTTAAAGCTTGGGAAATCTTTTTGTATCCAAATCCGGCTTTAAACTTCTTCACAACAGTATCTCGGACCTGCCTGGTGTGTTCCTTGTTCTTCATGATGCTCTCTGCGCTTTTAACGGACCTCTGAGACTATCACAGTGCAGGTGCATTTATACGGAGACTTGATTACACACAGGTGGATTGTATTTATCATCATTAGTCATTTAGGTCAACATTGGATCATTCAGAGATCCTCACTGAACTTCTGGAGAAAGTTTGCTGCACTGAAAGTAAAGGGGCTGAATAATTTTGCACGCCCAATTTTTCAGTTTTTGATTTGTTAAAAAAGTTTGAAATATCCAATAAATGTCGTTCCACTTCATGATTGTGTCCCACTTGTTGTTGATTCTTCACAAAAAAAATACAGTTTTATATCTTTATGTTTGAAGCCTGAAATGTGGCAAAAGGTCGCAAAGTTCAAGGGGGCCGAATACTTTCGCAAGGCACTGTATGTAGTACCATAATGAGACAATGTTTCACATATCTTGTACTACAATATTTAATGATTGTACGAACAACTACACAGTGAAACTTTCAGTATCTTGTGTGTGGGTGATCTAAATGAATCTTCCTATGGTATTTCATGATAAATGTGTTATTTGAACCAATGATTCTGCAAGTGCAAGGTTTCTTCAAAGATATGAATGCACAATGCAATGTTTTGAACATTGGACAGCCTGTGTTACAAGTGATGACCGTTTTGAGATTTGTGTCTAGTTTTGAAAAATGACCACAAGGTTCTGTAATTAGTGCCAAAGTGATTGTTAAAAACTGTAACATCATATGATGCGAAACGCAGCACACCGGCTGTATTTCTGTATTTTGAAAGTTATACAGTATATCTTGAAAACATGCTGACATGCAAAACATTTTTGGGACTATGTCAACAATAGACTAATGAAACAAACACCAAAATATACTTTTTGGGTGGAGTTTTCCTTTAAGACATACAGACAACAGTACAGTGGGATAAGAGCCCACCTTATCTGTGATCCATCATCTCTCCAGACATACACACAGACAGAGAGACAGTGCAGTGTGAGATTTAACATCTTACCAGAGAGTAGTCCTCTGCAACCAGGATGAAGCCATTGTTGTCTATCAGGTAACAGTTGATGTTCTGAAGAGGAGGCAGAGAGGGGAGAGGAGGAGGAGAGAGGAGAGATGAGGAGGACAGAGAAGAGAGAAGGGGATGTCATCATCAAGTAAATATAGCAGAAGGAGAGGAAGAGGAGACAGAGGAGAGAGGAGGAGGATGAGGAGTGAGGAGAGAGGAGAGAGGAGGAGGATAATGAGAGATGAGAAGGATGAGGAGAGATGAGGAGGATAAGGAGGATGAGGAGATAGGAGAAAAGAGGAGGATGAGGAGAGATGAGGAGGATAAGGAGGATGAGGAGATAGGAGAAAAGAGGAGGATGAGGAGAGATGAGGAGGATAAGGAAGATGAGATAGGAGAGAAGAGGAGGGCGAGGAGAGAGGAGAAGGATGAGGAGAAAGGAGGAGGATGAGAGAGGAGGATAATGAGAGATGAGGAGGATGAGGAGAGATGAGGAGGATAAGGAGGATGAGGAGATAGGAGAAAAGAGGAGGATGAGGAGAGATGAGGAGGATAAGGAGGATGAGATAGGAGAGAAGAGGAGGGCGAGGAGAGAGGTGAAGGATGAGGAGAAAGGAGGAGGATAAGGAGGATGAGGAGATAGGAGAAAATAGGAGGATGAGGAGAGATGAGGAGGATAAGGAAGATGAGATAGGAGAGAAGAGGAGGGCGAGGAGAGAGGAGAAGGATGAGGAGAAAGGAGGAGGATGAGAGAGGAGGATAATGAGAGATGAGGAGGATGAGGAGAGATGAGGAGGATAAGGAGGATGAGGAGATAGGAGAAAAGAGGAGGGTGAGGAGAGATGAGGAGGATAAGGATGATGAGATAGGAGAGAAGAGGAGGGCGAGGAGAGAGGAGAAGGATGAGGAGAAAGGAGGAGGATGAGGAGAGAGGAGGAGTATGAAGAGGAAGGGAGAGGAAGAATAACATGTTTACAGTAAGTGAAGTTCTAGTAGAGTGAAGTCATCCAACTCACCTCATTATCACAGCTTATAGAACATCTCCCATCCAACGCTGCACACTGCAACACAATACAATAATGTGAGATACACACTTTCTATTTACACAAGCATCATGTGTTGTTATCATTGTTGCCTAAGTTTGGGTGCTTATGTGCGTGTGTGTGTTTACCTGTCGGCTGGCTGTCCAGAACTTCCTTTGGAAAAACTCCAGCTTCATCTGGATCCCCACAGCTGGAAGAGAGGAGACAGCACCACGTTGACATTATGGCCCCAGAACTGTGTCTGTATACTCTCCTGTCTGTGTGTTTCATTGTGATTCTGTGTGTGTGTGTTTGTGCATTTTTTTTCTCTCTCTGTGTGTGTGTATGTGTGTGTGTGTGTGTGTGTGTGTGTGTGTGTGTGTGTGTGTGTGTGTGTGTGTGCGCGATCGTGTGTGCGTATGTGTGTGTGTCTGTGCGCGCGTGTGTGTGTGTATGATTTGTTGGACAGCGATGTCACAACTGCACACCTCCCTGCAGAAGGGACATTACAAACACCGGAGCAGCTTCAAAGAACAGCAGGAACTCCTATGTATTTGCTAAAACACTAATGTTTATGACTCACTCTGGGGGGGATCCAAGATTGAGGAGTGTGGCTTTAAATTGGGTCAGGCACTGACTTAGAAGAGTGAAATGTTTTCTGAGACACCAATATGGCCATGGGACAGTGGGATAGTGTTGAGGTTAGTTAATGTCAGTAACCTTGGTAGAAAGACAGCTTTAGGCTGTGATATCTCACTGTGAAAAGCCTGTTAGGGCCTGTCTATCTGTGAACATGCAAAGCAGTGTGTGTGTGTGTGTGTGTGTGTGTGTCTGCACGTGTGTGTGTGTGTGTGTGTGTGTGTGTGTGTGTGTCCATGCGTGTATGTGTCAACACGACAGTCTCTATGAACCAATGTCCAAAAGCAACATTTACCCATGGCCATGGCCATGACTCAAACCAAACCCTCTGTCTCTCCGTGTCCACACTAAATCCATCCCACGTGTCTGCCTGCCCCCACGTCTTTTTCCCCCTAAAAAAAGGTGCTATCTAGAACCTAAAAGGCTTCTTTGGTTGTCCCCATATGAGAACCCCTTGAAGAACCCTTTGGTTCCAGGTAGAACCCTTTTGAGTTCCATGTAAAATCCTTTACACAAAGTGTTCCCTTATGGGGACAGAATAAGAACCCTTTTGGAACTCTTTTTTTCTAAGATTGTAGATAACATACTGGAAGTATAGAGCTGCTCACACAGCGGGTAGCTAGACACACAGCGGGTAGCTAGACACACAGCGGGTAGCTAGACACACAGCGGGTAGCTAGACACACAGCTGGTAGCTAGACACACAGCGGGTAGCTAGACACACAGCGGGTAGCTAGACACACAGCGGGTAGCTAGCCACACAGCGGGTAGCTAGACACACAGCGGGTAGCTAGACACACAGCCGGTAGCTAGACACACAGCCGGTAGCTAGACACACAGCGGGTAGCTAGACACACAGCGGGTAGCTAGACACACAGCGGGTAGCTAGACACACAGCCGGTAGCAAGACACACAGCGAGTAGCTAGACACACAGCCGGTAGCTAGACACACAGCCGGTAGCTAGACACACAGCGGGTAGCTAGACACACAGATCTGGACAGAATTCCAGCCGGGAATCAAATCCCTGGCATGGAACATGGAATGTGTGAGCTGTCTCAGAGACAGCCAAGGCAGGATCTATGGATTTACCACAGCCCCTCCCTCACTCCACCATCCTGCCCTTCTTTCTCTGCTGTTACACCCCCACCCCTGACCCACTCCTGCTGTTCTCCTCAGGTGTTCATAACATCACAGGAGACTGCCATGTTAACAGGAGGCTTTGTAACCAGAGAAAAGCTATGTTTCACCCTGATATTTGACCAGAGAGGGAGGGAGGAGGAGCGTCAAGATGGAGGATCGCTAGCCACATACGGTTCTGTAAGCATGGTTTCTATAACACACACTTAACATGCTCACTCACACAAGCAAAAGGTATTTCACGATCTGAGAAAAAACATTCTGTTACCTCATACATCATGTCATTAATGGCTGTCAAGATTTTTAACCAGGAAACAAAATGTGACCATCCATGTCTGTAGGTGTGTGTGTGTGTCTGTGTGTGTGTGTGTGTGTGTGTGTGTGTATGTGTGTGTGTGTGTGTCTGTGTGTCTGTGTGTGCGCGTGTGTGTGCGTGTGTGGATCTAGGTCAGGTTTGTATTTTTGTGCTCTTCTCATGCTCCTGTGAACACGCCAGAGTCAAACTGACTCACAATATGGCTGGAGGCATGTGGAAGGGATGTCACACACACACACACACACACACACACACACACACACACACACACACACACACACAGACCCAGCAAAGAGGAACAGGTGCAGTTTATCTCGTCAGAAGCATAGTCTTTCAGCGACTGGGTCAGAAGCGGGGTGGGAAGGGTCTAATTTAAGATGTTGGGCAGCAATAATACAAACACCCACACTGAGCAACATGGTGGGGCTAATCACTGAAGACTGAAAAAACAGAATAATGACAAATGAGTACTTCACGTGAAAAAAAAGAAGATGAATGAATGAATGAATGAATGGCGTGACATGACATAGTAGATGAGATGACTTGTGGCAGGGAAAAAAGAAAGGAAAACAGACAACTAATCTGAT
Organism: Oncorhynchus mykiss; assembly: GCF_013265735.2. Taxonomy (NCBI): domain Eukaryota; kingdom Metazoa; phylum Chordata; class Actinopteri; order Salmoniformes; family Salmonidae; genus Oncorhynchus; species Oncorhynchus mykiss. The sequence goes on along the minus strand of NC_048580.1, from coordinate 64,998,960 downwards.
GTTATTTGAATAGAAAATTCATTTGGACGGCTTAGGGATTTCCACTTTCCTCTGTGTGTGTGTGTGTGTGTGTGTGTGTGTGTGTGTGTGTGTGTGTGTGTGTGTGTGTGTGTGTGTGTGTGTGTGTGTGTGTGTGTGTGTGTGTGTGTGTGTGTGTGTGTGTGTGTGTGTGTGTGTGTGTGTGTGTGTGTGTGTGTGTGTGTGTGTGTGTGTGTGTGTGTGTGTGTGTGTGTGTGTGTGTGTGTGTGTGTGTGTGTGTGTGTGTGTGTGTGTGTGTGTGTGTGTGTGTGTGTGTGTGTGTGTGTGTGTGTGTGTGTGTGTGTGTGTGTGTGTGTGTGTGTGTGTGTGTGTGTGTGTGTGTGTGTGTGTGTGTGTGTGTGTGTGTGTGTGTGTGTGTGTGTGTGTGTGTGTGTGTGTGTGTGTGTGTGTGTGTGTGTGTGTGTGTGTGTGTGTGTGTGTGTGTGTGTGTGTGTGTGTGTGTGTGTGTGTGTGTGTGTGTGTGTGTGTGTGTGTGTGTGTGTGTGTGTGTGTGTGTGTGTGTGTGTGTGTGTGTGTGTGTGTGTGTGTGTGTGTGTGTGTGTGTGTGTGTGTGTGTGTGTGTGTGTGTGTGTGTGTGTGTGTGTGTGTGTGTGTGTGTGTGTGTGTGTGTGTGTGTGTGTGTGTGTGTGTGTGTGTGTGTGTGTGTGTGTGTGTGTGTGTGTGTGTGTGTGTGTGTGTGTGTTTAGAGAGACAGTAGAGAGGGCCCAACATTAAACCAGTCAGATTCCTAGCCTACCAAAATGGTAAACAGATCAGTCAGGTACAGGGAACATGACAACCTGGTTCCATACAGCTACAGGGAACATGACAACCTTATTCAAAACAGCTACAGGGATCAAGACAACCTGGTTCAAAACAGCTACAGGGATCAAGACAACCTGGTTCAAAACAGCTATAGGGAACATTACAAGCTTATTCAAACCAACTACAGGGAACATGACATCCTGGTTCAGAACGTCCCATGATTATGACTCTAACAAATCTAAGAATGTTAGTGCCTGTGTCATATGTATGTAGCTCACTGCACAGGGGCATATATAAGCCCTGCATGCCACTCTCTCTCTCTCTCTCTCTCTCTCGCTCTCTTTCTCTCTCTCACACACACACACACACACATGCAAACACACAAACACACACTGTGCTGTCAGAGAGAAGCAGTGATTTAAAAGCAAAGTGGTGAGTTTGCCTTAGAGCGTATCTTCACTACAATCCCAGCACATGAGAAATCAGTTCAGAAAACACAAGATCACTAGTGAAATAACATACAGAGGATATTCAGCTGAAAGACGGCAACAGTCTCACAGTATCCAAGCCTCCTACTGTACATGGTGTCTACTGAGAGTTGCCATGCACTGAGAGGGTTTGAATCAGCTGCCGGTCAACTTTATTTGGTTGTGATAAAATGATAGTCCTGTCAGTGTTTTTATATTGTGTGTGTGTGTGTGTGTGTGTGTGTGTGTGTGTGTGCGCGCGCTGTAAGTGGGTCATGGAAGGTGTGTATGGGGATTAAGTAATTTTAATCTCTTTTATAGCTCCCCTGCAGTGCAGTCAGAGGGGGTATGCAGTATGCAGTATGCAGTCAGAGGGGGTATGCAGTATGCAGTCAGAGGGGGTATGCAGTCAGAGGGGGTATTTATTATGCAGTCAGAGGGGGTATTTATTATGTAGTCAGATGGGGTATTTATTATGTAGTCAGAGGGGGTATTTATTATGCAGTCAGAGGGGGTATGCAGTCAGAGGGGGTATGCAGTCAGAGGGGGTATGCAGTATGCAGTATGCAGTCAGAGGGGGTATTTATTATGCAGTCAGAGGGGGTATGCAGTATGCAGTCAGAGGGAGTATGCAGTATGCAGTCAGAGGGGGTATGCAGTATGCAATCAGAGAGGGTATGCAGTATGCAGTCAGAGGGGGTATGCAGTATGCAGTCAGAGGGGGTATGCAGTCAGAGGGGGTATTTATTATGCAGTCAGAGGGGGTATGCAGTATGCAGTCAGAGTGGGTATGCATTCAGAAGGGGTATGCAGTATGCAGTCAAGGGGGTATGCAGTATGCAGTCAGAGGGGGTATGCAGTCAGAGGGGGTATGCAGTCAGAGGGGGTATTTATTATGTAGTCAGATGGGGTATTTATTATGCAGTCAGAGGGGGTATGCAGTATGCAGTCAGATGGGGTATTTATTATGTAGTCAGATGGGGTATTTATTATGTAGTCAGAGGGGGTATTTATTATGTAGTCAGAGGGCGTATTTATTATGTAGTCAGAGGGGGTATTTATTATGCAGTCAGAGGGGGTATTTATTATGCAATCAGAGGGGGTATTTATTATGCAGTCAGAGGGGGTATTTATTATGCAGTCAGAGGGGGTATTTATTATGTAGTCAGAGGGGGTATTTATTATGTAGTCAGAGGGGGTATTTATTATGCAGAGAGGGGGTATTTATTATGCAGTCAGAGGGGGTATTTATTATGCAGTCAGAGGGGGTATTTATTATGCAGTCAGATGGGGTATTTATTATGCAGTCAGAGGGGGTATGCAGTCAGAGGGGGTATGCAGTATGCAGTCAGAGGGGGTATTTATTATGTAGTCAGAGGGGGTATGCAGTATGCAGTCAGAGGGGGTATTTATTATGCAGTCAGAGGGGGTATTTATTATGCAGTCAGAGGGGGTATGCAGTATGCAGTATGCAGTCAGAGGGGGTATGCAGTATGCAGTCAGATGGGGTATTTATTATGCAGTCAGAGGGGGTATTTATTATGTAGTCAGATGGGGTATTTATTATGCAGTCAGAGGGGGTATTTATTATGCAGTCAGATGGGGTATTTATTATGCAGTCAGAGTGGGTATTTATTATGCAGTCAGAGGGGGTATTTATTATGCAGTCAGATGGGGTATTTATTATGCAGTCAGAGGGGGTATTTATTATGTAGTCAGAGGGGGTATTTATTATGTAGTCAGAGGGGGTATGCAGTATGCAGTCAGAGGGGGTATTTATTATGTAGTCAGAGGGGGTATGCAGTATGCAGTCAGAGGGGGTATTTATTATGCAGTCAGAGGGGGTATTTATTATGCAGTCAGAGGGGGTATGCAGTATGCAGTCAGAGGGGGTATTTATTATGCAGTCAGAGGGGGTATTTATTATGCAGTCAGAGGGGGTATGCAGTATGCAGTCAGAGGGGGTATGCAGTATGCAGTCAGATGGGGTATTTATTATGCAGTCAGAGGGGGTATTTATTATGTAGTCAGATGGGGTATTTATTATGCAGTCAGAGGGGGTATGCAGTATGCAGTATGCAGTCAGAGGGGGTATTTATTATGCAGTCAGATGGGGTATTTATTATGCAGTCAGAGGGGGTATGCAGTCAGAGGGGGTATTTATTATGTAGTCAGAGGGGGTATGCAGTATGCAGTCAGAGGGGGTATTTATTATGTAGTCAGAGGGGGTATGTAGTATGCAGTCAGAGGGGGTATTTATTATGCAGTCAGAGGGGGTATTTATTATGTAGTCAGAGGGGGTATGCAGTATGCAGTCAGAGGGGGTATTTATTACGCAGTCAGAGGGGGTATTTATTATGCAGTCAGAGGGGGTATGCAGTATGCAGTATGCAGTCAGAGGGGGTATGCAGTATGCAGTCAGATGGGGTATTTATTATGCAGTCAGAGGGGGTATTTATTATGTAGTCAGATGGGATATTTATTATGCAGAAAGAGGGGGTATGCAGTATGTAGTATGCAGTCAGAGGGGGTATTTATTATGCAGTCAGATGGGGTATTTATTATGCAGTCAGAGGGGGTATGCAGTCAGAGGGGGTATTTATTATGTAGTCAGAGGGGGTATTTATTATGTAGTCAGAGGGGTATGCAGTATGCAGTCAGAGAGGGTATTTATTATGTAGTCAGAGGGGGTATGCAGTATGCAGTCAGAGGGGGTATTTATTATGCAGTCAGAGGGGGTATTTATTATGCAGTCAGAGGGGGTATGCAGTCAGAGGGGGTATTTATTATGCAGTCAGAGGGGGTATTTATTATGCAGTCAGAGGGGGTATTTATTATGCAGTCAGAGGGGGTATGCAGTATGCAGTCAGAGGGGGTATTTATTATGCAGTCAGAGGGGGTATTTATTATGCAGTCAGAGGGGGTATTTATTATGCAGTCAGAGGGGGTATTTATTATGCAGTCAGAGGGGGTATTTATTATGCAGTCAGAGGGGGTATGCAGTCAGAGGGGGTATTTATTATGTAGTCAGAGGGGGTATTTATTATGTAGTCAGAGGGGGTATTTATTATGTAGTCAGAGGGGGTATTTATTATGTAGTCAGAGGGGGTATTTATTATGTAGTCAGAGTGGGTATTTATTATGTAGTCAGAGGGGGTATTTATTATGTAGTCAGAGGGGGTATTTATTATGCAGTCAGAGGGGGTATTTATTATGCAGTCAGAGGGGGTATTTATTATGTAGTCAGAGGGGGTATTTATTATGTAGTCAGAGGGGGTATTTATTATGTAGTCAGAGGGGGTATTTATTATGCAGTCAGAGGGGGTATTTATTATGTAGTCAGAGGGGGTATTTATTATGCAGTCAGAGGGGGTATTTATTATGCAGTCAGAGTGGGTATTTATTATGCAGTCAGAGGGGGTATTTATTATGTAGTCAGAGGGGGTATTTATTATGTAGTCAGAGGGGGTATTTATTATGTAGTCAGAGGGGGTATTTATTATGTAGTCAGAGTGGGTATTTATTATGTAGTCAGAGGGGGTATTTATTATGTAGTCAGATGGGGTATTTATTATGTAGTCAGAGTGGGTATTTATTATGTAGTCAGAGGGGGTATTTATTATGTAGTCAGAGGGGGTATTTATTATGCAGTCAGAGGGGGTATTTATTATGCAGTCAGAGGGGGTATTTATTATGTAGTCAGAGGGGGTATTTATTATGTAGTCAGAGGGGGTATTTATTATGTAGTCAGAGTGGGTATTTATTATGTAGTCAGAGGGGGTATTTATTATGTAGTCAGAGGGGGTATTTATTATGTAGTCAGAGGGGGTATTTATTATGTAGTCAGAGTGGGTATTTATTATGTAGTCAGAGGGGGTATTTATTATGTAGTCAGAGGGGGTATTTATTATGTAGTCAGAGGGGGTATTTATTATGTAGTCAGAGGGGGTATTTATTATGTAGTCAGAGGGGGTATTTATTATGTAGTCAGAGGGGGTATTTATTATGCAGTCAGAGGGGGTATGCAGTCAGAGGGGGTATGCAGTCAGAGGGGGTATGCAGTCAGAGGGGGTATTTATTATGCAGTCAGAGGGAGTATGCAGTCAGAGGGGGTATGCAGTCAGAGGGGGTATGCAGTCAGAGGGGGTATTTATTATGCAGTCAGAGGGAGTATGCAGTCAGAGGGGGTATGCAGTATGCAGTCAGAGGGGGTATTTATTATGTAGTCAGAGGGGGTATTTATTATGTAGTCAGAGGGGGTATTTATTATGTAGTCAGAGGGGGTATTTATTATGTAGTCAGAGGGGGTATTTATTATGCAGTCAGAGGGGGTATGCAGTCAGAGGGGGTATGGATTCTGTCTCTCACAGAGAAATGACTCCAGCTTTAGAGAATGTGGGTTTTTACTTGATCATGCTCGATTCAAATATCCGCTTTTCACCCCCTCAAATCATCATCATCATCATCTTCCTCATCGTCATCTTCAGCATTTTCATCAACGCCATCATCATAATAATCTTCCTCATCATCATCTTCCTCACCACCATCTTCTTCATCGTCATCACCTTTTTAGTAACTAGGGCTGTATTTAATTATTAGGGGTCGTGCAGAAGCAGTTTTATTATTTATGCCAATAGTAAGATGTGTACATGAAAACAAAACACAGCTTGACACAACACTAATCAGTAACTTAAAATATTTCCTGACATCCCTCATATCTCATTAAACTAACGAGAGCTCTAGTAAGAACATATCAGCAGCACATCCAAGTGTTGTTGACAAATGTAGTCTTTTCATTTTAAAACATTTCCACCACTATATCTGACCTGTGAAATAGTATTGCTAACACATACAGTATATACTGTATGCCATCTAGCAGACTAGTGACTTACAGTGCATAGCTTTTACCTACGGGTGGTCCCAGGAAGTAAACCCTCTATCCAGGCATTGCATGTGTCATGCTCTACCAACTGAGCTTCAGACGACCAGATGTAATTGCTAAACTTCAAAATCCAGAGAATTACATTCATGTGGTGTCTATCCATATTCAATCCAAATCATTTGGACACTGCGGGGCTATCCATAACCGACTGCAACATTGTGTGTGTGTGTGTGTGCATGTGTGCGTGTGTGTGTTTGCGTTTGTGTGAGTGTGTGCGCGCGTGTGTACCTGCGTGTGTGTGATAACCTCACTGAAGCCGACCTCTGGCTGTTGTAGTGAAGCATCTGCTGAAATAAATTCACTAATTATAAGCTTGTTATATAAAGAGCTTGTGAGCAGCATGAGAAACGCTGTGAACCCTGTTACAAGATGAAGGGATGAGAGATGGATGAAGGAGGGATGAAATGTGGGAGGGAGGGAGGGAGGGTCATCAGCTTTTGTGCTTAAATAACACCCATCATTCAAAATGATTTCCTCATTTAGCTCAATCTGTGTCTTTCTCTCTCCTTCTCTATCTCCTGCCTGCCTTCCTATGCTTCATCTGAGCAAGAGAGGCAATCTTTTACAATCCTTTTACATGCAAACTCCTCTTACACACGCATATCACAAAAGCTTAACATCCATGCTGTGTGTGTATGGGTGTGTAAGTTTGCTTGTGCGTGTGTGTGTGTGTGTTGTGGCTGAGGGCATGTTCGGCAAGCCTTTCTGCCTGCGGCTCAAGCGTAATGTCATCAGAGCCAGACGAACAAGCATGTATGACTGCGTGTATAAGTATGTAGGTGTGTATGTGTGTTTGTGTGTGTGTGAGCGTACAGTGTTTTAAAAAAGGCACAGCTGTCCACTGTGAGATGACACACCGTCATCCTCAACACAACATGCTTCACTGGAGAGAGAGAGAGAAAGAGCGAGAGAGCAAGAGAGCGAGATAATTTGTATTGTTTATTTCACTATTGTATATTATCTACCTCACTTGCTTTGAAAATGTTTACATATGTTTCCCATGCCAATAATGCCGATTGAATTTAATTGAATTGCATTGAGAGAGAGAGGAGAGGATTAGATTGAGAAAGAGTAACGAGTGATATAGAAATCAATATATAATACGGATATGTTTTTGAAGAAGGGATAGTGAGTGAGAGAGGAAGAGAGAAGACAGAGAGAGGAAGAGATAGAGTGAGAGAGAGAGAGAGCGAGAGAGAATAACCAGACATGTGAGTGAACAACCAAGCTGGCCAATGAGACAGATCCAGAGAGAGAGAGAGAGAGAGAGAGAGAGAGAGAGAGATACATATATATATATATAGAGAGAGAGTCAGTCCAGTGCTGTTATTCCCATGCTTGCTAGCTGGCAGTGGAGGCTACTGCTCTGTTCTGATCTCTCTGCTCTGATGGGGTTTACCACCCACAGAGTCAGGGCTTGGGGTCCTGAGGGCACTGAGTGCTTCTGTCGCTGATCCCTGACCCCATCTATTCCTCCCTCCCACTGGGCATTGCTCTACCATACCAAACCTTTACAACTTACCAACGTAGCTGTGGCTGCTAATGCATGCTATCCGACGGCTAAGGATCGAACCTCAACGAGAAGGCTAACTGGACAGCTCATGGATTGCTAACAGATTGCTAATTGGAAGCTAACCAGAACTGAACAAGAAGCTACACGGACTTCTAATCAGGCTCTAACTGGACTGCTAAAGGATCAGTAACCAGCTTTCAGCCACCTCCGCCGCTCTCCGCTCACCCAAGAACGACTGACCTGGCCAGGGGACAAGAAGCTAATATGACAGGTAAGAGAACGAGTGGAACAGATAACAGATACATGGAACACTGGAGCGTCAGCAGGGCTACTGTTAGAGGAAATCTGACAACTCAATAACTCAACAGTATGATTCTGTCTAATAACTATGTCGTGGCAATATTATCGTCACATTGTCATTATGTCTTTCTGTGTGTTGTGTGTGTGTGTGTCTGTGTGTGTGTGTGTGTGTGTGTGTGTGTGTGTGTGTGTGTGTGTGTGTGTGTGTGTGTGTGTGTGTGTGTGTGTGTGTGTGTGTGTGTGTTGAGTAAGTGGCGTAAAGTAACTAAGTTAAAATATGTTGAAGAAGTACTGAAGATGTTTTTTGTTCAGTACTTTACTATTTATATTTTTAACAACTTTTAACTTTTTACTCCACGACATTCTTAAAGACAATATGTACTTTTTACTCCACGACATTCTTAAAGACAATATGTACTTTTTACTCCACGACATTCTTAAAGACAATATGTACTTTTTACTCCACGACATTCTTAAAGACAATATGTACTTTTTACTCCACGACATTCTTAAAGACAATATGTACTTTTTACTCCACGACATTCTTAAAGACAATTTGTACTTTTTACTCCACAACATTCTTAAAGACAATATATACTTTTTACTCCATACATTTTCACTGACACCCAAAAGTACTCACTACATTTTATATTCTCAGGCAGGACAGCAATATGGTCCAATTCCCACACCTATAAATATAACGTGTTGTCATCCCTTCTGCCTCTGATCTGGCGGACTCACTAAACACAAACACTGTGTTTGTAAATTATCTGAGTGTTGGAGTGTGCCCCTGACGGTCCATAAAATCATTAAAAAACAAGAAAATCGTACCATCTGGTTTGCTTAATATAAGGAATTTGATGTATAACATACTTTGTACTTTTACTCAAGTACAAAAATGTAGTACTTTTTCCACCACTGTACTTAAGTGCATTTAAAACCAGATACTTTTAGACTTTTACCCAAGTAGTATTTTACTCAAGTATGGCAATGAAGTACTTTTTCCACCACTGGTAAGTCATGTGGTACATGACATTCATGTGAGTCATTTGTGCTTTACCTGAGGCGTTGGTTGGTACCCTCCTCCAAGTTCACAAATAATTACCCTCTCTGACAAACTCTCTGCACAGCTGGAGAGAGAGACCACGACATCGCACTCATACCTCCCCTTTCACCTTGTCTGATACTATTACAACTCAACTCTGGTGTCTATGAGGAGTGTTGCCAGGCTGCTCTCAGAGTATCACATCTACCCACCGTATCCCCTCTCAGATCCTGACACTATAAATATCACTGTCCCAGACCAAATAGACACAGGAAGTTATTTCAATGAGGCCCGCAGAGGATCAAATACCCAATATCTGGTGTGTGTGTGTGTGTGTGTGGTTGTGTGTGTGTGTGTGTGTGTGTGTGTGTGTGTGTGTGTGTGTGTGTGGTTGTGTGTGTGTGTGTGTGTGTGGTTGTGTGTGTGTGTGTGTGTGTGTGTGTGTGTGTGTGTGTGTGTGTGTGTGTGTGTGGTTGTGTGTGTGTGTGTGTGGTTGTGTGTGTGTGTGTGTGTGTGTGTGTGTGTGTGTGTGTGTGTGTGTGTGTGTGTCAGACCTTGGGAAGAAGATATGTACCTCTTCTTTGAACTAAAGAAACCTTCAGATTTAAAGTTAAATATTTATGGTTGTTTCACAATTGACTATAAAGTGTGACTGTAAAGTTGTTTGTGTGAATAGGTGTGTATCTGATCTCTCTCTCTCTCTCTCTCTCTCTCTCTCTCTCTCTCTCTCTCTCTCTCTCTCTCTCTCTCCAGCTGTTGTAGCAGTATCTATCCTCCTCTCCCTCCTCCTCCCTCTATCCCTCTCCTGTCCTAAGGGTTGTGTCTGTGACGGCCGGACGAAAGTCGTCGATTGCCGAGGGCGGGGCTTATATGACATCCCTCGCCATCTCCAACCCGACACTCTAGAACTCCATCTCCAAGACAACCGTATCCGAGGGCTGGTTTCCATGGCATTCCGAGACACGCCCCTGCTGCGTGTTTTGGACCTATCCAATAACTCCATCACGTCTGTGTCTCCCTCTACACTACTCGGTCTGAGAGGGCTACAACGTCTCAGTCTGGCCAGTAACGCCCTGAGAGAACTGGACAGAAGACTGCTAGGGCCAATACGATCTCTATCACACCTAGATCTGTCCCACAACAGGTACCCATACAATCTCTATGAGATGATAAATATCTTGTACCCAATCACTCTCCCACCTCCACCGGTTGTATCATTGACCTCCTCCGTCTCTGTTCTGTGCCCAGTCTGACGGGTCTGCCTGGTGCTATGGGGGAGAGCCTGAGGAACCTGTCCCAGCTAGGGCTAGCCCACAACAGGCTGCAGCGGCTGGACAAGTCCCTACTGGAGAACCTGGAGGGCCTGGGTCATCTAAGCCTGAAAGGGAACCCCTGGAGGTGTGACTGCCAGGTCATAGGCCTCAAACTGTGGCTGGAGACCTTCCTCTTCAGAGGTGAGGACGGATGGATGGATGGATGGACGGATGGATGGATGGATGGATGGACGGATGGATGGATGGATGGATGGATGGATGGATGGACGGATGGGGGCCAGTTGAGTCATGTGGATGGGGTTTAAGCAGCCTGTGAACTAGTTACAACCAATGGCATAGGTACAGTTTCACAGTTCCAGAGTTTTACCAGCTATCCTCAAAGCTGGCAACACATGTCACCATCCCTCACTGCTTACAAAACATGCTGTTGACCTCTACTGAGAATGAGGACAGGGACAATGCATGTGCACATACATACGGTACACAGACCCACACCCACTCTGAGCCAAAAACCCCATTATGCAAATCTGTAATCAAAACATGTAATACCCCTCCTCCAGTGCCACATTGCGGATTAAGCTAAAACTGTCGTCCAATTAGCAAAGAGAGTGTGTGTGCACCCATGTGAATGTGTGTGTGGTTTATCATGTTATTTTTATCAGATAAGTAATGTGTGGGTAATGTAATGTCACAGCTGATCCCTGTGGTGCCACAGTCTGGACCCAGCAACAGGAATGTGGCTGAATACAGACGTAGGATCATAATTTGATAACCCTGTTACAGGAAAGCTTTTATGCAATGAAGGAATTGTAAAACTCCTCGTGTATTTGAGGTTTAAAAAGTATTTTGAAGTTTGAAATTTCCACTTTGAAATGTCAGACTTGATTTTTCTTTCTGAAAAAATGTATCAACCCATACGAAAACAACTATTATTACAATCCACATAATAATTCACATTTCCAGTTGCTGCAGGATGATTTCCTACTGTAGCAAACTGGCTCAAATCAAGATCCTACATCAGTATGAGCATGCTAACCACTGGCACATGCACCTCAAATACAAAGAGTGAGAGAACAGAGGGGAGGAGGAGAGAGGGGAACTTTGTTTGGTTATTCCTCCTCATGTAATGGCTGGTGTAGTGTGAATGTGTGACTGTAGTGTTAACGTGTGTGGGGGCGGGATGAATGTACCTGTCAGTCTGCTGAGCTAATGGACAGATGCATTATAAACAGAGGAATAAAAAGATGAGCATGGCTATGAGTTCCTACAATCAGTTCAGAACGCATCATCGCCATCTCTCAGATGCAGATGAATTAAGATCAGGCCTAACGAATGAATGTAATCATAAGGAAAAAACTGCTGACCATCCCTGTCAGAAAGCTAAACACACAAACACAACACACTCATCAGAGGACATGTGTGGCTAAGTACAAATGCTGTCACACACTCAACCTACATACAACTAATTTCCCTTTGTAAAGGCCATCCAATCTGAAAGTTATAATAATATAATTATTATATTATTATATTATTATTATTATAATATAATGAGTACATCTACAGAGAGAGAGAGAGAGAGAGAGAGAGAGAGAGAGAGAGAGAGAGAGAGAGAGAGAGAGAGAGCAGGATAGAGAGAGAGAGAGAGAGAGAGAGAGAGAGAGAGAGAGAGAGAGAGAAGACATGCTATGTGCTCACTGCCCACAAAATGAGGTGGAAACTGAGCTGCACTTCCTAACCTCCTGCCCGATGTATGACCATATTAGAGACACATATTTCCCTCAGATTACACAGATCAACAAAGAATTCGAAAAAAATATCAAATTTTGATCAACTCCCATATCTACTGGGTGAAATTCTACAGTGTGCCATCACAGCAGCAAGATTTGTGACCTGTTGCCACGAGAAAAGGGCAACCAGTGAAAAACAAACACCATTGTAAATACAACCCATATATATATAATGTGACATTTGTAATGTCTTTATTGTTTTGAAACGTCTGTATGTGTAATGTTTACTGTTAATTTTTATTGTTTATTTCACTTTTGCATATTATCTACCTCGCTTGCTTTGGCAATGTTAACACATGTTTCCCATGCCAATAAAGCCCTTGAATTGAATTGAATTGAATTGAGAGAGCGAGAGAGAGAGAGAGAGAGAGAGAGAGAGAGAGAGTGAGTAGGAGAGAGAGAGAGGGGGAGGAAGAGAGAGAGAGAGAGAGAGAGAGAGAGAGAGAGAGAGAGAGAGAGAAGGTTATATCCTGACTATTAACTTGTCTACCATGCTCTTTACTGCCTCATATTTGAATGTTCAGTCATTAACAGAATCAGGACACACGTTAACTCGGGTCATTTCATCTAAAAAATAAATTAAGTTCCTCTGGTAATTACTATCTCAGATCTCAGGTAGCCTTATTCAGGTCAGTGCTAGCAACTGTGATTA